>NC_054494.1:38285767-38585767 GCF_017639515.1 Carcharodon carcharias
GTCCCTTGCCCTGTGTGTGTGTATCTGTCCCTTGCCCTGTGTGCGTGTGTATCTGTCCCCTGCCCTGTGTGTGTGTGTGTGTGTCCGTCCCTTGGTCTGTGTGTGTGTGTGTGTCCGTCCATTGGTCTGTGTGTGTGTGTGTGAGTATGTGTGTATCTGTCCCTTGCCGTGTGTGTGTGTGTGTATCTGTCCCTTGCCGTGTGTGTGTGTGTGTGTGTGTATCTGTCCCTTGCCGTGTGTGTGTGTGTGTGTGTGTGTGTATCTGTATCTGTCCCTTGCCGTGTGTGTGTGCGTGTGTATCTGTCCCTTGCCCTGCGTGTGTGTGTATCTGTCCCCTGCCCTTTGTGTGTGTGTGTGTGTGTGTGTGTATGTGTGTGTGTATCTGTATCTGTCCCTTGCCGTGTGTGTGTGTGTGTATCTGTCCCTTGCCCTGTGTGCGTGTGTATCTGTCCCCTGCCCTGTGTGTGTGTGTGTGTGTCCGTCCCTTGCTCTGTGTGTGTGAGTATGTGTGTCTGTCCCTTGCTCTGTGTGTGTGTGTGTGTGTGTGTGTGTGTGTGTGTGTGTGTGTGTGTATCTGTCCCTTGCCGTGTGTGTGTGTATCTGTCCCTTGCCGTGTGTGTGTGTGTGTGTGTGTGTGTGTGTATCTGTCCCTTGCTGTGTGTATGTGTGTGTGTATCTGTATCTGTCCCTTGCCGTGTGTGTGTGTATCTGTATCTGTCCCTTGCCGTGTGTGTGTGTGTGTGTGTGTTTGTGTGTGTGTGTGTGTGTGTGTGTGTATCTGTCCCCTGCCCTGTGTGCGTGTGTATCTGTCCCCTGCCCTGTGTGTGTGTGTGTGTGTGTCCGTCCCTTGCTCTGTGTGTGTGTGTGTGTGTGTGAGAGTATGTGTGTCTGTCCCTTGTGTGTGTGTGTGTGTGTGTGTGTGTGTGTGTGTATCTGTCCCTTGCCGTGTGTGTGTGTATCTGTCCCTTGCCGTGTGTGTGTGTATCTGTCCCTTGCCGTGTGTGTGTGTGTGTGTGTGTGTGTGTGTGTGTGTGTGTGTGTGTGTGTGTGTATCTGTCCCTTGCTGTGTGTGTGTGTATCTGTCCCTTGCCGTGTGTGTGTGTGTGTGTGTGTGTGTGTATCTGTATCTGTTCCTTGCCGTGTGTGTGTATCTGTCCCTTGCCCTGTGTGTGTGTATATCTGTCCCTTGCCCTGTGTGCGTGTGTATCTTTCTCTGCCCTGTGTGTGTGTGTGTGTGTGTGTGTGTGTGTGTGTGTGTGTGTGTGTGTCCGTCCCTTGCCGTGTGTGTGTGTGTGTGTATCTGTCCCTTGCCCTGTGTGTGTGTATCTGTCCCCTTGCCCTGTGTGCGTGTGTATCTGTCCCCTGCCCTGTGTGTGTGTGTGTGTGTGTGTGTGTGTGTGTGTGTGTGTGTGTCCGTCCCTTGCCGTGTGTGTGTGTGTGTGTGTGTGTGTGTGTGTGTGTGTGTGTGTCCGTCCCTTGCCGTGTGTGTGTGTGTGTATCTGTCCCTTGCCGTGTGTGTGTGGGTGTATCTGTCCCTTGCCGTGTGTGTGTATCTGTCCCTTGCCGTGCGTGTGTGTGTGTATCTGTCCCTTGCCATGTGTGTGTGTGTCTGTATCTGTCCCTTGCCGTGTGTGTGTGTATGTGTATCTGTATCTGTCCCTTGCCGTGTGTGTGTGTGTGTGTGTGTATCTGTATCTGTCCCTTGCCGTGTGTGTGTGTATCTGTCCCTTGCTCTGTGTGTGTGTGTGTGAGTATGTGTGTATCTGTCTCTTGCCGTGTGTGTGTGTGTCTGTGTGTGTGTGTGTATCTGTATCTGTCCCTTGCCGTGTGTGTGTGTATGTGTATCTGTCCCTTGCCATGTGTGTGTGTGTGTATCTGTCCCTTGCCGTGTGTGTGTGTGTATCTGTCCCTTGCCGTGTGTGTGTGTGTGTATCTGTCCCTTGCCGTGTGTGTGTGTGTGTATCTGTCCCTTGCCGTGTGTGTGTATCTGTATCTGTCCCTTGCCGTGTGTGTGTGTGTGTGTGTGTGTGTGTATCTGTATCTTTCCCTTGCCGTGTGTGTGTGTGTGTGTATCTGTATCTTTCCCTTGCCGTGTGTGTGTGTGTGTATCTGTCCCTTGCCGTGTGTGTGTTTATGTGTATCTGTCCCTTGCCGTGTGTGTGTTTATGTGTATCTGTCCCTTGCCGTGTGTGTGTATATCTGTCCCTTGCCGTGTGTGTGTGTGTGTATATCTGTCCCTTGCCGTGTGTGTGTGTGTGTGTGTGTGTGTGTATACGTGTGTGTGTGTGTATATCTGTCCCTTGCCGTGTGTGTGTGCTCGTGCGGATGTTGATGTGAAATGGGTGCTTTAACAGGTGGTGTTGTACTTATATGCAGCTTATATGCAGTTTTGGAACATCAGCCTTGATGTTGGTAAAACTCACAAGGTTTCTTCGTTTCTGCATCTTTCCTCAGGTATGAAAACCACTGTAAGTGAAGCGGAACACCCCCTGTTATGTGAAGGCACCAGGAGAGAGAAAGGAGACCTTGCACTTGCCCTCATGATCACGTACAAAGACGATCAAGCTAAGCTTAAAAAAGTAAGCATGACAGCTAGATCTGTAATGGCATAATCTTGTACACCTTGATCAAATCTCCACTCATCCCCTTTCTTCCATGGAGAACAATCCCAGCTTCCCCAGCTAACCATGTAGCTAAAACCACCGCACCACCCCCCCCATTCTTTTGGAGCAGGCAGGCACAAAGGAATTAATCTTGCTAAGTTGCCAAAGCTTTCCTTATGTAGTTTCTTTTCAATCAAGCAGTGGAATGCCTTCTTTGTTAACCTTGATTTCAGCCACATCACAGCCCCTGAGTCAAACTCCTGTCCCATTTGCCAGTAGCCAGATGTTGTTGCCAGGAGTGGTGACATTGGCAGTAGTAACGCACGGCTTTTGAAGCTAAATTGAAACTCTTGGCGTGTGCCCAAAGACAGACAAGTCTACTTTTGAAATATTTGAGCTTTAATGTGCGGAGTAGAGCCTTTCATACAGATTTTAATTTATGTTTGACAAATGGGTAAAAGCCCTTTAAAAATGTGAATAACCTTGGGTCACAGATTTAAGGTGACTGGCAAAAACAAAAGCTGTCAGATTGGCTGGGCGAGGGAAGGTGAGAACCTTGTTTTACTCAGTGAGTTGTTGTGATCAGGAGTGCAGTGTCTGAACATATGAATAAGGAGCAGGAGTAGACCATTCTGGGTGGAGGAGGCAGATTCAGTAGTAACTTTCAAAACAGGAACACAGGGAAGATAGGACTTAGGATCAGGAGTAGGCCATTCAGCCCTTCGAGCCTGCTCCCCCATTCAGTAAGATCATGGCTGATCAGGTTGTGTCTCAACTTTTCCATTTGCCCCCCATAACCCTTGACTCTCTTGTCTATCAAAAATCTGTCCAACTCTGCCTTGAATAAATTCAGTGACCCAGCCTCCACTGCTTTCTGGGGAAGAGAATTCCACAGACTAACGACCCTGTGGGAGAAAAAATTTCTCTTCATCTCTGTCCCGAATGGTAGACCGTTTCTTTTTAAACTGTGTTCCCTGATTCTAGACTTTCCCATGTAGAAACATCCTCCACTCAGGATATTATATTTTGCAATAAGATCGCCTCTCATTCTTCAAAACTCAATGGGTATAGACCCAACCTGATAAACCTTTCTTCATAAGATAAGCCCCTCAACCCAGAAGTGAGTCAAGTGAACATCCTCTGAGCTGCTACGAATGCAATGACTTTTTTTTCAACCAAGGGAACCAAAACTGTACACGGTATTCCAGATGTGGTCTCACCAAGGCCCTGTAGTAAAAATTCCCTGCTTTTATATTCCGTTTCCCTTGCAATAAAGGCCAACATTCCATTTGTCTTCCTAATCATATTTCAAGGAGCCAACACAGGCACAATGTGCCAAATGGCTTCAGCCTGTGCGTGTGATTGTACGATAACAAGTGTATAAGGTGCTGTGTGTAGTCTTGATATCTGCAGCTTCTTTCTGCACTGATGCGGTTTTGTTTTTGCCGTAAACTAATATTCAAAGTACCACAAGGCTTCAGTTTGGCCTAGCTTAGCGTCATAGGTCACGAAGTGGCTTCCTAACCTTGGAGGCAAATCAGCAGCCAAACAATGAGCATGTCGCTGAGGGAGATTAACCTGCCACACGTTGAGTCCCTTCGGAGATGGAGAATCTTCTTCTAGGCCTTTATTCTCTGGCGTTTAGAAGAATGAGAGAGGATCTCGTTCAAGCCTCCAAATTTCTTCCAGGGCTCAACAGGGTAGATGCAGGAAGGATGATTCCCTTGGTTGTGTGGTTGGGGGTGGGGGGCTGTCTAGAATCATGGGTCACGGTCTCAGAATAAGGGGCAGGCCATTGAGGACTGAGATGAAGAGGAATTTCTTCACTCAGAGGGTGGTGAATCTTTGGAATTCTCTACCCCAGAGGCTGCGGAGGCTCAGTCATGAGTATGTTCAAGACTGAGATCGATAGATTTCTACATATTAAAAACATCAAGGGACACAGGGATAGAGCAGGGAAATGGGGTTGAAGTAGAAGATCAGCCTTGATCTTACTGAATGGTGGAGTGAGCTTGAAGGCCGAATGGCCTCCTGCTCCTATTTCTTATGTTCTTCAGGTCCGATATATTTCAATTTGCTTTGAGCAGGAAAATCCCACAAAATGGACTCAAGCAGCAGAAAATATTTCAACTTATTAGTTTTACAGCAACAGTCATAACCTGAGCAGGTTAACAAATGCCTGATGACCTTGTGAATTCCCTGGATACTTTTTAGTACAGCTCCCTTCAGAGTCTGAGCCCTGTTGGTTAAAACTTTGCTATAGCCTGGCCTTTATAAAGGGTTTTCTTTTCTCTCCCCGCTCCCCCACCCCCTCCACCCTTGCGATGGAAATTTTCTCGTTCTAGATCCTGGACAAGTTGTTGGACAGAGAGAGCCAAACGCATAAGCCTCAAACGTTGAGTTCGTTCTACTCGTCAAGCAAGCCACTGGCCACCAGTCAGAAATCTCCATCAAAGCACGTGTCGCAGGCAGCTTCGACTGTCCATCAGATGGCAAGCACATCCTCATCACCTCAGCAAACCAGTGTGGCGGCCCCCGTGCAGAACACTCCAGCAGAGAACTTTCCGGAAGGATCCACACAAGGTATGATTTCCTCCTGCACTTCCTTGCTTTTGATGCTTTACGAATGATTCATTGAATAAGCCGTCACCACTTTTTACTTTTTGAAAAGGAAAAGAATCATTTCTTCCCACTCAATTTCATTTCAAGAAACAAAACTTGAAAGATCATCGTACACGATTGATGGGGCCTGTGACGTGGGTCCAGTGCAGAAGTATGTGGCCGCTGCTCGTTGGGCCTGGGGTTGCCAACTCTGATCAAATGTATTCCTGGAGGTTTCATCACATGACTTGCCCCCACGCTCTGGCCATTAGTCGGCCAACACATCCATCCTTGTGACGTACGCCTTCCTACACCAATTGGAAAGCAGAAAGACTCACTACCTGATTGGATGATGCTTGACTGTCAGCCAAACAGCCTTGCCCCACCTCCCCCCACCCCCTCCCCATTTTCAATATTTTTATATCTGGTAAATAGAAATGTTCAAAGAAAATGACAAAAAGAAAACCATCTTTTTTCACGTCCCCGTGATGTTTCTCCAGAGTTGCACACACAGCAGTGTCCTGGAGATTGATCTTCAATTCTTGGAGACTCCAGGCCAATCCTGGAGGGTTGGCAACCCTAGGCATGCCTGAGAGATGAACCTGTGCAGTAATACAAGGCCAGCATTATAAGCCCCCTAGTTACTTGCAGGAGAGCAACATCACCGTTCACACATCTCTAGATGGGAGGGGGAAGAATCACACTACAATATGCTGCTGTAGATAATGATTTCATTATAAATGCATTACAGCATAATTGTATAAACAAATAGCCGAGAAATTGTATTTATTTTCCCTTTTACAGCAAAGAGGAAAAGGTATCTTGACTGCAGCGATTGTACATAACTGCTTTCCCTCAGGGGGTCAGGATGATTCATCTCTTGTGCTTGCAGGGAAGGGCATGTTGTGTATTCTGTAGTAGTAAGAGCTGAAGGTGGTGCAAACTCCTGTCACACTGTGAGTACTATATTCGGCTATTTGTGCAGGCAGTGTGCACTGGGAGGGCTTGGATTTTCCATTTCATGCCTGGTGCCTTGGAAATAATGACAAACCTGCCCCGGTAAGTAACAAGGGTGCCGATGGAATGCCCTGTCAAGCCTCTGGAGGTTGCTGTTTGTTCCAGCCCCTCTAAATAATTAAGGGTCTGATGAAATGATCCAGCGGTTCGAAGCTGGCTTAGGCCCTGAGCTGGGTACGCAGGAGTTCAGCATGAGGTGGAACATTTGTAAATGGGTATTCAGCAGAAGTGAAGAGGGTCCAGGTCACCGCTGTTTGTGTTTTCAGATTGATGTTTCTGCAAAGGTAAAATTTTCCAATTGATGGTGGCTGTGTTATATGGGGACCTGGCCAAGGGGGAACCATTTCGAGCTGGAAAGGAGTTTCTCCGACACGCTTTGAAAATTGGCAGGCCGGGATTTTCCATTCCCACTGTGGAGCGTTCCCCAGCAGTGGAGATGGCAAGCTATTCAAATCTCTCTTCACGTCGGCAGGATCAGAAGATCCCACCGGCAGGAGGGGGCTGGAAAACCCTGCCCCGCGGTGTTTGAAATTCAGCGCTGACATCAGATTTGCCCCCTTCCATAGGAGGCCATTCAGATCATCATGTCTCAAGCGTCTTGAGACATCATTGGCCATAAATAGCCCACGTATAAAACAAACTGCGGGAAGTTTCTTTAATGCTACGTAATGTTTAGATTTTTCTTTATCCATGGCAACCCCTCAAACGCTTGGGGTGGACCTTCCATCCAATCAGCACCCTTTTCTCCTGTAGTACAAGTTGTTGTAAGTGTTTGAAATTTGGAATTCTTGCATTTGTCCCGATGAGTGTGAGATGAAAAGCTTCAGCAACATGTCTCTTTTCAGCAATATTTAAATTTTTCTTTGATAAAAAGGGGTAGAGTTGATGATGATCTTTAACCTGTACAGAAATTGTTCATTTTTATGGATCTCTGTGTACACTGCATCCTAGATGTAAATCAATTTGGTCTTTACTTATTTACATTCTCCTTTGATGTAAGTCTCTTTGATAGTGCTCTGTTAACAAATTCACACCTGTGCTATTCATGACCCTTTTCTCTGTGTAAAAAATAAAATGGACTCAAAACCTCACGAGAGAAAGCTACAATTTTATCTGAAGCAGGTTGATGGAGATACGCTGAAGCATTTTGCTTGATATAGAAGGCTAACTGCATTTGTGAGGCCTTTAAGATGCACATGCGCTTCTGAATGGAGAAGACTTAAATATGGGGAGCCGAATTCCAAACTTGTATCATCTCATACCTGACACCCAAGATCCTGAATACGTGCACAAATATTTCCTGGAGATGGGAACTGTCTTCTATTAATTTGCAGTATTAATGATGATGGCCATTAAGTAGATTTCAGTTGTGTTGCTGATGCATTCACTCATCTGCCATGCATTCAAAGTACATGATTCTTTTAAAGCAGGAATGGAAGCTGGTTGATTATTTTTTTAAGCCTGTTGTGTGGATATATTTGCATTAAAATTTGCTTCAGTGTTTGACTGTAAGAGGAGCAGGTTCTAAAATCTGTTGATGATTATTATTGTTTATCCAACTTTTGCTGGCTTTACCCTTTCTAAGGGGATTTAATAAAAAAGGAACTGTGATGCATTCTAAACAAGGATTGTTAGCAATCTCTCCTGTAAACCGTTCAACAATCTGTGGATGTTGCCCGCAAGGTAGGGGAGATTGTTAGCTCTCCATCTATACAGAACAAAAGATCTACTTTTCCCACATTAACTGGGAATTTTTTTTGCTTGTTTCCATGGCCCAGTTATCCGATTTGTAAACCAGCACTGGCTCTTTCCAGTAATGGCTTCCCTTTCTGCCTCACCACTGTTACCTCCCCCACCCCCCACCCACCACCACCGCCCCCTCCCACCCACCACCCCCCCTCCCACCCACCACCACGCCCCACCCCCCCCACCCACCACCACCCCCCCCCACCCACCACCACCCCCCCCCTTCCCCACCCACCACCACGCCCCCCCCCTCCCCCACCCCCACCCACCACCACCCCCCCTCCCACCCACCACCCCCCCTCCCACCCACCACCACGCCCCCCCTCCCCCACCCACCACCTCCCCCCCCTCTCCCACCCACCACCCCCCCCCCCCCCCCAACCCAACCGAGGATCTATCCATTCCGCCCTTCCTCTTATCTCCATGCTATCCCTTTGGTGTTAGCATCTGAAGACATGGCATTAGCTTCCACATCTAAGCTGACGAGACCCAGTTCTACCTCACCACTACCGTCTCAACATCTGCACTGTCTCCTTGTCAGTAATCCATTCCAATATTAGCTATGCTTCTCTTTAGTTGAATGTTAGGAAGACTTGAAACCCTTGTCTTCAGTCCCTGCTACAACCTTTCCATTGATTCCATTCCCCTCCTAGTCACTCTGTTTGTGACCTTCATGTCTCATTTCACCCAAGCATAGCTTCCAGTCCCATGTCCTCTGCATCACAAACACTGTCTACTTCCGTCTCCTACATTGTCCACCTCTTGCCTCAGCCCATGTCACCCTCGTCCGTGCCTTTGACTCCTCTATTAAACATCAGCTGATCTAAAATTCTGCTGCCTGTATCTTAACTCAAGACAAGTCCTGCTCACCCACCACCGCACCTGCCCCCATCCTTTCTAATCAATGCTCACTCCCAATCCCCAGCACCTCGGCGTTAAAATTGACATTCTTATGTTTAAATCCCTCCATGGCCTCACCTGATAATTTTCCCTCAATCAACATCACACAAAACAGATTATCTGGTCATTGACATTTGTGGGAGCTTTCTGTGTGCAAATTGGCTGTCACATTTCCTACATTACAACGGTGACTACACTGCAAATGTAATTCATTGGCTGTAAGACACTCTGGGTTATCCTGTGTAAATACAAGTTGGGTTTTTTTCGGTCTTTGTGCCCTCTGGCTCCTCTCTCCCTCTCTCCTTTTTAAGTGCTTCTTCAAAACTCCCCTTCACCCAAGCTGTGGGACACTCCCAATATCTCCTTCTGCTGACTTGACTTTGCTTGGGTTGGGCAAGGTGGGAGAAGCTTGTGCTCCAGGTTGCTATGCAACGCCCCTGCTGAAGTGTGAAAATACACACCTTGGGCAAGGGTGGAGTGAAGGTTTGCTGTCTCCCTCTGGTCAGAAAAGATTGAACATCTTACTAGTGTTTACCATTTGAACTTGAGGCTTGCACTATTTATAACGCATCTAGTAATGGATTTTGTAAAGTGATCCCAATCTCAGAAGCTGCCATTGCAAGCAAATAAGGTCCATCCTGTGTCCATTGGTGGAGAATGAGGACCATGCCTGTAGAATGGTTCACCCTTGTTTATGGATTGCAATCTTTTCTTGAACGTGAGGATTAGATGGATCCATATGGAGCTAAATTAGCATTCGGAACATGCCGTGTTGTTCTGTCTGTGGATATTTGTTGCGTCAATGGTAGAGGAAAAGGAAGTGGAGCAAATTGATTGAGAAGGAGTTGGCCTTAATCCCAGATTCAATTCCCAAGGTGTAACTGCAAGTGTCTTTGATCTTAACAATGTATAAACATGTGAACAGAAATTTTATGTATAATCTACTTCAACAGGACATAATATGACCCTTGAATTGGTCCCAGTGAATTGTTGATTTTGGTGCTGTGTTTACGCTGTTTCTAGGTGATTTGTTTGAACCTTGTTTCAGCCCTCTGGTATCCTTGGAAGCACAATTTCTCATGTCGATAGCACTCAAAGGCAATCATGAAGTCCATTATCTTGCTATTTATTTCACTGTCACTTCTGTGCTCACTCACCTACATTGGCTCCCAGTCGAGCAACACCTTGATTTTAAAATTCTCATCCTTGTTTACAAATCCCTCCCTTGCCTTGCCCCTCCCTATCTCTGTAATCTCCAGCCCCACACCCCTACGAGATATCTCTGCTCATCTAATTCTGTCCTCTTGAGCATCCCCTGATTTGAATCGCTCCATGGTTGGTGGCTGTGCCTTCAGCACAGTCCAAAAGTCCGGAATTCCCCCCATTAACCTCTCCGACTCTCTGCCTCTCTTTCTTCCTTTAAAATGCTACTTTGGACTTACATCTTTGACTAAGTTTTTAACCATCTGTCCTAATATTGCCTTATGTATCTTGATGTCTAATTTTGCTTTTTAGCTCTCCCATGGAGCACTTGATGTTAAAGGCACTATATAAATATAAGCTGTTGAATATAATTACCTTAACAGTTTTGTGTGTATGTTTATAGGTATGTGATGTGGTGAAGATAAGTATAGTTACATGATGGGAGATGGCAGTAATATCACTGGACTAGTAATCCAGAGGCCTCGATTCAAATCCCACCACGGCAGCTGGTAGAATTCAGTTCAATGAATAAATCGAATTGAAAGCCTGTCATCGGTGACATGAAACCATCAACCATGAAACCATTGTCATAAAAACCCATCTGGTTCACTAAAGTACTTTGGGGAAGGGAATCTGCTGTCCTTACCCAGTCTGGCCCACATGTGACTCCAGACCCACAGCGATGTAGTTGACCCTGCCCCCTGAAATGGCCGAGCAAGCCCCTCAGTTCAAGGGCAGTTAGGGATGGGCAACAAACGTTGGCCTTGCCAGTGACGCCCAAACCCCCTGTGAAAGAATACAGTTTTAAAAAAAGAGAGCAGGAAGTAAATTGGATCTTTGTAAGGTGAATTTGGTTCTGGGTTGGCTTAAATCAATCAGAAAATGGGTGACGGACTGTTTGTTTTGTGTTATGGACATATTTGAAGTGCTTGTTCCATTATTCTATTTTTAGAAAGAAGACTCTTTGAGTAAGGATTAAACTGTGAAGGGTGTTCAAACACATCTTTCAGATATAAACTGGAGTAGTTGGGAGACTTGTGAACTGTAATACCATCGCCAGATTTACACCCACTAAATATTTTCACTTCACAGCATCTTGAAGTTGTGGTTTTTCTAGAGGATGTGAAATTTCCTCATTGGCTGAGTTTGCTTAAGGTGCAATTTTGATGGTGCAAGTAATTGAATTAATGTTCATTACAGCAGTTTAATTAAAAAAGATGGTGATTGTTGAACATGGGCGATGAAATTTGGACATTTTATATCATTATCCCTGTTAAACAATTGTTGCTGCTTCCTCTGTCCTTAGTTCTCCAACCCCCCCCACCCCCCCCCCCAAATCTCCTCTTAAAAATGTAGCTTCGAGAGCCACCTGCCTGTTTACTGACTGTGGGCATTTGACTTCTCATGCAGAGAATGTTCAGCGCACCCCCAGCGAACCACCAAGCGAGTCTGGCACTTTCAAACAGGAGGGGAAGATCCCAAGTCGATTGACACTCGGCAGCAGAGGTGGATACAACGGGCGATGCTGGGGATCGCCAGTCAGGCAGAAGAAAAAGCACACAGGTATGCACAATGCGCGATTGCAGCTCTTTCATATCTGACCACCTCCTTTTTATCTTGTGATGTTCTTTCAAAGAGTTGGATCTGGCTCAGAGTGGAAGGCAGTTTAAAAAAAAACTCAGACTAGCTGTCTGTTCCTTAATTTTAACTCCACTGGGACTCGTGTTGTACTTTTTAAATGTTATTACAAGCCGACCTTACCATTTCAGTCGCTGTGCAAGTAATTTAGACTGAGAAATGTGGAACTTCTCTGTTGACTGTGTGTGCCCTCAGTTTCCTAATGGATAAGGTTTTCAGGAAGAAAAAAATATATAATGATTGTTAATCTTAATTCTCGGTGATGGTTCCAAAACAAAGTGCTCTGGTTTACATCGTTCTGCCACTCCCCACCTTTATCTCTCCTGAGCATGTTCATGGTCTCCTTCAACCTTCAGCACCTCACCCAAGTGTTTGGGAGTCAAAAGGAAGTTCAGAATATGAATGTCAGCATCCTAGTCAAAGGAAGTGAACAACGGAAACAAGACCAGTCCCAGTCCTCGCTCCTCGCTCCATGTGTGCAGTTTGAGCAAAGGATTTTATTGAACTGATCCTCCTCCACACCCCCCACTACCCATCCCATCAACCCAGCTGCCAATTGTAGCACACTTCCTGGGTGCAGTCTGGATTCGAACCTGGAACTATCCTGGTTTGTATAGCTCAGTTCATGCATTAAATAAATTATTGAGGAGTCAGTTCACGTGGCTTCAAAGGTTATTGTCTTGCATGCTAATCATGTAAATGCCTTTGACGGTTTGGGATTTCACTTCTCTTTGAAGAGATTTTTAAGGGCCATGTCTTATTAAAATCCTCAGGCATTTTGTGATTATTTTTAATGTTAATTTATAACCTCATTTAATTAGAGTGAGACAAAAACAGAAAATGCTGGAAAAACCCAGCAGGTCTGTGGAGAGAGGAACAGAGTTGACGTTTCGAGTCCATATGAGCCTTCTCCAGAGCTGGAGAGAATTGGAAATGTGATGAAGTTTATAATGTTTAAGGAGGGTGGGACAGGTGGAGCTGGGTAGAAGGTCAGCGATAGCAGGGGACAAAGGAGGGATTGACAAAGATGTCATGAACCCTTAATTCTAGGCTACTCTGAATCGGGTCTTGTTGAGCGGACTTTTAGATTAAATGTGGACCTGGTGTTTGATAAATGTCTGCAATTGCCTAAAACTATGAGAGTAATGACCTAATGATGTCCTCTATAACCTAGAGTTCATCCTGTTCAAACAGTTAAATTATCTTTTTATTCTCTTGTGGGATGTGGCTGTTGCCAGTAAGGTCCGTTGTTTATGCCATTCCAGAGGGCAGCTAAGAGTCAACCACATTGTTTTGTGTCTGGAGTCACATGTCACTCCAATAAGGATGGCAGATTTCCTCCTCCTTATTTAAGGAAGAATGTAACTGTGTTAGAAGTTGTTCAGAGAAGGTTTACTAGACTAATACCTGGAATTGGGCAGGTTTCCTTCTGAGGAAAGATCAGACAGGCTGGGCTTGTGTCCACTGGAGTTTAGAAGAGTAAAGAGGCAACTTGATTGAAACCTTTAAGATCCTGAGGAGTCTTGAAAGGGTGGATGTGGAGAGGATGTTTCCTCTGGTGGGAGAACCTAGAACTGTTTGAAAATAAGGGACAGAAATTTTAGGTTGGTGGGTCTGGGATTGACCGGTGAACGGACTGCGATTAGCCCCTGACCGCGTTATCACGTTGGCTGGCCCGTTAATGGCCAGCAAGAGTGAAGCACACGCTGAGAATCTCAGTGCTGCCTGGGTGGGGGCAAAGGAGGTGGGCGTGGGCCAGAGCTGAAAAGCATTAAATAAAGTTTTTAAAATCAGGAGAAAAAAAATGTCCAAGCATCACAATCAGTCACCTGAACATATGGATGATAAAAATGCTCTCTGTAGAATTTTCTTTTTCTTTCATTTAATAACAGAAACCGCATCCTGCCCTTGGATGAGGTTTAATGAAAGATGCACTTTGCCTGGCCGATTTACCCATGAAAAATCGGAGACAATTGAACATTTCATAACTTTAATTGGCCTCTTAACTGTCGGTCGGCACACTTCCAACTTCTGCGTGCACCCGCCCACCAAAATATCGCGGGAGCGCTGGCTGACATCGGGATGCTTGCCCGACATCACCTTGCGCGATTTTGTTATCCGATCGGGTCGGACAGGTGCTCACCTGATCAGCGTAAAATTGTGCCCAAGGGGTCACCCCTTTAAGACCGAGGTGAGGAGAAACCTTTTCCCTGAGGGTAGTGAGCCTTTGGAACTCTCTTCCTCAAAAAGCACGGGTATGTGGGAGGTTTCATTCAGCTCAGCTGTGATCTTGTTGAATGGTGGAGCAAGCTTGAGGGGCTGAATGGCCTCCTCCTGCTCCTAATTTTTCTGTATGTATTAGAACATGTGTGTGTTATTAGAGAAATAGATGGGTTTTTGCAGCAATCGACGATAATTGTCATGGTCACCTTTACTGAGGCTAGCTTTATATTCCAGATTTATTAATTGAATTTAAATTCTACCCATTGCCGTGGTGGGATTTGAACCCATATCCCCTCAGCATTAGCCTGGGCCTCTGTGCTGCTAGTTCAGTGACATTACTGCTACGTCACCATCTCCCCCTGTATTATATAAACAAGGAATTTGAACATCTGAGGCTGAAGTCACCTCCCCTGAAGTCACCTCTCCTGAACCAATCAGTTCGGCCATTTTGTTTTTACTTTTGATTCTTTTTCAAAATATTTTTTGGAAACCCTATTTTTAAAAATAATAAATAACGGGGCCTTGGAGCTATCGCAGTGTCAGTTCTACACACCCGTGCACTCACATCACAATGGTACCAAACCCACCGGACACACCTAAAAGGCAAGGGTCTGGGAGGCATCTAATCAGACACACGAAAGTCTTAGACATTGTTAAGTTGAGTTGTGTCCAGAAGCGAGTGAGTTGAAGGTGAGGGGATGTAGGATTTGCTCACATTACTGCATCGTCAGGGCAAAAGCACCCGTGCCCCTGTGACTGGATTAAGATGGTGCCAGGGCAGCAGTAACATAAACACTGCCAGCTAGAGGGCCCAGCACCCAGAACAAGCCTCGCTCGAATTGCCCCAAGTAATCAGCAGGATTCTGCACTGGAATATGGAATCCCTGCCAACTTGGACCCATTTGAGATGCTGCATTTTAAATTAAAAAGCAGTGACGCATCAAAGGAAGGCTTCAGACTCCCCTTGGGAAGAGGGGCCCACCTTGCGATCTAACAGCAGAATTTATTAATGGATGGTAATTCTAAAGACCTGTGGAAGTGTTGGTCGGTGATGTGCCTCAAAGAGCTAAGTCAAAAACAAAATTAAAATGAAAAATCTTGATGCTGTAAAGCCCCCATAGATTCTCGTACATAGTCAAATCCCCTCAGAGGTCAAATAGTTTGACCGAGCCATTAGGGATAATGGCCTTCGGCGTCGGTCCTATTCCCCTCGGAGTAATTGGCTTTCTAGCTTTGGAGACTATTTGAGTAAGTGTGTTTTTTCCATCAATTCCTTTTTGTTTTTCTTTTTCTCCTCTCTCTCTTGCAGCCTTTTACCTTTAGTCCCTTTTTAGAACAATGGCTTGTTTGGTTCATCTCTGAATTTCTGACTTGAAAGGCTAATTGTTGTGAATTTGCCAGAGTAAATACTTGATTTAAATAATGCAGCAGTGTAACATAATTTTTTGTCTATTCATTCACGGGACATGGGCATCGCATCACTGGCTGGGCCAACATTTATTGCCCATTCCTAGTTGCCCTTGAGAAGGTGGTGGTGAGCTGCTGCCTTGAACCGCTGCTGTCCATGTGGTGTAGGTACACCCACAGTGCTGCTAGAGAGAGAGTTACATGATTTTGACCCAGTGACAGTGAAGGAACAGCGAGATATTTCCAAGTCAGGATGGTGAGTGACTTGGAGAGGAACTTCCAGGTGGTGGTGTTCCCATGTGTCTGCTGCCCTTGTCCTTCTAGGTGGTAGCAGTCGTGTGTTTGGAAGGTGCTGTCTAAGGGCCTTGGTGCACATGGTACACACTGCTGCTACTGTGCATCAGTGGTGGAGGGAGTGAATGGCACCCCTTCCACAAACAAAGTGGGCTGCTTTGTCCTGGTTGGTGTCAAGCTTCTTGTGTGTTGTGGGAGCTCATCCAGGCAAGTGGAGAGTATTCCATTACACTCCTGACTTATGCCTTGTAGATGGTGGACAGCCTCACGCAAACCTGTCTTGGGAAGACTAAGCCCTTTTAACCGCTGCTGGATCACACAACAGTTCATTTTATGAATCAAGTTTAATTGTGAATATAGTTTACATCTATTTGCAGTGATTCCTTTTAATACAAAATTTCTTCCGATTTGGATAGGATTTCAATTGGATCAGGAGTGATGCAAACTACATTGCATTATATGACTTTCTAGATGCTTTTACCTGTAGCCCAATTTGCCTTGGCAGCTGTCATTGTGCTAGTTTCATAGGCAGCGCTGTGTGGTGACGACAATGTGTCTCATCTAGATGTCCCTTTACTCTGGTGTTATGGAGAATTTGTATTTAGTGTAGTGGATACTTACTTCAGTTTGAATTGGGCAATGCACGGGTTATGTGACTATAATGTGGCTTATTAAACTTGATCACAAAGCTTATACAATGTCCAAAAGGGGTACCTGGCACCCAAGTTCCTTTGGCATTTGATCGTCCCAAAAATAAGTCTTCTAGGGCTAGGGGCATGGAGCTCTGCATTGCCAGAACCAGTGCACTGTGTGCAGTTGTGGGCGGGCACAAGTTTAGCTATGTGCAGCCCACACCCTTGAGTCCGCAATCTCGGTCTGATCAGGTAGACGGGTTGGAGGAATTGAAATTTGCATTTAGTTTTTTTTTTCCGTCTCTGTTAACATTTTCTGCTCCGAAAGGCATGGCCAGCATTGACAGCAGTGCTCCCGAGACCACCTCGGACAGTTCCCCCACGCTGAGTCGCCGGCCCATCCGTGGAGGGTGGGCAGCCACATCCTGGGGAAGAGGACAGGACAGTGACAGTATCAGCAGCTCATCCAGCGACTCCCTAGGATCATCCTCCTCCAGCGGCAGTCGAAGGGCCAGTGGAGGCGCTCGTACAAAAAGCACTGACGTTGGGAGGTAAGATCAAAGTTCAACTCTTTTTTAAAAGAAATATATTTTTGGAAAACTATTTAATCATGTTTTTGTTTCCATCTCCTGCAATTATTCATAGTAATACATCAAATTTTCAGCACAGAAATGGGCCATTCAAGCCAGTTGATCTGTGCCAGTGGTTATTCTCCACACGGACTACCACCTGCCCTTTTTCACCACACCCTGCCAGCGTATCTTTCTATCCCTTTCTCCCTCTTGCACTCATCTACTTGTGTTTGAAGTTTCCTTATGTTCTTCAGTGTCAATCTTTATCTGATAATGCTCCTGTGAAGCACCTTGGGAAGTTTTACTGTGTTAAAGATGCTATATAAATGCAAGCTTTTGCTGATATAGAGTAAAAGGGGCAGTTTTACCTCTCGCAAGGGTAATAAACTTAAGAGGAAATACCTAGACTGCTTAGCTTGAAAGAGGCCACTGGCAGGTGATCCTGGGATTAGATAAATACGAGGTAGATCCAGAACAATGCTTCAATTGCCTGTGAAAGTAGACATTACTACTTTTATAATCGCCTAAACTTAATGTGAGAAAGGAAGTTCATCACTCAAAGTGATCAATGTATGGGATGAACTCTTGGATAATGTCATGGACCAAAAACTGGTTTAGGAAACAGTTGGATGCTGTGACTGACTGGGTGGGGGCGGGTGTGGTTAAGGGAAGCTGTCAGGTGAATGGATGGATGAACTAAGATGGACCAAATGGATTTACTAATTTGTCTCTATCCTGTTGATATCAAAAGCTTGGAACCAAAGGCAGTTTTGCTCATCAAACCTACCTGCCATCCTAAAGATGTTGGCCCCTCCTAATTGAGCCTAATGCATAAAACAAAAGCAAGGGGGGAACAATAGTTCCCTGGTGCATTCTCGATGGCAGTGTGTTGACCAATCAGGTCTGCTTGCCAACCAATCAACACCCTTTTCTCAGAGCAGCATAAATTTTTGTTCCCTTTGAAATTTGGCATTCTTGCATCGGTCCTGATGAGTGCAAGACGAAAAGCTTGAACAGCATGTCTCTCTTGTTTCAGTAATACTCAGAGTTTGTACAGCCAAGTGGCAGTTTGATAGATTTTTATTAAGCAAGGGTATTAAGGGTTACATGACCAAGGTGGGTGGATGGGGTTGAGATGCAGATCATCCATGATTGAATAGATATTAATTACATTATTTACAATTAATTATTATTTACCCACAAATACCTGCATTTAACCATCTAGTAACACTACACGCAGTAGAACAACATTAATTGAGTTATATCTAAGCTTGTCTTGGATGTGCTGAATGTGATTGTTTTTGGTTTGTTTCTCTTCTAGATACAAAGGCAGACGTCCGGAATGCCATGCTCCCCATGTACCCAACCAGCCATCTGAAGCAGCTGCCCATTTTTACTTTGAGCTTGCAAAGACTGTCCTTATTAAAGCAGGAGGCAACAGCAGCACATCCATTTTTACCCACCCTTCAGCCAGTGGAGGACACCAGGGTCCCCATCGCAACCTCCATCTCTGTGCATTTGAAATTGGGCTGTACGCACTGGGATTGCACAATTTTGTGTCGCCAAACTGGCTCTCGAGAACCTACTCTTCCCATGTCTCCTGGATTACAGGTTTGAGGAAAAAAAAACACCTTGGTGACAACAAATTAATGTCCGGCCCTTGTGTAATGTTCAGCTCTTGGAGTTAACCGGCCGCATCATGACTGTGGTTTCTCTGAGCACGGAGGATGTTCTTGTTGTATATCTGTCCACTGTGTCGAACCTTTGCTCTGCAGGCAAAAGGAACATGTCCAGGCATCGTGCCTTTTTTGAATTAAACAAAAGCATGGGGGAGTAATAGGTCCCTGGTCCATTCTCCATGGCAATGCCTTGACCAATCAGAGTCGATTTACCAACCAATCAGCACTCTTTTCTCCTGTATAAATTGTTGCTCCCTTTGAAATTTTGTATTCTTGTGTTTGTCCTGATGAGTGCAAGTTGAACAGCTTCAACAGTATGTTACCTTTTTTTTTTAGCAATACTTAAATCTTTGAATTGTTATGAATTCTATCAACAATAATCTGTGTTCTCCTGTAGTTTTTCAAGTTATATTTTTCCAACTTGGTCACAATCTTGGAATTTCCCAAGGTTGAAGGTTAAAAGCTGATGCGCTGTCACTCAGTGGCTCCTACCCAGCATCTCTCTGGCTTTCAGTTGAAGAGATGGGGATGCTGGACTAGGTACTGAAAAGGCACCTGATTATCCACCTGATCACTAACCTTCTGAATGGCAAAGTACCAGAGTGATGGAGTTCCCTCCAAGGAAGTGGTAACATTTATAGTTTGTGTTAAAAGATGAAGTGGAGGTTGGCCCAAACACAGCACAAGACCATTCTAAGGCCGAATTCTGCAGTATTTGTTTGGGGTAATCATATTTCCTCTGGTCCTTCTATCAATGCGGCTGTTTTATGAGTGGCTTTCAGATCTGCTCCTTTGCTGCGAGGCGTAAAAAGTAGCTTAGTGCCGGTGCCTGCAAATTGATCCAGCTGCCAATGAATGCACTGGTGCTGTTGGTCATTGATGTGCACACTAACACAGTATGTTGACATTGTGGTTCTCAATTAGACTCATGGGGCTGAATTTTACATACTCTTGTGGGGCATGTTTTTGTTGGGGGGGGGGGAGGGCACATAAAATAGGGCAAGTGCCCAACTTTCCCTCACACCCCCAAGCTCGACCCCATAATATTGGGGGTGGGCAGGTGCAGGAATCAAGTAGATAATCAAGGGTCAATTATGCTTGTTACCAAGCTAGTTGACCCTGATAATATGCTGCCCACACCATGGTTGGGCATTCGGGTGGGAGTGGGGAGGCTGATTTTTCTTTTAAAAAAAATAAATAATTCTTCAGAGGGTGGGAAGAAAGGGGGGCTTCTATCTTCAGGGGTTGCCCTTTTCAGAGCGTGGTGAAGCCCGCCCCCCCCACCCACCCCCACCCACCACCAAAGATAGAACCCCCCTCCCCTTTTCTTCTTACCTGCCTGCTGTCTTAAACCCACCGCCCCTACCCTCCCATCCACCTCCCTAACCTGCCCAAACCCTCCCTGCCCAAAGCCCTGGACTTAGCTGTTTCCGGGGATCCGCTGGACTGTCTTCTGCTTCCTCGTTGCAGTCCCGGCAGTGCCCACTAATGTGCTCTTGGCGCTGCTGGGACTGATGGAGCTCCTGGACAATTGGATTGGCTGGCAGATCCTGAGGGTGGGACTTTCTCCTTAGTGAGGGGCGGAAGTCCCATATTGCCCCCATTTAGCTTGCCCTGGAGCGGGTCGACTCCATGCCCTCATCCCCCACCCCCCCCCAACCCTATAACATTCAACCCGTAGTCAAGGCAACTAAGCCATGTCAGATTTTTCTTTACCCCCCTCCCCATTCTTTTTTTTTAAATGACCATTTTAGTTTTCTGCGGTGTTAATAATTGCTTTTGAATCTCTTCAAATGCAATAGGCCAGGCGATGGAAATTGGTAGTGCAGCACTGAACATTTTGGTGGAATGTTGGGATGGTCACCTCACCCCCCCGGAAGTGGCATCTTTAGCAGATCGTGCATCACGTGCAAGGGATCCCAACATGGTGCGAGCTGCAGCGGAGTTGGCTTTGAGCTGTCTACCCCACGCCCACGCTCTGAACCCTAACGAGATCCAGAGAGCATTGGTTCAATGCAAGGAACAAGTATGTTTAGCCCACTACACTGACAAGACTGTTGATTTTACTCCAATTAAGTCTATGGTATAATTACTTATCATAATAAGATGAGTGTAGACACGATTGCAGTGATGGATGTTGTGTGTTTGTGTGGATGTTGAGCGTAGACACGATTGCAGTGATGGATGTTGTGTGTTTGTGTGGATGTTGAGTGTAGACACGATTGCAGTGATGGATGTTGTGTGTTTGTGTGGATGTTGAGTGTAGACACGATTGCAGTGATGGATGTTGTGTGTTTGTGTGGATGTTGAGTGTAGACACGATTGCAGTGATGGATGTTGTGTGTTTGTGTGGATGTTGAGTGTAGACACGATTGCAGTGATGGATGTTGTGTGTTTGTGTGGATGTTGAGTGTAGACACAATTGCAGTGATGGATGTTGTGCGCCTTGGCTTAGTTTACTTGGTAGCTCCTATTTCTTCCGGGTTGAAAGGTTGCCTGTTCAAGCCTTGTACCGGAGGATCTGCCACGATCTCTGGGCTTTCACTCGAAGGACAGACCTAAGGGATTGCTGCATTGTGAGAGGTGCCACCTTTTTGAATTAGCAGTTAAACCAAAGCCCCATCTGCCTGCTCTTGTGGATCAGGCAGGTGTCAAAGATCCCAAGGTACCATTCACAGAAGAGCAGAGAACTCTTCTGGGATCCCATTCAACAATCCTCCTTCAACTGGCATCACTAAAAACAGTGTAACTCATAGTTGACTGTTGGATCTTAATGCTGTCCTTGCACATCAAAGCAATTCATTTCATATTTGAGCCATTTCTAAGAGGCACGGGGCTTTGTTTATATATTTTTTTAGGTTTTCTTCCTCTTCTCCCTGCTGCCTTCCTCCTCCCCGACTCCCTGTGCCCTCCCCTCTTCCTCTTCACCCCTTCATTCCCTCCTCCATCCCCACACCGTCCTCTCCAGCACCAACTTGAGTGCAATTAGGAATGGGCAATAAATGCTGGCCTCTCTAGTGATGCTCACATCCCATGAATCAGTAAATAAAAACTCACTCACTCAGCTTTCAGCTTCTTTGCAATTCCGTGCACTTTATCCCGCATTTTTTCCAAAGGCAGTAAATGTAACTCTGAAACCTAACTGGAACCATTGTTGCCATGAGATCATAATAGGAGCAGGAGTAGGCCATTCAGCCCCTTGAGCCTGCTTGCCATTCAATGAGATCATGGCTGATCTGATGATGGCCTTAACTCCACTTTCCTGTCTGTCCCCCATAACCCTTAACTCCCTTGTCGATCAAAAATCTGTCTAACTCAGCCTTGAATATATTCAATGACCACTGTTTTGTGGGGAAGAGAATTCCAAACACGAGTGACCCGCTGAGAGAATGGATTCCTCCTCATCTCCGTCTTAAATGGGAGACCCCTTATTTTTTTTAAACTGTGCCCCACAAGGGGAAACACCCCCTCAACATCAACCCTGTCAAGTCCGCTCAGAATGTTAAACATTTCAATAAGACCACCTCTCGTTCTTCTGAATTCCAATCACACGTCCATTGTATTTTTGAGCCACTGATACATTGCACCCGAGATCCTTTTCACAGATGGTTAAGAGATCCTTCATCAGCAGCTGACCGTCCTTAACTAGCTCTTGTAGTATTATGGCAACGTAAACATGAGTGTGAGCGACGTATCCATTCCACAGCTGGGCTGAGATGTTGGTTTGTGTGCGTGCGAGAGAGAGAAGCTTATTTAAATTTTCAGTCTGAATGGACAGCCCTGTTTGGGCTGAATGGCCTGTTTCTGTGCTCTACATATTCTATTGTGATGTTATTACTGTCTAGGATAACACCATGTTGGAGAAGGCTTGCATGGCAGTGGAGGAAGCTGCCAAAGGCGGTGGTGTTTACCCCGAGGTGCTCTTCGAGGTCGCCCATCAGTGGTACTGGCTTTATGAGCAAACAGCTGGCGGCTTGCAGCAACAACGGGAGATGTTGGCAATCGGCGGCCGTGGATCCCACGAGGCAGGCCGGGCAGCCACGGAACACTCGCCATTAACCGACGGCTCAGCCACAGTGACGGTGGCGGCCACGGTGACGGCAACTGCCGTGGTGCCGGTCATCACTGTCGGATCCACCATGTACCAACAGCACACCATAGCCGGGACAGCAATCGCACATCCCCACGGACAGGTCTTCCCAACCAGCCCGGCCATGACACATCCCTACACTACAATCCAAACTCATATACCATCTGTCTGTAACGCTGCCTATCTTGGACATCCGATACAACATGTCCCTCGGCCTGCAATTTTTCCTGTTGCTGGAGCTGCCTATCCTCAGGTACTTCAATACAGTACCAGTCGTTTCAAAGGGTTAGGGAGGGGGAGTTCTGTGTAAATGCACTGATAATAAGATTTGGAACAGCAATATCAAAACCCCCAAGTGGATTGTATCATCAATGCATTTGTTTGAAATCGTGCCCTGTGCTGAATAAGCCATAAAGAAATTACGCCTCTGATATCTTTTACATTCATGGGAATGGAGATGCAGTTAAATATCTCCACATTCTCTGGTCTATTGCACGTGTCTTGCCGCCCTCTCCATTCTGCATGTAACCTTGAGGCTGAACCAGTTTGTCTCTACTCTTTCTACGTAATTCTCTCCCTAACTAGCCTCCGCCCACTTAGTTTGCCTAATCTTTGCCTCCGCAAATCTGCCCTCTCTTTGCGCTGTGTGTCATCTCCCATTCTGCTCCAATTTCTGTTTGTTCGGTGCCCTCTCCGATAAGTGTCTCTGCTCCGTATGGGGAACTTGTTGCTGGACATTGCTAATGCTGCAGTTCTTTCACTTCCTCGGCAAAGCAACATTTTGCCAATGTTTAGTTTTGAGGCGGAGGCAACTGTCATTAAAATAATTCTCCTTTCCACATGTGAAGTCAGCCTACACTGTCTGCAACATCCCAAGTCTTTTGAGTATTGAGCTTGATGGGAAAGCGAGAGGGAGCAGACTGAAACGAAACGGAAAGATTTAGGCTGGAGTATTTGCTGAGCTTTGCCTGTGCAAAGGTTTGGACAATTTTAAGTGCAGATTATGATCAGCCCAACTGTAATTTCCACAATCATTTGCACTAGAAGCTAACCCCACCTTCAGAAACAGGCCGTATGTTCAGAATGAGTTCATCCCCATTGGGAGTTTCCTTTAGGTACAAGGACATGCAAAATAGCAATGTTTAAAACCCCCAAGCCGATTGCAACATGAATGAATGCAGTTGACTAATCCATAGAAAAATTACGCCTCGGATACCTTTTACATTCATGAGAATGGAAATGCAGCTAAATGTTACCCGCGTCTTGTGTGAAATATCTCCGTGTCCTCTAGTCTGTTGCATGTGCCCCAGCACCCTCCCCGTCAAGGCTGAACCAGCCCACCTCTACGCTCTTTCTACATGTTTTTCCCCCTAAGTAGCCCACATTTTGAATGCAGTTTAAAAAAAAATACTCGAAGACAGACTACGTCACTAGCAAATGGTTCTGTATGTTTTATAAAAAAAGTCATTTAAAACTGGGTTTTCCACTATACTTGATATTCAAAGTGCTGCTTTTGTTTTGTGAAATACCCATTCTCAGCTATATTAATCAAACTGTACCTACTTACCACTCAAATATATCATGGAATATTCTTTAAATTGATTTTTTAAAGTTACATTTTAAAATGCTGTCCCAGTTGCACTGGCTGTTGGCAAATGTTGCACTTGGTCAATGGGTAAATGGACAGACATTAAGGGGAAAGAGCACTTTCTGTAACAGGCGCAATTTTGGGCACAATTTTCCTCCCTTTTGCCAAATGCACCCAAGGCAGAAACTCTACACCTTGGTGTATAAATTGCTTCCGATATGGGTGGTAAAGATAGCTTGGTTCAGTTGGCAACCATTTCCTGTATGTCCGTAAGTGTTTTGTGCTCACACCCCATTCCTGGCCAGGATCTGGGTGGACACTCCAGTGCAACACTGAGGGAGAAATGAAATGAAAAGCCTTTTTTGGCTGTTTGGGTGGACTTTTCGAAGAAGAAGCAGTTTTGTGCTGGCCTTGTTGCTCCCTCCTCCAACATCATTGCTGTGGTTCAAAAATAAAGTCCTATTTACCTGATATTTCTTGTGTCATCTGATCATTACGCTGCTTCATGGGGGTGATGCAAATGCTCAAGTGAGTTAAACCCAAACATTTGGGCTGATGTCAGGAAGTTATTTAAGCAAACTTTAGCTAAACAGAGTTTTGGATTGATTGGTGGAGGAAGAAAGCCAGGGACACATTTCAGAAGGAGTTGTTTGCTTGGCAGGGACAGAGAGGGTTCAACTGTTTCAACAAACTGAGAGTTGCGTGACTCTTTTCTGGGTCTATCTCATGATCTTGATTGAAATAAGTAAATTCCAAAGATTATGCGTATTGAGACATTGGACAGTTGGAGCCATGGCACATTACTAATCAGACTGAAAACTTGCTAGTAATAAACTGAAGGCAACAGAAGTAGGATGTGCAATTATTTACTGGTCTGTAATCTGTTTAGGGTATGCACCCGGCATTCATTGGAGCTCAGTACCCTTATACAGTTGCAACCACCACCCATCCAGCCATGGCTGCTCCACCAGTGACCTTCGCAGGGGTTCCTGTGCCCCCTATGACACCAATGGCAGTGCATCCCTACCAATCCGATCCGAGCCTGCCCCTGGCATCGACTGTAGCAGGTATGTGAGTTCTTTCAATTGTTAACGGAGGTAGATATGTAGTAACTTTTAGAATAGTGCTTTAAAACGTGTGCCCATGTGGTAGTGAATACAGCTGCACACTCTGGTTCCCCCACATACACACACCCCCATTCCCCTGTCCCTGCTCACCTTTGCGTTGGGCTTAAGTGAGTGAATGTTCATCAGTGCAAATAGCTGTGGGGAGCAGAGTAACAAAGCACACGTTAACGTATCTCCTCCTATGACAAGTACTCCCTCTGATGCCTGATTGTGGAATAGTCATCAATGAAGCAGTTTTCAGTGTGTAAATCTCTCACAATACCTGGGCTAAGACCAGGCAGAGGGGAAGTTTATAAAGATTTGCAGCTGATAAATTTTAATAGCTTAAGAAAACGCTGTTATTTAGAAATTGTCTCCATTTAGCTCTGTGATTGCAGCAATTGAAAAAATCGAACTAAATAAGTGTAAACTCTTGCTGAAACATTGACTTTGTTTCACTCCCCATAGAGAATGTCTGACCTTGTAAATATTTCCAGCATCTTGTTTTTATTTCAGATTTCCGGCATCTGTAGTATTTTGCTTTCGTGTTACCCTTCGGTTCAAGTAGTTTGTGTTTCTTTTATTCTTGGTCGTTTTCACTGATTTTTCCCTCCTGCTTCTGAAGACAATGCCCTGGTTGCCTTACCCAGTTGGCCTTTATTCTATTGTGACCCTTGCCTACAAAGAGCATCACTAGTTATCCTGTTCCTGCCTCTCTCCGATGTCCAGTAGGGATTGCTAAATAACGCCTGCTAATTTGGATGCTGGCTGATTTATTATCCCCTGCCCCCCCCCCACCGGACCAGGACCAGTTGGTAGCTTCACCACTGCCACTCTGGCTGAGATGAGCTGCTGAGCTCAGGCCAGGCATCAATCCCTTGCTTGTGTGGCTCACTATCTTGTTGGATGAACTGGCTGTCAGTACAGCAACATACTTCCCATTTAAGCAGCTAACATCAGGCATTGCGAATTATGGAGTCTGATCCAATGAACTCTTTTTTTTGGCCAAACTTTTGGTCACCGATCCTAATTTCTCATGTGTCTTGGCTTCAAATTTTATTTTAGTATAGCAGAGGCGCTCCCAATATCCAGTATAGGCAGCTGCATTCTGACATTTCAAATAATCCATCTGACCCAAGACCAGGGCTTAATTATTAAGATCGCTGTAGGCAGATCTCTCTAAATACCACTTCACCATTATTCTGAGTCCTACAAAATCAATGTGTCTGTTTTATTTGTACTGTACTACTTATTAAATTTTAACAAGGATTCGAAAGCAGTGAGAGCATTCCAATTAGATGGAGAATTGGCTGTGAAAACCTCTTGCCCTAAGTTGCACTATTGCAGTTCAACGAGCCGCAGTTATAACTCTGTATTAACCCTTAGATTGAACTAAAGACATCATACTGCCTGGCGTCAGCGATGTTACTGAGCTGGACAATGATCATTGTCTTGAAAAGAAAATTGGGAATTGGCGCCTGTGAAGTGTGTTCCATGGTCACTTGGGGTTCACTTTGATCAGCACAATAAGATGAAATTGGACAAACACCCGCAAGTGATCAGGGAGGTTTAACTGTGCACTAACCCCAAAAACAATTTGTGTTTGTGTATTCTGTGATAGAAACGTAGAAAATAGGAGCAGGAGCCGGTCATTCAGCCCTTCGAGCCTGCTCTACCATTTAATGTGATGACGGTTGATCCTCTATTTCACTGCTGTAGCCCCGCTCTCTCCCTAAACCCCTTGATGCCTTTAGAGTCCAGAAATCTATTTCCTCCTTAAATATATTCAGTGACTTGGCCTCCACAGCCTCTGTGGTAAAGAATTCCACAGGTTCACCACCCTCTGAGTGAAGAAGTTCACCCTCATCTCAGTCCTAATCTCATCTTTAAATCATCTCTTTTGCATGATTCAGTTTACCTGAATTATCTACATAACCGGCCACACTCCCAGGTTGGAACTGCGTGAACCTACAGATTATGATAGGCCAGGAAGGCCCTTCAAATTATGCTCAATTCTTTTAGGCAGTATAACACATGCTGTAAAAACTTCCTCCATATCAAAAAAACACTTGATTTACTAAGCAAAGTGCACACTAATCAAACTATTAAGCAGTTCAGTTGGGTTTTTTCCAGTGATTTTTTTTTGTCAGGTTACTCATAGCTCAACAGCCAGACAGCTTCATTAAAAATGTTTTATTTTTTGGTGATAAACCCATTTTCAACTGTTAATAAAACCACATCAGGTTAGCACCACTGGAATGCTTTCTCATGGAACAAAAACAGCTACATTCTATTACGCTGCCCCTTTGCACTGGTTCAGTGAAGATTTTGCCTTGTAATTATGCAAATGCATTTTCGCAGAAATCTGAAGCCTAATCTAATCCAGTGCATTTTGGATGCAATTTGCCAAAGGCGCCTAAAGGCATTATTCTTAGAGCTGAGATCTGATCACATCTAACAACTGCTTGGAGAGGGTAGGACATTGAATGGCTCATCAGGATTTTTAGTTACTCCAATGCTAAATGCTATTTATAATCTTTGTGAAGAGCTAAACTAATAAAAGTGAGAAATGTATTGTTTAGAAAAGAGACTAGCTGTTGAAGTTCTGGATTGGACAACACTTAGTAAACAATCCTGATTGTGCTAAGAATTACACCGACAATCACAGTGTGGCTAGAAACTACATATATTCACACACAGGGCCCTGTCCTTTCCAGATAGAAAGAACATATCCACCCATTGCATCTTTCTCAACTAAACAAAAGCATGGGGGACAGCCATTCCCTGGTTCATTCCCCATGTCAATGCCTTGACTAATTAGAGTCGACCTGCCTGGTTTGAATTTCAAAAAAATGCTTGGCAGATAACTGTTCCCTTGTGTATTCTCCATGGAAATGCCTCTTCCACTTAAAAGTCCACTTGCCAACCAATCAGCACCCTCTGCTCATGCAGTGTAAATTGTTGTTGCCTTTGAGATTTGGTATTCCTGCAAATCTGTTGTGATGAGTGCAAGACGAAAAGCTTCAACAGCATGTCTCTTTTTTTCAACAATACTCAGGAATGAATGTGTTGCATTGTATCCAACTGCCGTTTTAATTTCTTACTTTAGAGTTATACCTGGTTATATGTTGAATATAATGGCTAACATTGCCTGTTTCTCTATTCTCCCCTCCGACCCTCTCTCCAGTTGCCAGTGTGCAGACTGGAACCACTTTCCAGGCTGTTCAAGGAGCATCAATGCCAACCTTAACAACACAAGGCCCCTCGATAGTAGCCCCAACCTTCCCTACAGAAGATGAACAGCACTCTCAACCTGTCAGTCCTCAGGGACTGCACTACCTGCATTCAGCTTACAGAGTTGGTAAGTGCACGTTCAAATAATCCTACATTACACGAAGACTGGCATTTCTACAGAGCCTTTCACAACCTCAAGAAATCCCAGAAGTGTTTTACAGCCAATGAATTACTTTTTGAAGTGTTGGGGCTGCTGTAATGTAGGAAATATGGCAGCAATGCAAGAATAGTCCAATTTTATGGTGTTGATTGAGGGATAAATTTTGGCCAGGTCACCAGTCAACCTGTCTTCATAGGACAGCTCTCATATCTCAGGGATCAATCTGGTGATCCTTTGTTGTACTTCCTCTAAGGGACATCTATCCTTAAATAAGGGCACCAAAATAGTACACCAAAGCCCTATATAAATGTAGTGAGACTTCCTTACTCCACCCCCCTAGCGATAAAGGCTGATGTATATTTGGATGGCAGAGATCTGTAAACGGTTTTGCCTACCTGAAGCTTGCCAAAGATAGGTGCTTGGACTGGAGAGTGGGAAAAAGTTGAAAAATTAAAAAGGATTACTATTTTGACTGACAGCTGAAAGAGTTTGCTTTTTTTTTTGCAAAGCTCAGATGGTGCAAAGGATACAAATATACGAAATAGGAGCTGAAGTAGGCTATTCGGCCCCTTGAGCCTGTTCTGCCATTCAGTAAGATCATGGCTGATCTGTTTATATTTTGAGTTTTGCATCCCCATTTACCCCCGATAACCTTAGATTCCCTTGCCTAAGAAGAATCTATCTCCCTCTGCCTTAAAAATATTCAGTGACCCCACCTCCACCGCCTTCTGAGGCAGAGGGTTCCAAAGTCACACAACCTTCTGAGAGAGAAAAATTCTCCTCATCTCTGTCCTAAAAGTGTGAGCTCTAATTTTAAAACTGTGCCCCCTAGTGCTGGTCTCACCCACCAGAGGAAACATCCTTTCCAAATTCACCTTGTCAACACCATTCAGGATCTTATCTACTTCAGTCATCATCCCTCAGTCTTCTAAACTTCAGTAGAAGCAAGCCCAGCCTGTCCATGAGACAACCCGCTCTTCCAGCTATCAATCTAGTAAACCTCCTTCAATCCACCTCCAACACATTTACATCCATCCTTAAATAAGGAGACCAAAACTATGGACAATGAGGTGCAGTCTCACCAATGTCCTATATAACTGAAGCACAACATCCTTACTTTTTATGTTCAATTCCTCACGTAATAATTAGTCTTCTTGATTACATGCTGTACCTGCATACTAAGCTTTTGTGACTCATGCACAATAACACCTAGTTCCCGCTGCATCTTGGAATTCTGCGGTCGTTCTCCTTTTAGGTAATACTCTGCTTTTTTATTCTTCCTGTCAAAGTGAACAACTTCATATTTTCCCACATTATGCTCCAACTGCCAGATTTTTGCCCACTCACTCAACTCATCTATATCCCTCTGCAAACACCTTATGTCTTCTTCACAACATACTTTCCTTTGTATCATCTGCAAATTTAGCTACCGTGTCTTCGCTCTCAGCATCTAAGTCATTGATGTAAATTGTAAAAAGTTGAGGCCCCAGCATCAAAATCCATCTGGTTTAAATACTGCGGGACTGCACTAGTCACATGCTGCCAATCAGGCAACAGACCCATGTATGCATACTCTGTTCTCTGCCAGGTAGCCTATCCTATATCCAGGCTAAAATGCTACCCTGTACTCCAGAGCTTTTAATTTCCACAATAACCTTTGATGTGGCACCTTATAAAATGCCTTCTGGAAATCCAAGTACAGCACGTCTACAGACTCCCCTTTACCCACAGCACATGTTACTCCTTCAAAGAACTCTAATAAATTTGTTAAACATGATTTCCCTTTCACAAAACCATGCTGACTCTGCCTGATTACCTTGAGTTTCTCTAAGTGCCCAGCTATAACCTCTTTAATGATCGACTCTTAACACCTTCCCCACAACAGGCATAAAGCTAACTAGCCTATAGTTTCCTGTTTTCTATCTCCCTCCTTTCTTGAATAGAGGGGTTATATTTGCTACTTTTCAGTCTGATGAAACCTTTCCAGACTCTAGTGAATTTTGGAAAATTAACACAGCGCATCTACTGCCTCATTAGCCACCTCTTTTAAGACCTGAGGATGAAGTCCATCAGGACCCAGAGACTTGTCAGCCCGCAGCTCCATCAGTTCGCCCAGTACTTCAATTTAACTAAGTTCCCCTCTCCCCGCCACCTCCTGATTTACAGCTATTACTGGAATGTTTTTTATATCCTCTATAGTGAAGACAGATGCGGTTATCAAAAATATATTCCATTAGCTGGAGTTGTTCTCTTTAGAGAGGAGAGGAGATTTGATAGAGGTGCTCAAAGTCATGAGGATACTGTTCCTGTTGGTGGAAGGGTCCAGAATCAGAGGATACAGATTTAAGGCAATGGGCAAAAGAACCATCAGCAACGAGGAAGATCTTTTTTACACAACAAGTGGTTATTGTCAGAAGTGCACTGCCTGAGAGTGTGGTGGAGGCAGATACAACTGGAGACTCCAAAAGGCAATTGGATAAGAACCTGTACAAAGAAAATTTTCCAGGCTACAGGGAAAGAGCTTGGGAGTGGGACTCGTTCGTGCAGAGAGCTGACAGGGAGAAGATGGGCAGAATGGCTCTTTCTGTACTGTAACCATTTTACGATACCCCCGGCCAATATTTATCCCTCAAGAACACACGAAATGAGAGCAGGAGCAGACCATCCGGTCCATCGAGCCATTCAGTATGATCGTGGCCGCTCTTGGGTTTCAGCCTCACTTTTCAACCCGCTCCCCACATTCCTTGATTCCCTAAGAGACCAAAAATCTTATCTACCCCAGCGTTAAATGTATCCAACGATCAGAGCATTCACAACCCCTGGGATAGCAAATTCACAATCAGCGTCATAGGAACAGACGGAAGTGGTGGTGGTCACAATGATGTTTGTGGGAGCTTGAGCTGCGCAAATTGGCTGCTTTGTTTCCTACATCACAAAGGTGACTAGGATTCAAAAGTACTTCATTGGCTGCAACGCCCGTTGAGATTTCCAGTGATTGTGAAGAGACTGTATAAATGCAATTTTTTCTTGTTGTGAACTCATTCCTCTTTTCGCTTGTGCTTTTCACACAGTCACCATTTCAAAGTTTTTCTCTAATGTAGAGGAAAACCATTTTCTTGTGCGATGCTGGTTTTGAAGCTGCGTTTGTCCTTTACAGGAATGCTGGCTTTGGAAATGCTTGGTAGACGAGCTCACAATGATCACCCAAACAATTACTTCTCGAGGAGTCCACCTTACACAGAGGATGTGAAATGGTTGTTAGGTTTAGCAACACGGTTGGGTAAGGAAAATGTTTGAAACAAATGCGATGGGACACGTGCTGTAATTTGGAAAATGCACAAGCGACTGCAGGGCCTGAGGCTCCAGGTACAAAAGCACAAAGTTAAAATTAACCCATTAGGTGCAATGAAATGAATGGCCAGTTAATCAGTTTTGCCAGTTTTGGGGTTGGATACTGACCACCCAAGGAGAACATCCTTCTCCCTGTTATAAAAAATATATGGGCAAGGAAACCTTTCCATACATATGAGAAGGCAAGTGTCTCAGCTACTTACCATCAGCCTTAAGATGTTTAATGTCTCGTCTGAAAGAGGACGCCTGTGACAGAGCAGCACTCCACTCAGTTTTGCTCTGAAATGTCAACCCTAATAAAGTGCTCAGCAGCAGAATCCACAATCTCATGACTGAGGCATGAGTAGTACCAACTGGGTCAAACAGACTCGGTTTATGGCAAATGTGTAAATTATTTGATTATTATTCTTGGGCCCAGACTAGTTAATCTAGTGTCAATAGAAAATAGGATTGTTTAAAAAAAAAACTAGCATAACTTTGTGTCATCTAAATGATTTTGAGTGGTATAAATAGACTGAGTGACAACTCTGATATTCAGCTTATATTTAAAACTAATTGCATGGCTCTGTTCATTCGTCAGCTAGAAGGATTTGTTGGGACTGTGATGGTTTTTATGAAGGCCTGTTTATGCAGGGTTGTGAATCACTCTCAATGTCTTCAGCCTGACCCTCTACACCATCACCGTTACCAACACGTTGGGTTTTCTCTCCCTTAAGGTATAAACCATTATTAGGTCAATTCAACTCACTTCCATTCACATGCCTGTTGCTTGGCCACAGCCCCCCTCAACTTCTCCATTCAGGTCTCGGCATCTTCAGCTGGCTGACGTTGTGGTTAGTGGGCTGGGTACCGTTCACCCCTGTTGCCCCACCCTCCTGCCCTGCCCCCTTAACCCCCCCCCCCACCCCATCACAGTGAATTTGTTGCTCAGCTTGTCATCGCAGGAACGTCGAACACTGAGGTTACTGATTTTGTCACAGGGTGGGAAAAGTGTAGCGTCTCGTATTCTGATCCTAGGCAGACTTTAACAGCAAAGGAGATATTTATGGGGGTTCTGGGGAAAGAGTCAGGGGAGTGGGACCAATTGAAAAGGTTTTTCAAAGCGCCGGCACAAGCATTATGGGCTGAATGGCCTCCTATGCTGTACGATTCCAAGAAGGACATGCGGACAGGTTTGGAAGGAGCAGCAGAAAATAAACTCCTCAGTGACAAAGTAGCTTGAGAAACAATTTTGGGGCGGTGATTCTAACTGCATGTTCTGCAAGGTGGACTGACAACACTGGAGCGACAGGAAAATGGGAGGATTTACCTGATGAATTTGCACTGCTGATGTCCCATTGTCTTGTAGTTTCCATTGTGTTGAATAAAGATGACAGTTTTTTAAACAAAAATACATTTCTTTTGATAAATCCCATGGATTAGCTATATACCCTTGACTAAGTTTATTGTATACAATATTGGAAAGTTAAGTTAGTAAAAATGCTAACGGACATTGCTGTGATAGTATTGGCATCTGGCTATCATTTTAACCTTCCTTTGCCACAGCAGTGTGTGCTCGGAGCTGCCAGTTGAGAATCTTGAGGCATGTTCTTTTGTCTCTTGTGAAACCAGGTGTGAACTATGTCTATCAGTTCTGCATGGGTGCAGCCAAAGGAGTACTGAGTCCGTTTGTACTACAGGAGATAATCATGGAGGCCCTACAACGCCTTAATCCTGCTCATGTACATGCCCACCTTCGAACCCCTGCGTTCCACCAGCTTGTTCAGAGATGCCAGCAAGCATATATGCAGGTAAAACTAACCAAACGAGTAACCTTTCATGTATAAATATATATTTTACTTGGCAAACTGCTGTGATTTTGCACCTGGGGCATTAAAGCTAAGTGTAGTTTTCTGATAGTGCCCAAGACAAAGCAGCCTGCTTGATCGGCATCCCATCCACCATCTTAAACATTCACTCCCTCCAGCACTGACACACAGTGGCAGCAGTGTGTACCATCTACAAGACGCACTGTAGCAATTCGCCAAGCTTCCTTCAACAGCACCTTCCAAACCCTTGACCTCTACCACCCAGGACAGGAGCAGCAGACACATGGGGACACCACCACCTGCAGGTACCCCTCCAAGCCGCACACCATCCTGACTTGGAAATATATCGCCGTTCCTTCATTGTTGGTGCGTCAAAATCCTGAACTCCCTGTTATGGGTGGGGAGCAGCAGTTCAAGAAGGCGGCTCACCACCTGTTTCTCGAGGACTATTAGGGATGGGCAGTAAATGCTGGCCTAGCCAGTGACGCTCACACCTCATGAGGGAATAAAAAGTAGATTAAGTGGGATTATGTTTCTTTGGACCACGATGAGCAATCACTACTTTAAAGTCTTAATTTTTATTTAGTACTGGAACTTTCTATTATTTGTAGTTAATTAGCAAGGGGATGGAGTATAAAAGTAGGGATTTCTTGCTACGGCTGTACAAGGCATTGGTGAGAATCACAGAATTTTAATGGCACAGAAGGAGGCCATTCTGCCCATCATGTCTGCACCAGACCTCCAATTGAGCATTATGGCTTAGATCCATTGTCCTACAACTAGAGGACTATACAATTTTGGTCTCCTTACTTAAGGAAGGATATACTTGTATTGCAAGGAGTGCAGAGAACATTTACTAGGTTGATTCCTGGGATAGGAGGATTGTCTTATGAGGAAAGGTTGAGCAGTTAGGGCCTAACCTTATTGTAGTTTAAAAGAATTGAGAGATGATCTTATTGAAACATATAAAATCCCGAGGGGGCTTGACAGGGTAGATGTGGAGATGGTGTTGCCCCTTGTGGGGAATCTAGAACTAGGGGGTACAGTTTCAGAATGAGGGGTGTCTCATTTGAGATGGGGATGAGGATGGATTGCTTCTCTCAGAGGGTTTGTTAGTCTTGAATTTACTCCCAGGGAGCAGTGGAGGCTGTGGGTGGGGACCACAGGCAGAAGAGAGATGTTAAGGCCACAATCAGATCAGCCATGACAGTATTGATTGGTGGGCCAGCTTGCTTCTGATTCTTGTGACTGTATAAAAATGTTGAAATTGTTAGGGAGATCGGACAGCAGAGTTGCTTAGGGCGCTGGGAGCTTTTCTGTAGTCCCGACTGCGAAGCTGAGACTCCACATCTTCACCACCGGCAGACCAGTGTATGTACAGCGTGGCCAGTTTACAGAGGCAGTCCCCATTATAAATGTGGGCACAGTCATTAATAGAAAAAAACTGACATAAAAGTCTGACAAAAATGTGACAGCAGACGGTTTTGCAGATATGTGTGCACAGACGTGGTCTTAAAGCATATCATGGAGCTACCAGGTTATTCCATTGCAATGCTTGTTGAATCAGAGGTTCTTTAACAGATAGGGTGTTATCAACAAAGTGTGACAAATTGGGTCCACTTATATGGATTTGCAAAAACTGGCAGATTTGTAGATAATGTAAGCAGCTGAGATTGCACAGAAATTGAAATTCTGCCCGTGTGGTGCTGTTCCTGTACTTGAGGCAGTACCAGACTGGTTTTATACACATGAGCTCCAGAAAGTCTCTGAATTCTCATGCCATTTAACTGGAGCTTGACTAGTTCTGTTACTGCAACCAGTGCTTATGGTGAATTAGCAGATCCTTTGTTATACTTTCAGTGCTTATGGGGAAAGTCTAAGTAAAATTCTCTCAAAAAGGAATCTATCTTATTTGGATATTGTTCCTATAAGATGCCATTTTACTTGTTCTTTTGCCAGTAGCTCCCCCAATATGAATTGTACAGGTGAGCAATGGTTTGTTGAAGACTATGTTTGTACTATACAGGGCAGGGAGGGTGAAGTTAAGGTAGCAGATCCATGATTATTGAATAGGAGTATATTGCAAGGGCTGAATGTCCTAATCTCGATCTTATATTTTCTTTAGCTTTAGAGCCAATACAGTCTACTCTTAATACAATTCTAGGATAATCAGTATTTTTAATAACTAAAAGGACTGATTATTTTAATTGTATACCTGATAGTTCAGAGGACACATTTAAGTTAATTTGCAAAAGAACCAGAGGGGAGATGAGCAGGAATTGTTTTACGCAGCCCGTTACAATCTGGAATGCAGAGGATGGCGGAAGCAGATTCCATAGTAACTTGCAAAAGGGAATTGGTTAAGTGTTTGGAAGGGAAAACTTTGAAGGGCAATAGTGAGACTAATTGGATAGCTCACTCTCGGCAAGATGGCTGCCGCCTGCACGTTTTAGGGTATATGTTGCTTTCCAGTATGTGTTTGCCTGTGGATTTTTCCAAAAACTCCTGCCTGTCTCCTCTCTCCACAGTGCATCCAGTACAGATTGTACCACATCGCGCCAGCAGATTACGATGATTTTGTAAACATCATCCGTAGTGCACGCAGTGCCTTCTGCTTAACACCTGTCGGAATGATGCAGTTCAACGAAATACTTCAGAATTTAAAACGTGCAAAGGGTCAAACTAAGGACTTGTGGCAAAGAATCTCATTGGAAATGGCAACCTTTTCTCCTTGATGTCCGTTGGTTTGTGCAGATTTAGGTTTAATATTACCCACCCTCCCCTTTCCCCTTTTTAAACCACTCTTCCTGTACTCTTTACTGCTACATTCCTCCTTTAAACTAAGGTTTTAAATGTCAGAAAGCCACAATAGTTTTTTTTTAGTTGTTGGTCTTGTGAATTACTGCCAGATTTCAAGAGCAACCCCTTTCTTCCATCAATCCACAACCCTTCCTCCCCACACACAAAAAAAACTTTTCTATGAGGTAGTTATTATTCATGTACATGTCTTTAACTGTGTGTTTATAAAGAAATGTGTGCTGCAAGTGTGACTGGGTAAATGGACTGCTCGAGCAGGAGAGGCCCATCTACAGCAGCCACCCTCAATAGACTGTGGTTTTTATTTATCTGAATTTCTCTTTTTTTTTGCCTTTGTTTCTTCAATATTAATGTTTTTTCATACTTAAAAAAGTTTTCAATTGTTTAAAAGAATTATATATTCAGATTCCAGTGCCACTGGGATAGTTAAAGCTTTGACACATTTTTCAGTGTTACAAATCAGCTTATGTAGATTTCTGCACTGACCCACCCTGTGTGTCTTCTTCCTGTAATGTTAATATTTTACAAATCTGTTCTTAAGTTTTGGTCCACATCCTTTTTTTCTCCCTGTAAAGGCCACACAGGTAGTCCTGATGCTGTCTGTGCTAGGAAACTTGCATGAATGTTTTGTGTGGGTAGTTTTGTTGACAACAAAAAAAAACTTTATTATCCAACCATTCTGTGCTGTGTTGAATACATACACAATTATTTTTGATTAAAGTACACAAAAAAAATGCAGTACTCTGCTTGTAAAGGCCCTATATTAAATGCTTGGTTTTGGAATGGAGATGCTTAGATTGCAGTTACTGAAGTTAAGGAAGATAAATTTATCTTGCCGATTTTTGCTTTACTTCACAGTTGAGGGAGGAATTCCAGGAACCTGTCAGATTGTTAGGCTGGCTGGATCATTTTTGTACATCATAGTTTTTGCCCAGCTATTGTGGAGAGAGTTTTAAGGCCTTGCAAAGTACATCACATCAACCACAAAATTTACACCAAAAAAAAGCGCTCAATCCACTGGATGTTGCATTGCAGAAAATATGTTCAGCCTGTTGAGAGTAAAATTCTCCAATAACATCATTCAATGTGAATGACACAATAGGTGAAACGTACTGTGAGGCGGAAGAGTCAAAGATAAAAGGGGCTTTCTGCGCTTTCTCCTCCCAGACCAACGGAAGCTGAAATCCTCACCTTAGCCCATTTAAAAACCGTGTGGTTGCCTTTTAAAATGTAGCAACTGTAAGGAACTTTTAACAGCCCACCTGTAACCAAGGTGACATTTTTCACACCAACACTGATTTTTTTTTTTTAAAAACTAAAGTTGCACATTTTTCAATGCCATTTTTCAATGACTTACAGGGACTATTCAAAGCGGGGCGTCGTGAAACAATTTGAGGTAACTATCTGAGGAACAGGCCCTGTTCTGCTGTGATACTCATGCCCATTTCTCTGCATTGCAGCTGAAAATTATTGCCTCAGGGAAATTATGTACACATTAAGTAATTAATTGGTACGCACATGATTAGTACCTGGAGTAGAGCAGTGTTGTTAACACGGTGAAGGGCATAAACTAATCCCAACAATGTCAATGTTTAGTGGACAGGACACTACCATTGTAAAAGCAGCTGATGTAACGATCATTCCACAGTTTGACACTTGAGGGATACACTTCAACACCACAAGGATTAGGGGCAGGTTCTTGAAAGTTTCCAGTATTGGGGGAAGTCCGAGGCTGTCACGAACAATGATTCCATCGCTCACCAGAGTGACATCCCAGAGTGCTCCTGGTTCCAGCAAAGCTGACTCGAATCTTTTTAAGTTGATGTGTCAAGCCTTTGCAAATTTGTCTTCAGGAACCTAGAATTGTGTCAAACTCCATTGCCTCCTTGAACATGCTGCTTGTGTCACATGAGTTGATAAAATGGAAGAGAGGTCAGTGGGCATGAAAGTGTCCTAAGAGTGATGGCAAAACTGACCAGACCCCTCACTCTTCAACTCCAGCTGCTATGTTGTAGTTCCTCCCTCAGCCAACTGGGCAGTGACTGTCCCAATTTGTTTAGCTGTTTTGATAGTTCAATGTTGTGCTCCCTGAAGTAATTGGTCAGGAATGTCCGGGACTAGGAAACAAAAACAAAAGCCAAATGTTAGTTTGTGGGGTCTCCCAGTCTTTCTCTTCTCTTAACTAGACAAAAGCTTAAAGGATAAGACAGAACCACGTTGGCTGCATATCTCGGAAAATTTAACTTCAACTGTCTAGTTAAATTCCCATCACCACTAGACACCAAGTAGCTGGGGTTTACTTAGCCCCTTTAATGTGGTTAAAGCATTGCAAGGTGTTCAATAAAGTACCATCAGCCAGCGAGCAGGAAAGTTAGGCTGAAGTGATGGGCAGTGAGCTCACAAGGAAGAGTGTGTCCTCGAGATGGGACCCAGATGATTGAGAACTCTGCCACTGATGGAGGTGCAGAAGGGGGGCTGTTGTATGTTTTATATATTGGATTTTCCTCAGAGCAAGGCAGAGATGATACTGTGTGCAGGAACTTTATTCACAGAGTTTTTGGGCTGAAGCATGAAGTAGCCAGATAGCTTATGTCTACTTAACTCTGAGTCAATGCCCAACCAATCAAGCACAGTGAGCACAGATCTGTTACAAGCCTTTCATAATCAAACACAGAACAATTGAACACTACAGGAGTAACTGGCCAAGGACACCTGTATGTATTTGCAGCTGGGAGGCATGAATGGATCTGCAAACAAGGAGAAGCTGGGCCCAATGCTGTGTGGTTCTGTTTTTTGATTTCGGGCTTTAGGAATCCAATTCCAAGATTCTATCTGCACTTTTTTCTCCACAAATGACAACGCAGAAGAGACGATTTTCTGCTGGGTGGGAGCAGGATACACTCACCGATGAATCCATCTCTGGATATTTTCTTCCTTTACTTTTGCCTAAACACTTTGACTTGCCACCTTCCACCATCTGACACCAGAAATTCTTGTTGTCGTCGTACCTGATAGGGACAGGGAGCAGTTTAGAAGCTGGATTTGTACCACAAAATGCACTGAAAAAATACAATCTAACACCTGGTTACTGCAGATTACATTCTTACAGCACCATGGCTTCACAAGATAGTCAAAAATAAGGCCCAGCCATCCAAAGAAACACCTACATAGTTCCCCTTGCATCACACCCCGACATCAGACTTCACTGGACAACAAAGAAAGTCAATCAATCTCCCTTTAAAGAAGAACTTGCTTTGTGAAGATAATCTGCCCAAGGTGACTGTGGAACGAATGAGTTTGTGCTTTGCAGTGCCATTTCATATCTTGTGTTAATGCAGCCTCGCAGTAAAGCACCACACAGATTTTAAAATACATAGCGATGGAAAAGGTGTACAGAATGCACAGGTGGAAACCACTCTGTTATGAAAGTGAAGTATTTCAGGCAGCCCCGAACTTAGTGTTGCAGGTTATACCTTACTAAATTCACTAAAAGAGCTAACCTGGGTGAAGTGGAATATACAGATCATTCAAAATAGAAGACATGTGGCAGGATAATATAGCCATTTCCCTCAATTTTGCTTCCAGGAATTTCATAAAACTCCTACAGGAACAGGAGTAGACCATTCAGCCCTTCAGGAATCCTATTCAATTGGATCAAGGCTGACCTGTATCTCAACTCTATCTACCTGCATTGGTTCCATATCCCTTAATAGTTTTGCCGAACAAAAATCTATCAATCTCAGTTTTGAAATTTTCAGTTGAAATCCACCCCAGCCCCCACTTCCCACCAAATCAGGTTCAACAGGTTTTTGGGGAGAAAGTTCCAGATTTCCAGTACCTTTTGTATGAAGAAGCGCTCCCTGACATCACCCTTGAACAGCCTAGCTCAAATCTCAAGGTTACACCCACCTTGTTCTGGACTTGCCCCCTCAGAAAAATCATTTCTATTGACCCCATCAAACCCTTAATCATCTTAAACACCACAGTTAGACTGTCCCTGTAACGATGGGGGAATACAAGCTCAGTCCATGTAACATGCCCTTGGATTTTCCAGCTCCAGTATCTACACTGCAGAACCCAAATCCCAATATATCCTTCCTGAGCTGTGATGTGCAGAACCAACTGCAACCCTGGAGGAACTAAACATATTTCATCTCTATCAGTAAAGTTACAAATCATTGACTATCATTTGTATTGTGCATTTTACAATCTCCGGATGTCTCAAAGCACATTACAGCCAGTGAGCTACTTTTGAACTGCAATCACTGTTGTAGGAAGCACTACAAGCTCCCACACACAGTAATGTGATCATGGGCAGTTAATCTGTTCTAGTGATGTTGGTTGAGGGATTGACAACTGATCGGCACACCAGGGAGAAATCACCTCCACTTTTTCAACATGGTTCTATGGTATATTTACATCCAGCTGAGAGGGCAGACACAGCCTTGGTTCAGCATCACATCTAAAAGGCACCTCCAACAGTGCAACACTCCCTTGGTGCCACTGTTGAAGTGTCAGCCTGGATTATGTGTTCAAGACTCGGTGATGGGGCTTGAACTTTTTGACTCCAAGGCAAAATGTTGTCAACTGAGCCAATCAACCACACAGCGTTTTGGTGAGATCACATCTGGAGCACTGGGTACAGTTTTGGTCTCCTTACTTAAGGAGGGATATACTTACATTGGAAGCAGTTCAGAGAAGGTTCACTCGACTGATTCCTGGGATGAAGGCGTTGTCTTATGAGGAAAGGTTGAGCCTACACCCATTGGAGTTTAGAAGAATGGGGGCGGGGGCAGGGTCGCAGGGTAGAAGCTGGGAGGAGGTTTTCTTTCATGGGAGAATCTAGATCTAGGGGACTTGGTTTCACAATAAGGGGCCCTCCATTAACGATGGAGATGAAGAGGAATTTCTTCTCTCAGAGGATCGTTAGGATTTGGAATTCTCTTCCAGAGAGCATTGAAAGCCAGGTCATTGAATAGATTCAAGGCTGAGTTAGACAGATTTTTTTGACCAACAAGGGAGTCGAGGGTTATGGGGGAGACAGGCAGGATTGTGGAGTCTGGGCCTCAATCGGATCAGTCATGATCTTATTGAATGGCGGAGCAGGCTCGATGGGCCGAAAGGCTCCCATTTCTTATCATTTTATGTTGATCTGCAGAACAGGAGGCACAAAGGAAAAAGACACAGAAGCCATGAGTTACTCTTCCAACAGATGGAAAAGGAATTGATGGAAATACATACATTAGAGCCTGAGTGTAGTTGAAGTGAGGGGCAACACCAAGGAATTTCTGCACACTCTCCATGACAGCCACAGGGTTGTTGCGTAACTGTAAGCCATTGACAACGAGAAACTACAAGGGAAGAAGAAAGAAGCCTTTTAAATGTCAACCAGAAGGAAGTTTCACATAGATCTGTGGAATTACATAGAATTTACAGCACAGAAACAGGCCATTCAGCCCAATTGCTCCTTGGTGTCCTCCACAAGACTCCTCCCACATTACCTCATCACAACCCATCAGCATAACCTTTCTCCCCAATGTTTTCATCTAGCTTCCCCCTTCAAAGCATCGATGCCATTCACCTCAACCACTCCCCATGGTAGCGAGTTCCACATTCTCATCACTCTCTTGTGTAAAGGAGTTTCTCCTGAAATCCCTTAGTGGTGCCTGTCTTATATTGGACTGGAGGTCCTGTGGCACCACCTCTGCCTCTGAGCTAGAGGTTCCGGGTTCGAGTCCCACCCCAGGACTCGACGGCCAAGGAAGGTGTGTTCATATCGCAGCCAAACAGGTTGCGTATCAACCTGAAAATCCAGCAGGCGGATACGAGTGGGAGAGATTCCTAGCCGGCCATATGATGGAAAGAGCGTTGGAGCCCCTAGCATCACTATCCATAGCTCCAGACAACAATGTGCATGTAAAAGTGTCTGTTGTCAGGGCAACTCGAACTCCCTGAGCAAACTGTAACACGTCACCACCATCTTAATATTTATGCCCCCCTCTCCCCCTAGCTTTGGTCTCCTCCACAAGTGAAGACATAACCAGATCCATCCTATCAAACCTCTTCACCATTTTGAAGACTTTGATCAGCTCACACCTCAGCCTTTCCCTTTTTTTAAAAAAAAGAGAAAAGTAAGAAAAATTAGTTGGTACAAACTTGTGGCTTTCGGGGATGGGGAAAATAGGGGAACAATCAGATCACAAATTTGAGCACTAAAAATATTTGCTTTTAAAGCGGGAGCTTGAATTGGAGAATTTGAGAAGGTCGCCTTTCTCATTCCTTTCCTTTGTTCTGAGAACAAAAATGTCCAAGTGCTTAGTGGGTTAGAAAAGTACTCGAGCTGTTGAGCCTAACAAGTCTTTAATGTTGCTGAAAAGAGAGACATGTCACTGAAGCTTTCTGTCTTGTACTTAACAAGACAAATGCAAGAATGCCAAATTTCAAATGATCACAACAATTTATATTACTGGTTGGCAAGTTGGCTCTGATTAGCTGAGGTGTTGCCATGGAGAAAGCAACAGGGAACTATAGGCGCCCCAAGCTTCCAGGTAATTCAAAAAAGGTGCAAGGCTTGAACATATTCCTGTTATTTGCAGAGGATGAGGCTCTGCGTATGAATGTATGTTGCTTCCAGCAAATATTAATGAGCCAAGTTACAAGCTCAACTGAATATCTTAAATTAGTTATTAGTGTAGTTATTAGCACACTCAGGATTATTCAGCAAGTGCTGTTCAAGACAGAAATCACATCTAACAGTAGAACAAATCTTTATTTTCTGACTTATTCATCACTTGTTATGACTCAGATCTAAGGAACAACAGTGGAGGGCAGTTAGAGGCCGTCAGCTAAGAATATAATGCAAATTCATCAACTCTACGTTCAGAAAGGGCAGGTCTCACTTGATGGTGGGTTGGGGATCAGGGTTCTCTGGTGTTGTAATTCTGTCTCTGTCCCTCTTGGGAATATGGGATCACTCTTTTACTACTTTTCTTTTGCTGTCATCACTGTTTTCTCAATTTTTCAATTTTTTTCAATTATTTAGGGGTAGTGGGAAAGCGAAGGCTCTTTTGCACCTCCTACTTTTGATTAAGTAACCACACAAGCTTTCCAAAATGTTTCCCTGTATATCATACTATACTGGTACCTCCAACAGTGCAGCACTCCTTCAGGATTGCATTGAAGTCTCAGCCTAGATTTTGTGTTAATGGAGAGATAATTATTGGCCAGGGCACCGGGGAGAATGCCGCTGCTCTTTTTCAAATGGTGCCATGAAGATCTTTTATGCCCACCTGAGGGGGGCAGACAGGGCATCAGTTTAACATTTGATCTGAAAGATAGCACCGCTGGCAGTGTAGCATTCCCTCAGTACTGCACTGGAGTGTCAGCCCAGATTTTGTACTGGTTTCTGGGGTGAGATTTGAACCCACAGCCTTCTGACTCCAGAGGCAAGAGCGCTACCCACAGAGCCACAGCCAACACCTAAGGATGACAATGGAAGCAAGTCGTACCTGAGAGGGTTGATAGTAAGTTAGCCACCGTTCAATGTGGGTAGCATACCAGCCGGGAACCAGGCAGCGGTTCTTCAGAATACGAAGATCTCTCGGGGAATCTAGTCCTGCTGTGATCACCTGATAGAAGGTGTAGTTCAGGGCTGCAGAGTCATGGTGTGCTCTCTGGTGCTGTGGAAAAACCAACAGGTCAACATTCTGCGAGGTATTGGCTGCTACTGAGAGACAGCAACTAATAGCCTTTTGTTTAAGCAAGGCAAGTTACAAAACTGTGGTAGGTAGACGGAGCTCAAAGACAGACCAGCCATGATCTAACTGAATGGCGAAGCAGGCTCAATGGGCTGAATGGTCTCCTCCTCCTGTTCCCCTCTGAGAAGACACCAGTATAATCACCACAAAGATCCCTCTTTGATCTTAAGGAAACAAGAGCCCTTGATGACTCTTGGTCAACACAAGGTACACTGCTCCTATATCTCTTCTAAGATATCGCTGTTTGCTATGGAGACCCCATTAGCAGCCCCGCTGAAGAGTTCACACTGCTTGCGTCTGTATAAAGCAACATAAAATCACACAAGCGCGTGTTTTAGCTCCCATTTTTACTTGAGTGCAGCACAATCATTTGAAAGAGAGAAACTCTTCCATCTGATTCCTCCTCCTCCAGGTACCACGCCCTAAGAGGTCATTGGCAACCATGGACCACCATTGGGTTGGTCCATGACTGTGCTTGGCAAAGTACTCCAGTGGTTTGCCGCTGCCTTCTGCAATATGGCTGACCAGAAAACTCTCCCATTCTTTACCACCTGCCATCTCGCGTATTGGAAGGATTTAACGACTGATAATCAACCTGTTTGGCCATGTTACGAACACACCTTCCATGACCATCGAGTCCTGAAGTGGGACTTGAACCTGGAGGTCTGACCCAGAGGTAGGAATGCTACCCACTGCACCACAAGACCTCTCCATCTGATTACTGATGCCAAATAATTCAGAATTTGACAGTACCGGCGACTTTTTGGCCCCTCAATCCTGTGCTGGATCTTTGAAAGAGCTGTTCAATTAATCCCACTTCCCTGTTCTTTTCCCATAGCCCAGCAAATTTTCCCTTTTCAGTTTATATCCAATTCTTTCTTTGAAAATTTTTATTGAAACTGCTTCAGTCACTCATTCAGGCTTCGCATTCCAGATCATAACGGAATCATCTTTGGCTCTTTTGCCCTTTAACTTAAATCTGTGTCCTCTGGTTACTTGATCTGCCAGTGGAAAAGTTTATCACCATTTACTCGAACAAAACCCCTCAGAATAATGAACACCTTCTACTTAAATATCCTGCTAACCTCTTCTTCTCAAAAGAGAGCAACCCCAGCTTCTCCAGTCTCTCCACGTAACTCAAGTCTCTCACTCCTGGTTAAACATCCTCTGAGTCATGTCAAGGCCTTACCATCCTTCCTTAAGTGTGGAACCTGGAACTGGACGGAATTCTCCAGCTGAGGCCCAGACAGTGACTTGCAAAGGTTTAGCACACTTTCACTCTAAATGGGCGGAATTAAGTAGAACTTTAACTAGCCTTACCTTAACTAGTATCGGTAAGCAACAAGGCATGATCACCTCATGATATAGAAAACATTCATTTCAAAGCTTTTCATGTAAAGCTGGCTCGGTTAGTAGAGTGCGAGTCAGGAGGTTGTGGGTTCAACTCCCATTCCTGTGGCTTTAAGGGCATAACTGAGGCTAATACCGTACGATGCTATCCTTCATGGTTTAATGTTAAACTCATGTCCTGCTTTGGCGATTCAGCTGTGAAAATCCCTCAGCTCTACTTGTGGAGGAGCAAGGAGTTCTTGAGTTGAGAAGATAGAAGAGTGAGTAATTCGAAGTGTTCAAAAGGATAAAGGCACTCGACAGGGTAGATACAGAGAAACCAGAAATGGAGGGTGTCACCTTAGAATTCAAGCTAGGTCAGTTGGGAGTGTAGGGCCTGGCTGCGGGGGTGGGGTCCAGAACCAGAAACAGTCTCAGAATAAGGGACAGATCATTCAGGACTGAGGCGAGGAGGAATTCCTTCACTCAGAGTGGTGAATCTTTGGAATTCTCTGCCCCAGAGGCCTCTGGAGGGTCAGGCATATAGTATGTTCAAGACAGATGGATTTCCAGATATTAAAAATATCGAGGGATATGGGGATAGTGCAGGAAAATGGCATTGATCAGCCATGGTCTAGTTGAATGGTAGAACAGGGTCGAGGGGCTGAATGACCTACTTCTGCTCCCACTTTCTATATTCCATGGGTTACACTGCAATAATCAATAGTTTATATGTTTGACCATCATCCTGAATGATTTTAATCTCGGTTGACATTTTAGTCTGGGGAGAAAAATACCACTGCTGCACTTAAAATCTGAGTGTAAAGTAGTAAGAATAACTTCAGTGAAAGGGTGAGATTGAATTGAACTGCCCCTTGGATTTCTCACACAGACCTTCAAACAATACAAGTCAGTTATCCTGCCCGGACTCTCCTGTTATTTCCACCTTTCCTATTACAGCGAGAGGATGGTTGGCCAGGTGACTTGTCCCTATTCATAAAGCCTTGGCTAATTTACGTTTTATTAACCGCACTCTCAAGCTGCCCTGCCACCTTCAATGACATTTGCACATAGACACCCAAGTCCCTCTGCTCCTGTGTCCCCTTTAGAAGTTTACTTTATATTTTGCATTGTCTATCTGTGTTCTTCCCACCAAAACGAATCACTTCACACTCCTGACAACTCAACTGAAAAAAAAATGGCTTTTTACCTCCTCTCTAGCTCTGGTGAAGTTTGGATCCACACTGTGAATCAACAACAACTCGCATTTATATAACACCTTCAATGCAAAACATCCCAAGGCGCTTCACTTCACCCGGTATCAAACAAAATTCAACATCCCAAACCACACAGAGGTATTAGAATAGATGACCAAAAGTGTGGTGAAGGGATGGGTTTTAAGGAGTGTCGAAGAGGATGATAAAGAGAGGAGTTTACAAAGGGAACGCCAGATTCACGGTGCAGGCAACTCGTGGCTCGGACACCAACTGTTGGGTGAAGAAATCAGGAATTTGGCAAGGGGCCAGAACTGGAGAAACGAGAGATCGTGGGAGGGTTGTAGGACTGGAAGGGTTTAAAGAGGTAGGGAGGAGAATAGTCAGAGAGAGGTATGGAAACAAGATGAGAATTTTAAAATCAAGGTGCTGCTCAAACATCTAAAACGGAACGGCTGTCTGCCTTACATCTACAAAAGCCAACAGTTCATCAGCGGCGGGGAGGAGGTGGCACAAACCTGGTACCAGGAGTACGCTCGCTCTGCCGGGTTGATCAGAATGGTAATGATCTTCACACGAGGCAGCAGTGCTGCCACCCTCTTGGGGACCACCTCAGATTCAAAGTAATTTGCACTCTTCTCGAACATAAAGTCGGTGCTTGCGTTCGATGGGATTGGGAAGAACTCCATGTACCTGAAAAATAGGAGCCAGATTTTGAGGGTAGGGTGATGAATAGGCCACCTCTCCCCCCTCTGGGTGGGATACAATGGGAGGGGAGGGGGGTGAGATACAATGACCAGGAATCATGCAGCAGTCAATTACAATGACTTGCATTTGTGTAACAACTTTAAACATCCCAAGCAGCCATCTGTCAAAATTCGGCACAGTCAGGTAAGGACATATTGGGACAGAGGACCAAAACCTTTTTAAAAATTATTCACTCAGGGGATGTGGGCGCTATTTATTGCCCACATTATTTCAGAGGGCAGTTAAGAGTCTGGAGTCACAAATATGCCAGATTTCCTTCCCGAAAGGGCATTAGTAAACCCCGGATGGGTTTTTACAACAATCGACAATGATTTCATGGTCATCATCAGATTTCTAATTCCAGATTTTTATTGAATTCAAATTTCACCATCTGGTTGTGGGATTCGAACCCAGGTCCCCAGAGCATTACCCTCGGTCTCTGGAATACTAGCCCACTGACAATACCACTATGCCACCCCCTCTCCCTCGGTTAAGGAGGTTGGTTTCTGGCAGAGTCCTAAAAGAGGAGGTAGAGGTGATGAGGCAGACAGACTAAGTGGGGGAATCCCAGAGCTTTGGGCCTAGGCAACTGAAAGTGCGGCCACCAATGGTAGACCTGGAGACATCAGGGCAATCCGAGTGTAAAGGACTTTCAGCGTGATTCCTGTGAAGGGATCCCAGACACCATCAAACATTTTCAGGGATTCCTCTGGAGCATTCCAATATTTACAAGGGCTTCTTATACAGGCAAGTCCAGAAACCACAGAATTTATGTGAGCAACTGTTTTTGACTGAGAGCCGTTTGGCTATGTATTAGTGCTCCAAGTTACACCGCCCTTAGAAAACACAATCTAGAAAGTTCCAATGCCTCCAAACCACTTGAGTATATAAAGCTGACCAGAATCGAATGTAGATACTTGAGTTAACAGGGTCTTTACCAGTCAATTCCTTTGTGATAATTGGCTCCATTGAAGAACTGAATCTCCTCATAGGTGACCGGGCTGGGGAAATTACTTGTGACTCCGGGATGTAAGGACAGGAAAAAGTGCAAAGCTGTGGTACCTGAGGAGAAGGACAGTGCTGATTATTCAGGCGCCACTTCCAAAAGTCCATTTCTTTACCATCTATGCTGGAGTTTAAAGGAGAAAACTGCATGTTTCCCCCAATTGATTTTAATCATGATCAAACTTACAAGAAGATGTGTATATAAATAGCACCTTCTCACATCTCTTAGCAACACCTCAAAGTGTGTCAGACAGTGAACTAGTTTTTAGTGCACTGATTGTCAGTGCTTAAGCAAACAGGGCAGCCAACTGGCAACCTGCCAGTGTCCCAAACATCCGTTAACATATTTCTTTTCTGGTATTGTTTTCTGAGCTTAGGATGTTGTCCAGTGTGCTCAAACTCTCCTGCGCTTATTCGAATAGTTCCAGGGTATCTTTAACGTCTGCCTACACTTGCAGATCCGATCCCGACTTGGCGGTACCTCTGACAGTGCAGCGCTCTCTCAATACCGCATTGGAGCATCAACCTGTATCAGTCTGAGCTCTGCACTCTAAGAAAACCCGGATTATTTTTTTTTAAAAGCGGACCATCTTTCCACACAAAAGAAATGATGAAACGACTTGTCCCTGACGTGGGAATTTCCTGTCTCTTTCATATGGCAACATTAAAATAATGCTTCTTCAAGGTTTAAATTAGTAAGCTGAGTGAAATCGAAACATAAAGGTTACCAGTTTTCTGTGGGCCGATGATTAAGAACTTGGGAAGCCGGTCACATGTTTTCTCTTTGGACCAAATGTCTTTATGCCGTTTGTCATCACACGGGTTCTGAAAAAGAATATTTGACTCAGTAAATCGGGAGGATTTGTGGATTGTGCTCCAAAGATTTGGATGCCCTGTCTTCAGTTGGAGGGTCTGAAACAAATGCCTTCAAAGTCTGGACTGAGGTCAAGCAAGAGGCTGTGTGATAGTCCCCATACTGAGGTCAAGTGAGGCTGTGTGATAGTCCCCATACTGAGGTCAAGCAAGAGGCTGTGTGATAGTCCCCATACTGAGGTCAAGAGAGGCTGTGTGATAGTCCCCATACTGAGGTCAAGCAAGAGGCTGTGTGATAGTCCCCATACTGAGGTCAAGAGAGGCTGTGTGATAGTCCCCATACTGAGGTCAAGCAAGAGGCTGTGTGATAGTCCCCATACTGAGGTCAAGCAAGAGGCTGTGTGATAGTCCCCATACTGAGGTTAAGCGAGGCTGTGTGATAGTCCCCATACTGAGGTCAAGCGAGGCTGTGTGATAGTCCCCATACTGAGGTCAAGCAAGAGGCTGTGTGATAGTCCCCATACTATTGACAATTTACCTGATAGTGGCTGCTCAACTCGTTAAAGATCAGCTTGCCCTATCTGCTGGGAATATTAAATACAGCCTGGACAGAAAACTCTTTCATAATTAATAAACAGAGGTGTTCAGGAAAACTGAATAGGAACACCTTATTTATTTAGCACGCCTATGATTTATCTCCTGGAGGTTAAATTTTATTTTCTGGAGGGTTGGCAATTCTACTGGCATGTGACTCCAGTCCTACTCTACCAACTCATCTGCTGCTGCCCTAGCAAATCACACGGACACTAAACCAGTCACTGCCACAGTTAGGGATGGGCATTGTTACCAACATCCTTAGACCAACTTTACATAATTTACCACAGACCATACACTTCAAGTAGTAGAGGAACCTTATTAACTCCATTAATTAGTTGCCTCTGTATCATATCTAAACTGGCCACCTTGGACAGGTTGCACATGACCACAGTGTCGTTGCCCACTCTGCACTAGATCTGCAAGCCACTCTCGGCCTCTGCAATTCTGCATACAAGAAACTTGGCTTGTCCTTGGCTGTTACCAAAACAAAACTCATATCAACCCACACCTGGTCAGCCAAATAGTCCACCTCCCATGTGTGATGAGGCACACTCTGGAATAGGTTGAGCGCTTCCCATACCTTGGCAGCCACCTCTCTCAAAGGACCACCATTGACTAGGAGGTCCAACAACTGATCAGCTGCACCAGGGGAGGCATTGTCACGGGACTAGTATTCCAGAGACCCAGTGTAATGCTCTGGGTACAAATCCCAACAGGGCAGGTGAAATTTGAATTCAATAAAAATCTGGAATTAAAAGTCTAACTGATGACTACCATTGCCAATTATTGTAAAAACCTGTCTGGTTCACTAATGCCCCATTAGGGAAATAAATCTGCTGTCCTTACCTGGTCTGGCCTACATGTGGTTGACTCTTTTAAAAACAAAAATGCCCTCTGAATGACGGCACTTAGGGTTGGGCAATAAATGCTGGCCCTAGCAATGCCCACATATCCCATGAATAAACAAAACAGCTCAGCCTTCTACAAATACAACAGTGAGTGTTTGACAACTAAAGTCATAATGCACAGAGCGGAGAGACCTGGACTGTGTACCAGTGACACATAGGAGCGCTAGAGAAATGCCTCCACCACATCCTCCGGATTCAATGGGAGGACTGTCAAACAAACATTAGAGTCCTTCTTGGAGCCAGCTCTCTGAGCATCCAGGAAAATCTCCTGCACAATCAACTGGACACTGTGGCCAGACGGCTGAAAACCATCTACCGCATCACTTCCTGTTCTCCCAAATCGTCAACGTTCCAGAGGAAGGCAAAGAAAATGTTTCAGATTCACCCTGAAGCTCTCCTTGAAGTGCGGCAACATTGACGTTAATGACTGGGAGGATCTTGCAACAACTTGTCCATCAAGCTGCATCGCGTTTCCAGTTACAACGTCTTAACAATGAGGGCAGAGCAGCGGCAGAGAAAGAAAAAATGGAAGCAAATCTTGCGCACTGGACCCCACTACCTCACCGGATGGGTTTTAACCCACCTGTTCAGTCATATGAAGACCCATAGCGGAAACTCACAACCCTGAGTAACCGTCATCCTCAAATCGAGGGACAAGCGCCCACGGATACTTTAGCTTTGAATAAGCTGTAGGCCATCTGCCCTAATATCACTTTATGTGGCTTGGAGTCAAATTTTGCTTTATAATGAAATAATAAGAGAAAATTCTAGAAAAACTCAGCAGGTCTGGCAGCGTCTGTGGAGAGAGAAATACAGTTAACGTTTCGAATGTGTTTGACCCTTCTTCAGAGCGCAATTTGTTTTGCTTTATACTGTTCCTGTGAAGTGCCTTGGGGCATTTTACTATGTTAAAGGTGCTATAGAAATACAATTTGTTGTTGTTGTTGATAATGTGCAGCCAAGGCAGGTAAATGGAGTCGAGGCACAGATCAGCCATGATTGTATTAAACGGCAGAACAGGCTTGAGAGGTTGAATGGACTCGTCCTGTTCCTAATGGGGGAAGCAGCTAGCCAATAGGAAACCATTAAAAAATCCAAAATGCGGAATCCAAATTATAACCAGAATGCAAAAAAAAAAGTAAATTTGACACAAACTTACATTGATAATCCTCGGACATGCTGGAACATATTTGCCAACAACGTGTTTCTTTCATAAACAGGCAGGTGTTGCACAGCTGCATGTGGATTCACAATGCTGTTTCACTGTGTTAAAGGGCGAGTTAGACAGATAATCAAAAGTGGGATTTCTGGACCCCGGGCTTGTGATGGATCCATCAGCTCGTCTTGGTAAACTTTTTGATGAGGTTACTTCTGCACATTAATAAAGATTTTTGTTGTGGTTGCAAAGTCAATACTGATTTTCTTTCAGTATCTGGCATTCATTTTCTGCAGTTAGGACAGTGCTCCCCAGGAGTATGTCCTCTATTTTAAGTAAAGTTGGTCTAAGGATGTTGGTAACAATGCCCATCCCTAACTGTGGCAGTGACTGGTTTAGTGTCCGTGTGATTTGCTAGGGCAGCAGCAGATGAGTTGGTAGAGTAGGACTGGAGTCACATGCCAGTAGAATTGCCAACCCTCCAGAAAATAAAATTTAACCTCCAAGAGGTAAATCATAGGTGTGCTAAATAAATAAGGTGTTCCTATTCAATTTTCCTGAACACCTCTGTTTATTAATTATGAAAGCGTTGGAAATTGGTGAAAGAAACAGGCAAAAGTCAATTGTTAAGGTAATAAAAAAAAAAGGTTCATTCAGCTTCCAATTGGTGAAGGGGCAGCATTAAACCAGGTTCTTAGGCAACAGATGGCAGGAATGTGGGCTGGGGGCGTTTGGAGACACCCAGGTCAGATGGTGGGACCTCCAGGAATGTGTGCCACCAGAGTTGGCAACCCTATGTTTACCAGACCAGCTATGGGCAGCAGATTCTCTTCTCCGAGGGGTATTTGGGTTTTCAACGACCACACAACTTTCAGGATTAAAAGCTGATACTGCAGATGCTGGAGATCCTGAAATAGAGACAGAAAATGCTGGAAAAACACAGCGGGTCTGGCAGTGTCTGTGGAGAGAGAAACAAACTACCGTTTCGAGCCCTACTGACTCTTTTTCAGACTTCCAGGATTACTTTTCTGGTGACAGCCACCAATCTGTCAGATTCACTGAACTTAAGCTTCACAGCTCAGTGGGGATTTGAACAACGACACAAGAAATAGGGGCAGGAGTAGACCACACGGCCAATCAAAACTTTCCCACCACTCAGTACGATTATGGCTGATCTTGGGCTTCAACCCCATTTTCCTGCCCACTGCCCACATCCCTCGATTCCCTGAGACACCAAAGATCTGCCTACACCAATCTTAAATGTATTCAACAATGGAGCATCCACAACCCTCTGGGGTAGAGGATTCTAAAAGTTCACAACCCTTTGAGTGAAATAATTTCTCTTCAACTCAAGAAGTACTAAGCCAGCTCCATAGCCGCTATGTTGCCAGATTTCCATTAAACTCAGCGAGTGTTCTTGTATTCCAGGGGTAGTCCTCCAGTATAAACTCATCCACATATTTACCGCTCCCTTAATGAACATACTGCTTGGTAATTATAGACACTACTTTCTGATAGACAGCAGAGCATCAACAGTTAACTTTTCAAGAATTAAAGAAGAAATAGACGATAGGTTGGAGAGGTTGGGACTGTTCTCCTTGGAAAGGAGAAGGCCGAGAGGAGATTTGATAGAGGTGTTCAAAGTCATGAGAGGGGGCTGGACAGAGGAGATAGGGAGAAGCTATTCCCCCTCATAAAAGGGTTAAGAACGAGAGGGCACAGATTTAAAGTGATTTGCAAAAGTAGCAAGTGTTGACGTGAGAAAAAACTTTTTCACTGGTTCGGGTCTGGAATGCACGGCCTGGAAGTGTGGTGGAGGCAGGTTCAAGCAAGGCTTTCAGAACGACTTGAGATGATTATTTGAAGAGAAACAACGTGCAGGTGTACGGGGTAAGTGCAGGGCAATGGCACTAGGTCATAATGCTCATTTGGAGAGCCGGTGCAGACATGATGGGCCGAATGGCCTCCTTCTGTGCCGTTAAGATTCTGCGATTCTGAGAGACGATGCTCGAAAGGATGAGCAGAGAGGGTTTTCTAGTAACTGTAATGATACTGGAATTTCAGTAATTCTTGTTTCACAGCACTTTGAATATATTATGACAGCTCAAGCAAGTTAGTAGCATTTCTAAAACAAACAGAATGCTGAAACTGTACAGGAATGTATTAAGTGTTTCAGGTATAGTAAAAACAATTGCCATTTACTAGCTAGAACTGGCTGATGCTGCAAGGAGCTGGGATAACATGGATGCTCTTACCTGCCACAAGGGGTCCTTCTCCTCCGGGAACAGCTCAAAGTATTTGGCTGCCAGTTTTACTGGTGGCAGAGTCTGCAGCTTCAGGTTGGTCCAACACTGGACAAACTTCACTAGACTTTCAAACGTGTACAGGCCCAGCCGATCATTGCCGTAGTTTGACAGGTGGGTCATGAAGATGCTGATCTGTAAGCCAAACGAACGTGAGCTGTGAGTGACCCTTAGCATTTCAAGCATTGCAAAAATATCTCCTATTCATAACGGGTCTTAGGAGTGTTTCAGGACCACAATTCCCTATGACACGTCTATTATTGAAGACATGTCTTTTTTTTCCCTGCCTGCAGAAAATATTCTACATTAAAAGTTGCGAGGGGTGGGGCTAGCGTATTAGTGTTGTGCTAATGTTACTGGTCTCGTAATCCACAGGCCTGGGCTAATGCTCTTGGAGATGCAAGTTTAAATCCCACCACGACAGCAGGGGCAAAACTTAAATAAAATTAATAAATCCGTAACATAAAACTAGTCTCCTTAATAATGATCATGAAACTAGTAGATTGTTGTAACAACCTATCTGGTTCACTGTTGTTCTTTAGGGAAGGAAATCTGCCATTCTTATCCTGTCTGGCCTACATGTGACTCCAGACCCACAGCAATGTGGTTGACTGCAATTATCCATCAGGGAATAGTTCTGTCCAATTGTGTTGATTAGAGTCAGTACCTGTGACAAAGCGAGTGGTTTGAGGAGTGAGTAGGTCTCACCCTTGCTGCACAGTAACCAGGAGCAGGAATTCTTGCTAATGTGTTCTTATCCCCTCAATTCACAATTCCCCTTGAGGTCAGTTAATCTGACACATACTGGTACAGAACAAAAAGCTCCATCAATTCAGCACCTCTTGCATTGTAAAATGTCCCAAGGGGTTTCATAGGAGCAGTATCAAATAAAATTTGACACTGCGCCATGTCAGGAGATACTATGGTAGGTAGGAGACCAAAGCGTTGGTCAAAGTGGCAGGTTTTAAAGAGCTTCTTAATGAGGAGAAAGAGTTGGAGAGGCAGAGACGTTTAAGGAAGGAATTCCTGAACTTGGGGGGGGGCCCAGCAGCTGAACGCATGGCTGCCAATGCTGTAGCCATTAAAATTGGGGATGCGCAAGATGCCAGAATTGGAGGAGCACAGGGCTCTAGGAGGGCTGTAGGGCTGGAGGATGTTACAGGGATAAGGAGAGGTGAGGCCATGGAAAGATTCAAAAACAAGGGTAAGAATTTTAAAATTGAAGTGTTGCGGGATCAGGAGCTAATGTAGGTCAGTGAACACAGAAGTAATGGTTAAATTACCAGGGACAGTGCCCTGCAGTCAGCTCCTTCATGTCTCGCTCAGCATGTCTGTCATCAATTGCACTTCACAACTGGGCCACTAGAGGAGCCATAAGCTGCAATTTCATGCTTCATGACCGAGTTACTCAATGTGAAATAAAACATATTCAAATAAATTGATTGGTGCTAGGGGGCTGTTTGAAATATGAATGTTTGTGTGATTGCTGAAAAAGATTATACCTATTTTCACAGCTCCAGAATGTACCAACAGTCTCTCAACTTGGTTCAGTTATAGAATGTAAAGCACAGAAACAGCCCATTCTGCCCAACAGGTCCATGTTGGTATCTATATGTTTCCCACAAGCCTCCTCCCAGCCCCTCTTCACTATACTCTGTCAGCATAGCCTTATGTTCCTTCCTCCCTCATGAGTTTATCTTGCTTCCCCGAAATGCATCAGTGATGTCTTCATCCTTTTGCAATGGTGAAGGGAAGTGAAATTTTAATCACAGAGAAACTAACCAGTGAGGTTCACAATTCATGCTGTTGCACTTCGGAATTCCTCTCTCTAAATCCCTCTTCCTCCCTGTCCTCATTTAGGACATCCCTCACTTTAGGAACCCCCTTCTTTGACCAAACACTCGAATTTTTGGCTTGACATTTACAAATGCACTTGTAACCTACAGGGCCATGGGCTAAGAGCTGGAAAGTGGGATCAAGTTGGCTCCGTCTTTCCCAGCCAGTGCAGCACACGATGGATTGAAGAAATTGTAGAATTAGGTCAATTTGCAGGAGGGTCAATTTTACTTCATCATGGAGCAGATCTTTCATTTCATCCCCAGTGTCATCAGAGAACCAGCTTTCATCTGTCACCTGTGTTCATTTCTATGTTTTATTGAAATCCATTTTTTTCTCCCTCTGTGAAATGCTGTGGGAAACTTCTCACCATTAAATATGCAAAATCAACTGAAGTTAATGTTGAGATGACAGCATTATCTAAAATATTTTCATTTTGCAGTCTACTATTAAGTCAAAGTAGGTGATAATTCCATTTTGAAGCACTAACTAAATTCTCACTTTGTCCATGTTATTTGCATTTCTTTTTGCACTTCAAGAAATTAAACAATGTTCAGGCACAGACTGTGTATGAGAGGAGGTTTGGGAAAAATTAAAGATTGTGTAGAGGAATGAGATCTACTCATTCCTCAAACCACTTGCTTCTATCACAGGTACTGACTCTAATCAACATAATTGGACAGAACCATTCCCTAACGTGTAATTGCAGTTCGAATGCACAAAGCCTGCTGGTCTGCTCTTAGCAAGAAGCAAAATTACATTGCACCCTCACAGCACAGCTCAAACCATGTGAGCATAGCATCATCTCACTGAGTCATGTCATTTAATGACAAGGAGTCCGCTCTCTGTTGCCCTCCCTGCCACCTGCCCTGCTACCATCGAGACAACCTCCAAAAATAGAACAAAACTATCCCCAACGGCCTCCCCTGGGCTATGACAGCACAGGTCCGACTGCGTTCAAGGACATGGCACATCTTGGATTTTCAGAGCACCGATACTCTGCTCAGCCCTGCGCTGCCTTGCAATATTACACATAGCCGATATATAATAATTCTCAACTTAATGTTCAAAAATCCTGTGGCCTCTCCCCTCCCTCTCAGCGTAACCTCTTCCAGCGCTACAATCCTCTGACATCTCTGTGCTCCTCCAATTCTGGCCTCTTGCATGCCCCACACCTCTCCCCCTCCCTCCACCCCCCATTTTCATCTCAGTTGTGTAATAAAAGCAGACACATGACAACTGTAACTACCCCACTTTGTTACCAGTGCACACAGGCCTGAAGAAGCTATACCTGTTTCTATATGATGTGTTCCTGGGATGTGGTAAGGCAGCATCTTTATTTCTCTGTTGGGTTTTTACAACAACGGGACATTATAATGCTGATCTCCTCTGTCCCGGCAGCTCAATGAACAACGGGACATTATAATGCTGATCTCCTCTGTCCCGGCAGCTCAATGAACAGGTTTATTCAATTCAACATCTAATCTTGTCACGGTAGGTTTATGCCCCCCCTCCCACTCACACCCCACCCCCCCTCCCTGGGTCCACGCGCAGGGTGCCCCTCCCCCCCTCCTTCTCCCCCCACCCCCCCCCTCCCCGAGGCCTGTACAGAGACTGTTGACTCTGTGCAAATCCCAGCACTTTCAATCTGTAACTCCCACTGTGGACCCAACTTCACCAAACACTGACCAACGCCCGGCACAATTACTCTATAAGTGAGGAAACACTTAACTTATAAAAATCCAAAAGCGCATACCAATTAAAAGGGATCAGCCATTATTATATAAACCACCAGGGGTAGGGGAGAGGGGGGCAAAGTGTAGGGAGTTTATCATAAGAAACAGGATCAGGAGTAGGCTATTCGACCCAGTGAGCCTGCTCCGCCATTTAACAGGCTCATGGCTGATTTGATTGTGGTCCTTCCTGCCTGTCTCCACAACCCTCCACTCCCTTATCAGTCAAAAATCTGTCTGACTGCCAAGTTCAGTCAAGTTGCTGCTGATAATGCTCCCTGTTTGCTACGTTCTTAATAACTGATTCACACCTGTTGAAATGCCTATTGTGCAAACCGCAGCTTTCAAAAAATAAGTGGGGATTTTGTAACCACAGTGAAGAAGGTTTCGTGTCAGATGTCCTCACTATCTCTAAAATGATGTGAACCTATTTCACCAACTTAACAAATATACACATATACAACCCCGCACCGAACGTTCTGCTGTGAATTACACATGGGTAACCTGGACTCCGCAGCTCACTTGCTGTGGTACAAGGCTGCACAGACTCTGAAGGTCGTATGTTCAATTCCTGCTTTGCCCTGGACCAAGGTTAGCGAGGGCCGGGCACTAAAACTGCCCTCAGCATCTCTGGGTTTTGATCAGTCAGGATTCCTGCTCCTGACCACTGCTAGAAAGTCGACACGTGCAGAAACAGCTAAAGACAGGGTCAGACTCCAGTGTGGGGCCCTCGCTACAATTATACAATCGCTGACTGGGCGGACCGGAAAGGGCAGCAGAGCACACAGAAGGAGGCCATTCAGCCCATTGAATCTGTGCCGCTCTTTCAAAATGAGTCCCAGTGTTGGCAAGAACAGATAATCACAAAACCCGTCACAGCCTTCAGTCCCAATGTCTTAAGCTGCATTGTGCGCACGGGTTCAATTGTACTTCACAGGCTCAAAGAAACCAGGCCACCCACAATATTCTCAGTCATTTCTACATGAAAAAAGATTGAATAATCCACGTGTTGGAATTAACCTACAGAAATAGTAAGTTAGCGCTTTAAAATAGGAACTGAACTCAGATAATTTTACTTATTTGGTTTTGAATTAAACGGAGTGGCTGATTGACCTCTCTCTTCTGCTAAAGCAAGAGTTCATTCTGGACTGAAGCACAGAAGGAAATGGAACTTCATCTCGATTACAATAATTTAAATTATAAGGGGGAGATGATGGCGTAATGTAATGACATTGGGCTAGTAATCCAGAGACCCAGACTACAGTCCCAGGCTAAAACCCATCATAGCAGCTGGGATTTAGATTCAATTAATAAAATCTGCAATTGAAAGCTCAGTACTGGTGACCATGAAACTATCATCGATTGTTGTAAAAACTCATCTGGTTCGCTAATGTCCTTTAGGGAAGGAAATCTGCCACCCTTACCTAGTCTGGCCTACATATGACCCCAGACCCATAGCAATGTGGTTGACACTTAACTGCCCTCTGAAATGGTCTAGCAAACCACTCAATTCAAGGCAATTAACAATGGGCAACAAATGCTGGCCTTGCCAGTGACACCCACACCCCATCAAAGTATTAAATAATCACAAAGTCACAGCTATAATTTAATTATGATGTATTATAGATATAAATGTACCTACAATTGTAAAGGCTAAACAGAGAACAAGTCTCATCTGATCGGAGAATTGAAATCCAAACTGATATGGGGGCCCAGACTAGTATAAATACATGCACAACAAAAAAAAATTCATGCATTTTTTGGGGGCATTTTCAAAACATTTGGGATTAAGCTATGAAGAGAGCAACTAAAATCTCAAGGAAATACTGTGGGGAGGTTTTATCCAGGTTAAAGTACAGATAAAGTTGAGATAGGAAAGATAATCAACTTGGTCAACAGGGTAACAGTTAGAGGTGACAAGTATGTAATTCACCAGGTCTGAGGGTTTGAAATTTGAAGAATGTTTCACCCTGGAGCACCGGAGGCCATATAAGATACTTTCAAAGAAGGGATAAAAACGGAAAATGCTTGAAAAACTCAGCAGGTCTGGCAGCATTTGTGGAGAGAGAAAGAGTTAACGCTTTGAGTCTGTATGACTCTTCTTCAGAGCTCTTTGTAACTGTTGAAACTCCAGATGACTGGAGAACAGGCATGCTAATGGAGTTTCTCACTGGGTACTCTGTGACAGTTGAACCAATCTCACAGCTGCTTTATTGGTTTTTAAACATTGCAATGTGGGTCCAACTTGAGCGTTGACCCACAGAAATAGAACTAATTTGATGTCCACATTTGAAAAAAATATGCTAGGTTATGGAGAGTCATTGTATGACAGCTACACAAAGCTAAAGGCTTGATGAAAGAAGGTACTGCCAGCAATGGAGCAGTGGAGGGAGAGAGGATTGTGTAGTGGGTTAGAATCAGAAGACCAGAGGGTATGAGTTGAGATACAACAACAACAACAACAGCTGGCCTTAGAATAGCACCTTTAACATAATAACACCTCCCTAGGTGCTTCACAGTTAGCAAACAAACTTCATCACCAAGTCGGATAAAGAGGTATTAGGACAGATGATCAAAAACTTGATCAAAGCTTCAAGGGGGAGAGAAGTGGAGGGACAGACAGAATTAGGAAGAGAATTTCAGAGCTTAGGGCCCAGGCAGCTGAAAGCATTGCCACCAATGATGGACAAAGGCAATCAGGGAAGCACAAGAAGCCAGGTTTGGAGGAGTGCAGATATCTTGGAGCATTGTGGGACTGGAGGAGAATACAGAGATAGGGAGGGGCAAAGCCATGGAGGGATTTGAAAACAAAGGGTGAGAATTTTAAAATCCAAGCACTTCCCGACCAGGAACCAACGTGGGTCGGAGAGCAGGTGGGTTTTGATGCGTAAAAGGGACTTGGTGCTAGTTAGGACACAGGTGGCAAGCATTTTGGATGAGCTGAGAGTGGAAGTGCCCAGGCGCTTGTGGGAAGAGAAGGGGGTTTGGGGGGGGGTTTGGGGGGTTGGGGCGTGGTGGTGGTGGCGGTGAGGAGAAGGGGGTTTGGGGGGTGGTTTGGGGGGGTGGGGCATGGTGGTGGTGGCGGTGAAGAGAAGGGGGTTTGGGGGGGGGTTTGGGGGGGTGGGGCGTGGTGGTGGTGGCGGTGAAGAGAAGGGGGTTTGTGGGGGGGGCGGTTTGGGGGGGTTGGGGCGTGGTGGTGGTGGCGGTGAAGAGAAGGGGGTTTGGGGGGGGGGTTTGGGGTGGTGGTGGCGGTGGTGGTGGTGGTGGTGGCGGTGAAGAGAAGGGGGTTTGGCGGGGGGGGTTTGGGGGGGGGTTTGGGGGGGTTGGGGCGTGGTGGTGGTGGCGGTGAAGAGAAGGGGGTTTGGGGGGGGGTTTGGGGTGGTGGTGGCGGTGGTGGTGGTGGTGGTGGCGGTGAAGAGAAGGGGGTTTGGCGGGGGGGGTTTGGGGGGGGGTTTGGGGGGGTTGGGGCGTGGTGGTGGTGGCGGTGAAGAGAAGGGGGTTTGGCGGGGGGGGTTGGGGGGGGGTTTGGGGGTGGTGGTGGTGGCGGTGAAGAGAAGGGGTTTTGGGGGGGGTTTGGGGGGTTGGGGCGTGGTGGTGGTGGCGGTGAAGAGAAGGGGGTTTGGGGGGTTTGGGGGGGTGGGGCGTGGTGGTGGTGGCGGTGAAGAGAAGGGGGTTTGGGGGGGGGGGTTTGGGGGGGTTGGGCGTGGTGGTGGTGGCGGTGAAGAGAAGGGGGTTTGGGGGGGGGGTTTGGGGGGTGGGGCGGTGGTGGTGGTGGTGGTGGCGGTGAAGAGAAGGGGGTTTGGGGGGGGGGTTGGGGGGGGTTGGGGGGGTGGGGCGTGGTGGTGGTGGCGGTGAAGAGAAGGGGGTTTGGGGGGGGTGGGGTGGTGGGGCGGGGCGGTGGTGGTGGGGGGGGTTTGGGGGGGGGTTTGGGGGGGTTGGGGCGTGGTGGTGGTGGCGGTGAAGAGAAGGGGGTTTGGGGGGGGGGGTTTGGGGGGGTTGGGGCGTGGTGGTGGTGGCGGTGAAGAGAAGGGGGTTTGGGGGGTGGTTTGGGGGGGGTTTGGGGGGGTGGGGCATGGTGGTGGTGGCGGTGGCAGTGAAGAGAAGGGGGTTTGGGGGGGTTTGGGGGGGTTGGGGCGTGGTGGTGGTGGCGGTGGCAGTGAAGAGAAGGGGGTTTGGGGGGGTGGTTTGGGGTGGGGGGGTTTGGGGGGGTGGGGGCGTGGTGGTGGTGGTGGTGGTGGCGGTGAAGAGAAGGGGCTTTGGGGGGGTGGTTTTGGGGGGGGCGGGTTTGGGGGGGTTGGGGCGTGGTGGTGGTGGCGGTGAAGAGAAGGGGGTTTGGGGGGGGGTTTGGGGGGGTGGGGCATGGTGGTGGTGGCGGTGAAGAGAAGGGGCTTTGGGGGGGGTGGTTTGGGGGGGGGGCGGGTTTGGGGGGGTTGGGGCGTGGTGGTGGTGGCGGTGAAGAGAAGGGGGTTTGGGGGGGGGGTTTGGGGGGGTGGGGCATGGTGGTGGTGGCGGTGAAGAGAAGGGGCTTTGGGGGGGTGGTTTGGGGGGGGCGGGTTTGGGGGGGTTGGGGCGTGGTGGTGGTGGCGGTGAAGAGAAGGGGGTTTGGGGGGGGGTTTGGGGGGGTGGGGCGTGGTGGTGGTGGCGGTGGTGGCGGTGAAGAGAAGGGGGTTTGGGGGGGGTTTGGGGGGGTTGGGGCGTGGTGGTGGTGGCGGTGGCAGTGAAGAGAAGGGGGTTTGGGGGGGTGGTTTGGGGTGGGGGGGTTTGGGGGGGTGGGGCATGGTGGTGGTGGCGGTGAAGAGAAGGGGGTTTGGGGGGGTGGTTTGGGGGGGTGGGGCGTGGTGGTGGTGGCGGTGATGGCGGTGAAGAGAAGGGGGTTTGGGGGGGGGTTTGGGGGGGTTGGGGCGTGGTGGTGGTGGCGGTGGCAGTGAAGAGAAGGGGGTTTGGGGGGGTGGTTTGGGGTGGGGGGGTTTGGGGGGGTGGGGCATGGTGGTGGTGGCGGTGAAGAGAAGGGGGTTTGGGGGGGTGGTTTGGGGGGGGCGGGTTTGGGGGGTTGGGGCGTGGTGGTGGTGGCGGTGGTGGCGGTGAAGAGAAGGGGGTTTGGGGGGGGGTTTGGGGGGGTGGGGCGTGGTGGTGGTGGCGGTGGTGGTGGTGAAGAGAAGGGGGTTTGGGGGGGGGTTTGGGGGGGTTGGGGCGTGGTGGTGGTGGCGGTGGCAGTGAAGAGAAGGGGGTTTGGGGGGGTGGTTTGGGGTGGGGGGGTTTGGGGGGGTGGGGCATGGTGGTGGTGGCGGTGAAGAGAAGGGGGTTTGGGGGGGTGGTTTGGGGGGGTGGGGCGTGGTGGTGGTGGCGGTGGTGGCGGTGAAGAGAAGGGGGTTTGGGGGGGGGTTTGGGGGGGTTGGGGCGTGGTGGTGGTGGCAGTGGCAGTGAAGAGAAGTGGGTTTGGGGGGGTGGTTTGGGGTGGGGGGGTTTGGGGGGTGGGGCATGGTGGTGGTGGCGGTGAAGAGAAGGGGGTTTGGGGGGGTGGTTTGGGGGGGGCGGGTTTGGGGGGGTTGGGGCGTGGTGGTGGTGGCGGTGGTGGCGGTGAAGAGAAGGGGGTTTGGGGGGGTGGGGCGTGGTGGTGGTGGTGGTGGCGGTGAAGAGAAGGGGGTTTGGGGGGGGCGGGTTTGGGGGGGTTGGGGCGTGGTGGTGGTGGCGGTGGCAGTGAAGAGAAGTGGGTTTGGGGGGGTGGTTTGGGGTGGGGGGGTTTGGGGGGGTGGGGCATGGTGGTGGTGGCGGTGAAGAGAAGGGGGTTTGGGGGGGTGGTTTGGGGGGGGCGGGTTTGGGGCGTGGTGGTGGTGGTGGTGGTGGCGGTGAAGAGAAGTGGGTTTGGGGGGGTGGTTTGGGGTGGGGGGGTTTGGGGGGGTGGGGCATGGTGGTGGTGGCGGTGAAGAGAAGGGGGTTTGGGGGGGTGGTTTGGGGGGGGCGGGTTCGGGGGGGTTGGGGCGTGGTGGTGGTGGTGGTGGTGGCGGTGAAGAGAAGGGGGTTTGGGGGGGGGTTTGGGGGGGTGGGGCGTGGTGGTGGTGGCGGTGGTGGCGGTGAAGAGAAGGGGGTTTGGGGGGGGCGGGTTTGGGGGGGTTGGGGCGTGGTGGTGGTGGCGGTGGCAGTGAAGAGAAGTGGGTTTGGGGGGGTGGTTTGGGGTGGGGGGGTTTGGGGGGGTGGGGCATGGCGGTGGTGGCGGTGAAGAGAAGGGGGTTTGGGGGGGTGGTTTGGGGGGGGCGGGTTTGGGGGGGTTGGGGCGTGGTGGTGGTGGCGGTGGTGGCGGTGAAGAGAAGGGGGTTTGGGGGGGTTGGGGCGTGGTGGTGGTGGCGGTGGTGGCGGTGAAGAGAAGGGGGTTTGGGGGGGGGTTTGGGGGGGTGGGGCGTGGTGGTGGTGGCGGTGGTGGCGGTGAAGAGAAGGGGGTTTGGGGGGGGGTTTGGGGGGGTGGGGCGTGGTGGTGGTTGCGGTGGTGGCGGTGAAGAGAAGGGGGTTTGGGGGGGGGTTTGGGGCGTGGTGGTGGTGGCGGTGGTGGCGGTGAAGAGAAGGGGGTTTGGGGGGGGGTTTGGGGGGGTTGGGGCGTGGTGGTGGTGGCGGTGAAGAGAAGGGGGTTTGGGGGGGGCGGGTTTGGGGGGGTTGGGGCGTGGTGGTGGTGGCGGTGAAGAGAAGGGGGTTTGGGGGGGGGTTTGGGGGGGTGGGGCGTGGTGGTGGTGGCGGTGAAGAGAAGGGGGTTTGGGGGGGGCGGGTTTGGGGGGGTTGGGGCGTGGTGGTGGTGGCGGTGGTGGCGGTGAAGAGAAGGGGGTTTGGGGGGGGTTTGGGGGGGTGGGGCGTGGTGGTGGTGGCGGTGGTGGCGGTGAAGAGAAGGGGGTTTGGGGGGGGGTTTGGGGGGGTGGGGCATGGTGGTGGTGGCGGTGGCAGTGAAGAGAAGTGGGTTTGGGGGGGTGGTTTGGGGTGGGGGGGTTTGGGGGGGTTGGGGCGTGGTGGTGGTGGCGGTGAAGAGAAGGGGGTTTGGGGGGGTGGTTTGGGGGGGGCGGGTTTGGGGGGGTTGGGGCGTGGTGGTGGTGGCGGTGAAGAGAAGGGGGTTTGGGGGGGTGGGGCGTGGTGGTGGTGGTGGTGGCGGTGAAGAGAAGGGGGTTTGGGGGGGCGGGTTTGGGGGGGTTGGGGCGTGGTGGTGGTGGCGGTGGCAGTGAAGAGAAGTGGGTTTGGGGGGGTGGTTTGGGGTGGGGGGGTTTGGGGGGGTGGGGCATGGTGGTGGTGGCGGTGAAGAGAAGGGGGTTTGGGGGGGGTGGTTTGGGGGGGGCGGGTTTGGGGGGGTTGGGGCGTGGTGGTGGTGGTGGTGGTGGCGGTGAAGAGAAGGGGGTTTGGGGGGGGCGGGTTTGGGGGGGTTGGGGCGTGGTGGTGGTGGCGGTGGCAGTGAAGAGAAGTGGGTTTGGGGGGGTGGTTTGGGGTGGGTGGGTTTGGGGGGGTGGGGCATGGTGGTGGTGGCGGTGAAGAGAAGGGGGTTTGGGGGGGTGGTTTGGGGGGGGGCGGGTTCGGGGGGGTTGGGGCGTGGTGGTGGTGGTGGTGGTGGCGGTGAAGAGAAGGGGGTTTGGGGGGGGGTTTGGGGGGGGGGGGTTTGGGGGGTTGGGGTGTGGTGGTGGTGGCGGTGGTGGCGGTGAAGAGAAGGGGGTTTGGGGGGGGGCGTGTTTGGGGGGGTTGGGGCGTGGTGGTGGTGGCGGTGGCAGTGAAGAGAAGTGGGTTTGGGGGGGTGGTTTGGGGTGGGGGGGTTTGGGGGGGTGGGGCATGGCGGTGGTGGCGGTGAAGAGAAGGGGGTTTGGGGGGGTGGTTTGGGGGGGGCGGGTTTGGGGGGGTTGGGGCGTGGTGGTGGTGGCGGTGGTGGCGGTGAAGAGAAGGGGGTTTGGGGGGGTTGGGGCGTGGTGGTGGTGGCGGTGGTGGCGGTGAAGAGAAGGGGGTTTGGGGGGGGGTTTGGGGGGGTGGGGCGTGGTGGTGGTGGCGGTGGTGGCGGTGAAGAGAAGGGGGTTTTGGGGGGGGGTTTGGGGGGGTGGGGCGTGGTGGTGGTTGCGGTGGTGGCGGTGAAGAGAAGGGGGTTTGGGGGGGTTTGGGGGGGTTGGGGCGTGGTGGTGGTGGCGGTGGTGGCGGTGAAGAGAAGGGGGTTTGGGGGGGGTTTGGGGGGGTTGGGGCGTGGTGGTGGTGGCGGTGAAGAGAAGGGGGTTTGGGGGGGGCGGGTTTGGGGGGGTTGGGGCGTGGTGGTGGTGGCGGTGAAGAGAAGGGGGTTTGGGGGGGGGTTTGGGGGGGTGGGGCGTGGTGGTGGTGGCGGTGAAGAGAAGGGGGTTTGGGGGGGGCGGGTTTGGGGGGGTTGGGGCGTGGTGGTGGTGGCGGTGGTGGCGGTGAAGAGAAGGGGGTTTGGGGGGGTTGGGGCGTGGTGGTGGTGGCGGTGGTGGCGGTGAAGAGAAGGGGGTTTGGGGGGGGGTTTGGGGGGGTGGGGCGTGGTGGTGGTGGCGGTGGTGGCGGTGAAGAGAAGGGGGTTTGGGGGGGGGTTTGGGGGGGTGGGGCGTGGTGGTGGTTGCGGTGGTGGCGGTGAAGAGAAGGGGGTTTGGGGGGGGTTTGGGGGGGTTGGGGCGTGGTGGTGGTGGCGGTGGTGGCGGTGAAGAGAAGGGGGTTTGGGGGGGGTTTGGGGGGGTTGGGGCGTGGTGGTGGTGGCGGTGAAGAGAAGGGGGTTTGGGGGGGGCGGGTTTGGGGGGGTTGGGGCGTGGTGGTGGTGGCGGTGAAGAGAAGGGGGTTTGGGGGGGGTTTGGGGGGGTGGGGCGTGGTGGTGGTGGCGGTGAAGAGAAGGGGGTTTGGGGGGGGCGGGTTTGGGGGGGTTGGGGCGTGGTGGTGGTGGCGGTGAAGAGAAGGGGGTTTGGGGGGGGTTTGGGGGGGTGGGGCGTGGTGGTGGTGGCGGTGGTGGCGGTGAAGAGAAGGGGATTTGGGGGGGGGTTTGGGGGGGTGGGGCATGGTGGTGGTGGCGGTGAAGAGAAGGGGGTTTGGGGGGGGGGTTTGGGGGGGTTGGGGCGTGGTGGTGGTGGCGGTGAAGAGAAGGGGGTTTGGGGGGGGTTTGGGGGGGTGGGGCATGGTGGTGGTGGCGGTGAAGAGAAGGGGGTTTGGGGGGGCGGGTTTGGGGGGGTTGGGGCGTGGTGGTGGTGGCGGTGAAGAGAAGGGGGTTTGGGGGGTGGTTTGGGGGGGTGGGGCATGGTGGTGGTGGCGGTGGTGGCGGTGAAGAGAAGGGGGTTTGGGGTGGGGTTTGGGGGGGTTGGGGCGTGGTGGTGGTGGCGGTGAAGAGAAGGGGGTTGGGGGGGGCGGGTTTGGGGGGGTTGGGGCGTGGTGGTGGTGGCGGTGAAGAGAAGGGGGTTTGGGGGGGGGTTTGGGGGGGTGGGGCGTGGTGGTGGTGGCGGTGAAGAGAAGGGGGTTTGGGGGGGGCGGGTTTGGGGGGGTTGGGGCGTGGTGGTGGTGGCGGTGGTGGCGGTGAAGAGAAGGGGGTTTGGGGGGGGGTTTGGGGGGGTGGGGCGTGGTGGTGGTGGCGGTGGTGGCGGTGAAGAGAAGGGGGTTTGGGGGGGGTTTGGGGGGGTGGGGCATGGTGGTGGTGGCGGTGAAGAGAAGGGGGTTTGGGGGGGGTTTGGGGGGGTTGGGGCGTGGTGGTGGTGGCGGTGAAGAGAAGGGGGTTTGGGGGGGGCGGGTTTGGGGGGGTTGGGGCGTGGTGGTGGTGGCGGTGAAGAGAAGGGGGTTTGGGGGGGGGTTTGGGGGGGTGGGGGCGTGGTGGTGGTGGCGGTGGTGGCGGTGAAGAGAAGGGGGTTTGGGGGGGGTTTGGGGGGGTGGGGCATGGTGGTGGTGGCGGTGAAGAGAAGGGGGTTTGGGGGGGGCGGGTTTGGGGGGGTTGGGGCGTGGTGGTGGTGGCGGTGGCAGTGAAGAGAAGGGGGTTTGGGGGGGGTTGGGGCGTGGTGGTGGTGGCGGTGGTGGCGGTGAAGAGAAGGGGGTTTGGGGGGGGGTTTGGGGGGGTTGGGGCGTGGTGGTGGTGGCGGTGAAGAGAAGGGGGCTTGGGGGGGGGTTTGGGGGGGTGGGGCATGGTGGTGGTGGCGGTGAAGAGAAGGGGGTTGGGGGGGGCGGGTTTGGGGGGGTTGGGGCGTGGTGGTGGTGGCGGTGGTGGCGGTGAAGAGAAGGGGGTTTGGGGGGGGGGTTTGGGGGGGTTGGGGCGTGGTGGTGGTGGCGGTGAAGAGAAGGGGGTTTGGGGGGGGCGGGTTTGGGGGGGTTGGGGCGTGGTGGTGGTGGCGGTGAAGAGAAGGGGGTTTGGGGGGGGCGGGTTTGGGGGGGTTGGGGCGTGGTGGTGGTGGCGGTGAAGAGAAGGGGGTTTGGGGGGGCGGGTTTGGGGGGGTTGGGGCGTGGTGGTGGTGGCGATGGTGGCGGTGAAGAGAAGGGGGTTTGGGGGGGGCGGGTTTGGGGGGGTTGGGGCGTGGTGGTGGTGGTGGTGGTGGCGGTGAAGAGAAGGGGGTTTGGGGGGGGCGGGTTTGGGGGGGTTGGGGCGTAGTGGTGGTGGCGGTGAAGAGAAGGGGGTTTGGGGGGGGCGGGTTTGGGGGGGTTGGGGCGTGGTGGTGGTGGCGGTGGTGGCGGTGAAGAGAAGGGGGTTTGGGGGGGGGTTTGGGGGGGTTGGGGCGTGGTGGTGGTGGCGGTGAAGAGAAGGGGGTTTGGGGGGGGCGGGTTTGGGGGGGGTGGGGCGTGGTGGTGGTGGCGGTGGTGGCGGTGAAGAGAAGGGGGTTTGGGGGGGCGGGTTTGGGGGGGGTGGGGCGTGGTGGTGGTGGCGGTGGTGGCGGTGAAGAGAAGGGGGTTTGGGGGGGGCGGGTTTGGGGGGGTTGGGGCGTGGTGGTGGTGGCGGTGGTGGCGGTGAAGAGAAGGGGGTTTGGGGGGGGCGGGTTTGGGGGGGTTGGGGCGTGGTGGTGGTGGCGGTGGCAGTGAAGAGAAGGGGGTTTGGGGGGGTTGGGGCGTGGTGGTGGTGGCGGTGGTGGCGGTGAAGAGAAGGGGGTTTGGGGGGGGGGGTTTGGGGGGGTTGGGGCGTGGTGGTGGTGGCGGTGAAGAGAAGGGGGCTTGGGGGGGGGTTTGGGGGGGTGGGGCATGGTGGTGGTGGCGGTGAAGAGAAGGGTTTTGGGGGGGGCGGGTTTGGGGGGGTTGGGGCGTGGTGGTGGTGGCGGTGGTGGCGGTGAAGAGAAGGGGGTTTGGGGGGGGGGGTTTGGGGGGGTTGGGGCGTGGTGGTGGTGGCGGTGAAGAGAAGGGGGTTTGGGGGGGGCGGGTTTGGGGGGGTTGGGGCGTGGTGGTGGTGGCGGTGAAGAGAAGGGGGTTTGGGGGGGGCGGGTTTGGGGGGGTTGGGGCGTGGTGGTGGTGGCGGTGAAGAGAAGGGGGTTTGGGGGGGCGGGTTTGGGGGGGTTGGGGCGTGGTGGTGGTGGCGATGGTGGCGGTGAAGAGAAGGGGGTTTGGGGGGGGCGGGTTTGGGGGGGTTGGGGCGTGGTGGTGGTGGTGGTGGTGGCGGTGAAGAGAAGGGGGTTTGGGGGGGGCGGGTTTGGGGGGGTTGGGGCGTAGTGGTGGTGGCGGTGAAGAGAAGGGGGTTTGGGGGGGGCGGGTTTGGGGGGGTTGGGGCGTGGTGGTGGTGGCGGTGGTGGCGGTGAAGAGAAGGGGGTTTGGGGGGGTTGGGGCGTGGTGGTGGTGGCGGTGAAGAGAAGGGGGTTTGGGGGGGGGTTTGGGGGGGTGGGGCATGGTGGTGGTGGCGGTGAAGAGAAGGGGGTTTGGGGGGGCGGGTTTGGGGGGGGTGGGGCGTGGTGGTGGTGGCGGTGGTGGCGGTGAAGAGAAGGGGGTTTGGGGGGGGGTTTGGGGGGGTGGGGCATGGTGGTGGTGGCGGTGAAGAGAAGGGGGTTTGGGGGGGGCGGGTTTGGGGGGGTTGGGGCGTGGTGGTGGTGGCGGTGGTGGCGGTGAAGAGAAGGGGGTTTGGGGGGGGGTTTGGGGGGGTGGGGCGTGGTGGTGGTGGCGGTGAAGAGAAGGGGGTTTGGGGGGGGCGGGTTTGGGGGGGGTGGGGCGTGGTGGTGGTGGTGGTGGTGGCGGTGAAGAGAAGGGGGTTTGGGGGGGCGGGTTTGGGGGGGGTGGGGCGTGGTGGTGGTGGCGGTGGTGGCGGTGAAGAGAAGGGGGTTTGGGGGGGGCGGGTTTGGGGGGGTTGGGGCGTGGTGGTGGTGGCGGTGGTGGCGGTGAAGAGAAGGGGGTTTGGGGGGGCGGGTTTGGGGGGGGTGGGGCGTGGTGGTGGTGGCGGTGGTGGCGGTGAAGAGAAGGGGGTTTGGGGGGGGCGGGTTTGGGGGGGTTGGGGCGTGGTGGTGGTGGCGGTGGTGGCGGTGAAGAGAAGGGGGTTTGGGGGGGGGTTTGGGGGGGTTGGGGCGTGGTGGTGGTGGCGGTGAAGAGAAGGGGGTTTGGGGGGGCGGGTTTGGGGGGGGTGGGGCGTGGTGGTGGTGGCGGTGGTGGCGGTGAAGAGAAGGGGGTTTGGGGGGGGCGGGTTTGGGGGGGTTGGGGCGTGGTGGTGGTGGCGGTGGTGGCGGTGAAGAGAAGGGGGTTTGGGGGGGGCGGGTTTGGGGGGGGTGGGGCGTGGTGGTGGTGGCGGTGGTGGCGGTGAAGAGAAGGGGGTTTGGGGGGGCGGGTTTGGGGGGGGTGGGGCGTGGTGGTGGTGGTGGTGGTGGCGGTGAAGAGAAGGGGGTTTGGGGGGGCGGGTTTGGGGGGGGTGGGGCGTGGTGGTGGTGGCGGTGGTGGCGGTGAAGAGAAGGGGGTTTGGGGGGGGCGGGTTTGGGGGGGTTGGGGCGTGGTGGTGGTGGTGGTGGTGGCGGTGAAGAGAAGGGGGTTTGGGGGGGCGGGTTTGGGGGGGTTGGGGCGTGGTGGTGGTGGCGGTGAAGAGAAGGGGGTTTGGGGGGGGCGGGTTTGGGGGGGTTGGGGCGTGGTGGTGGTGGCGGTGAAGAGAAGGGGGTTTGGGGGGGGGTTTGGGGGGGTGGGGGCGTGGTGGTGGTGGCGGTGGTGGCGGTGAAGAGAAGGGGGTTTGGGGGGGGTTTGGGGGGGTGGGGCATGGTGGTGGTGGCGGTGAAGAGAAGGGGGTTTGGGGGGGGCGGGTTTGGGGGGGTTGGGGCGTGGTGGTGGTGGCGGTGGCAGTGAAGAGAAGGGGGTTTGGGGGGGTTGGGGCGTGGTGGTGGTGGCGGTGGTGGCGGTGAAGAGAAGGGGGTTTGGGGGGGGGTTTGGGGGGGTTGGGGCGTGGTGGTGGTGGCGGTGAAGAGAAGGGGGCTTGGGGGGGGGTTTGGGGGGGTGGGGCATGGTGGTGGTGGCGGTGAAGAGAAGGGGGTTGGGGGGGGCGGGTTTGGGGGGGTTGGGGCGTGGTGGTGGTGGCGGTGGTGGCGGTGAAGAGAAGGGGGTTTGGGGGGGGGGGTTTGGGGGGGTTGGGGCGTGGTGGTGGTGGCGGTGAAGAGAAGGGGGTTTGGGGGGGGCGGGTTTGGGGGGGTTGGGGCGTGGTGGTGGTGGCGGTGAAGAGAAGGGGGTTTGGGGGGGGCGGGTTTGGGGGGGTTGGGGCGTGGTGGTGGTGGCGGTGAAGAGAAGGGGGTTTGGGGGGGCGGGTTTGGGGGGGTTGGGGCGTGGTGGTGGTGGCGATGGTGGCGGTGAAGAGAAGGGGGTTTGGGGGGGGCGGGTTTGGGGGGGTTGGGGCGTGGTGGTGGTGGTGGTGGTGGCGGTGAAGAGAAGGGGGTTTGGGGGGGGCGGGTTTGGGGGGGTTGGGGCGTAGTGGTGGTGGCGGTGAAGAGAAGGGGGTTTGGGGGGGGCGGGTTTGGGGGGGTTGGGGCGTGGTGGTGGTGGCGGTGGTGGCGGTGAAGAGAAGGGGGTTTGGGGGGGGGGTTTGGGGGGGTTGGGGCGTGGTGGTGGTGGCGGTGAAGAGAAGGGGGTTTGGGGGGGGCGGGTTTGGGGGGGGTGGGGCGTGGTGGTGGTGGCGGTGGTGGCGGTGAAGAGAAGGGGGTTTGGGGGGGCGGGTTTGGGGGGGGTGGGGCGTGGTGGTGGTGGCGGTGGTGGCGGTGAAGAGAAGGGGGTTTGGGGGGGGCGGGTTTGGGGGGGTTGGGGCGTGGTGGTGGTGGCGGTGGTGGCGGTGAAGAGAAGGGGGTTTGGGGGGGGCGGGTTTGGGGGGGTTGGGGCGTGGTGGTGGTGGCGGTGGCAGTGAAGAGAAGGGGGTTTGGGGGGGTTGGGGCGTGGTGGTGGTGGCGGTGGTGGCGGTGAAGAGAAGGGGGTTTGGGGGGGGGGGTTTGGGGGGGTTGGGGCGTGGTGGTGGTGGCGGTGAAGAGAAGGGGGCTTGGGGGGGGGTTTGGGGGGGTGGGGCATGGTGGTGGTGGCGGTGAAGAGAAGGGGGTTTGGGGGGGGCGGGTTTGGGGGGGTTGGGGCGTGGTGGTGGTGGCGGTGGTGGCGGTGAAGAGAAGGGGGTTTGGGTGGGGGGTTTGGGGGGGTTGGGGCGTGGTGGTGGTGGCGGTGAAGAGAAGGGGGTTTGGGGGGGGCGGGTTTGGGGGGGTTGGGGCGTGGTGGTGGTGGCGGTGAAGAGAAGGGGGTTTGGGGGGGGCGGGTTTGGGGGGGTTGGGGCGTGGTGGTGGTGGCGGTGAAGAGAAGGGGGTTTGGGGGGGCGGGTTTGGGGGGGTTGGGGCGTGGTGGTGGTGGCGATGGTGGCGGTGAAGAGAAGGGGGTTTGGGGGGGGCGGGTTTGGGGGGGTTGGGGCGTGGTGGTGGTGGTGGTGGTGGCGGTGAAGAGAAGGGGGTTTGGGGGGGGCGGGTTTGGGGGGGTTGGGGCGTAGTGGTGGTGGCGGTGAAGAGAAGGGGGTTTGGGGGGGGCGGGTTTGGGGGGGTTGGGGCGTGGTGGTGGTGGCGGTGGTGGCGGTGAAGAGAAGGGGGTTTGGGGGGGTTGGGGCGTGGTGGTGGTGGTGGTGGTGGCGGTGAAGAGAAGGGGGTTTGGGGGGGGGCGGGTTTGGGGGGGTTGGGGCGTGGTGGTGGTGGCGGTGAAGAGAAGGGGGTTTGGGGGGGGCGGGTTTGGGGGGGTTGGGGCGTGGTGGTGGTGGCGGTGAAGAGAAGGGGGTTTGGGGGGCGGGTTTGGGGGGGTTGGGGCGTGGTGGTGGTGGCGATGGTGGCGGTGAAGAGAAGGGGGTTTGGGGGGGGCGGGTTTGGGGGGGTTGGGGCGTGGTGGTGGTGGTGGTGGTGGCGGTGAAGAGAAGGGGGTTTGGGGGGGGCGGGTTTGGGGGGGTTGGGGCGTAGTGGTGGTGGCGGTGAAGAGAAGGGGGTTTGGGGGGGGCGGGTTTGGGGGGGGTGGGGCGTGGTGGTGGTGGTGGTGGTGGCGGTGAAGAGAAGGGGGTTTGGGGGGGCGGGTTTGGGGGGGGTGGGGCGTGGTGGTGGTGGCGGTGGTGGCGGTGAAGAGAAGGGGGTTTGGGGGGGGCGGGTTTGGGGGGGTTGGGGCGTGGTGGTGGTGGTGGTGGTGGCGGTGAAGAGAAGGGGGTTTGGGGGCGGGTTTGGGGGGGTTGGGGCGTGGTGGTGGTGGCGGTGAAGAGAAGGGGGTTTGGGGGGGGGGTTTGGGGGGGTTGGGGCGTGGTGGTGGTGGCGGTGAAGAGAAGGGGGTTTGGGGGGGGCGGGTTTGGGGGGGTTGGGGCGTGGTGGTGGTGGCGGTGGTAGCGGTGAAGAGAAGGGGGTTTGGGGGGGCGGGTTTGGGGGGGGGTGGGGCGTGGTGGTGGTGGTGGTGGTGGCGGTGAAGAGAAGGGGGTTTGGGGGGGGCGGGTTTGGGGGGGTTGGGGCGTGGTGGTGGTGGCGGTGGTGGCGGTGAAGAGAAGGGGGTTTGGGGGGGCGGGTTTGGGGGGGGTGGGGCGTGGTGGTGGTGGCGGTGGTGGCGGTGAAGAGAAGGGGGTTTGGGGGGGGCGGGTTTGGGGGGGTTGGGGCGTGGTGGTGGTGGCGGTGGTGGCGGTGAAGAGAAGGGGGTTTGGGGGGGGGTTTGGGGGGGTTGGGGTGTGGTGGTGGTGGCGGTGAAGAGAAGGGGGTTTGGGGGGGCGGGTTTGGGGGGGGTGGGGCGTGGTGGTGGTGGCGGTGGTGGCGGTGAAGAGAAGGGGGTTTGGGGGGGCGGGTTTGGGGGGGGTGGGGCGTGGTGGTGGTGGCGGTGGTGGCGGTGAAGAGAAGGGGGTTTGGGGGGGCGGGTTTGGGGGGGGTGGGGCGTGGTGGTGGTGGCGGTGGTGGCGGTGAAGAGAAGGGGGTTTGGGGGGGGCGGGTTTGGGGGGGTTGGGGCGTGGTGGTGGTGGTGGTGGTGGCGGTGAAGAGAAGGGGGTTTGGGGGCGGGTTTGGGGGGGTTGGGGCGTGGTGGTGGTGGCGGTGAAGAGAAGGGGGTTTGGGGGGGGCGGGTTTGGGGGGGTTGGGGCGTGGTGGTGGTGGCGGTGGTGGCGGTGAAGAGAAGGGGGTTTGGGGGGGCGGGTTTGGGGGGGGTGGGGCGTGGTGGTGGTGGCGGTGGTGGCGGTGAAGAGAAGGGGGTTTGGGGGGGCGGGTTTGGGGGGGGTGGGGCGTGGTGGTGGTGGCGGTGGTGGCGGTGAAGAGAAGGGGGTTTGGGGGGGCGGGTTTGGGGGGGGTGGGGCGTGGTGGTGGTGGCGGTGGTGGCGGTGAAGAGAAGGGGGTTTGGGGGGGGCGGGTTTGGGGGGGTTGGGGCGTGGTGGTGGTGGCGGTGAAGAGAAGGGGGTTTGGGGGGGGCGGGTTTGGGGGGGTTGGGGCGTGGTGGTGGTGGCGGTGGTGGCGGTGAAGAGAAGGGGGTTTGGGGGGGCGGGTTTGGGGGGGTTGGGGCGTGGTGGTGGTGGCGGTGGTAGCTGGGTCTGTCCAGCAGAGACAGGTGAGGCTGGAAATGGTTGAGGAGTGTGACAGCTGTTTTAGGGTTGCACAGGTGGTATCAGGTGAGGTTGTGTAGCTCCGAAAAGGAATCCCAATATCTTGACAGAAATGAACAGGGAAAAATCATTTTGACGGGGTGGTGCCCGTTCCTGAATTTAAACAGCCCAATTCACCTCTTCCACTTGACTGGGGAGGTGGCACATCTCCAATAACAGACATGCAATACCACTTAAGGTTTGGACAGTGCTCTTTGTTACAAATGCTATGCAAACAAGGCTCAATGTTTTTCAAAGCCCTTAATGTGATCAGTCAGTCAGTTTCCTACATTCTCAGGTTGGAGCAAAGCTCCTTTCATTTAGTTTAGCTTTCACAGAGATGTCTTTATCACAGGGAAGGATTGTACATTGTCAATGCAAAACAGCCCCCTTTGGCAGTTCCCAATGAATCGCACTCAAACCTTGGTTCAATTTACTTGCCTTTTTTTGTTGCTGCACAGAGAACTCTGGAAAGTTGTTTGCTTTTGAAATATAGGAGAGAAATCTGCCCTATTCATAGGACGGATTCCGAACGAGTCTGTTTAAATATTAACTTCAGTTGAGCATGTGTACTCCGGAAATGAACAAAAGAGATCATCTCATTAACTTGGCTCAGAGAGGAGGAAAATAAACTCCATTCACAACATAATCCAGCTCAATATGTGAATCAACATGGGCTGACTGAAAGGATCTAGCTCCTGTCCCTCTACCAGATCAGAGGGGGACAGTTCCTCAAGCAGTGTTGCTTTTATTGCATATTCAGAACCTGCACATTCTTTGCTTCCTTGCAAAATGGTTGAGTAGGGTCAAGCATCTTGGTGATATCAGGCAGGTCTGGAAAACCTCCTGAGTGATCACACACCGTCTCTCCGAGCATACGAACAAGGAGCAGGAGGAGGCCATTCAGCCCCTCGAGCCTGCTCTGCCATTTAATAAGATCATGGCTGATCTGATAGTAACCTCAAATCTGCATCCAGCCTACTCCCGATAACCTATCACCCCCTTGTTTACCAAGGATCTATCCACCTCTGCCTTAAAAACATTCAAAGAATCTGCTTCCACTGCCTTTTCAGGAAGGGAGTTCCAAAGACTCACGGCCCTCAGTGAAAAAGTTTTGCCTAATCTCTGTTTTAAATGGGCGATCCCTTACTTTTAAACAGTGACCCCTAGTTCTAGATTCTTCCACAACAGGAAACATCCTCTCCACATCCAGCCTGTCAAGACCCCTCAGGATTTGTTTCAATCAAGTCACCTCTTACTCTTCTAAAGGCCCAGCCTCTCCAACCGTTCCTCATAAGACAACCCACCCATTCCAGGTATTAGTCTGTTAAGCCTTCTCTGAACTGCTTCCAAAGCATTTACATCCTTCCTTAAATAAGGAGACCAATACTGTACACAGTACTGCAGATGTTGTCTCACTAGTGCCCTGTACAACTGAAGCATAACCTCCCTAATTTTGCATTCAGTTCCCCTCACAATAAATGATAATGTTCTCTTCGCTTTCCTAATTAGTTGCTGTACTTGCATGTTGGCCTTTTGTGATTCATGCACTAGGACACCCATTGGACATCCCTCTGTACCTCAGAGTTCTGCAATCTCTCTCTATTTAGATAATATGCTTTTCTCTTATTCTTCCTGCCAAAATGGACAATTTCACATTTTCCCACATTATAATCCGTGTGCCAGATCTTTGCCCACTCACTTAACCTATCTATATTTGTTTGTAGCTTTCTTATGTCCTCTTCACAAATTACTTTCCTATCTATCTTTGCGTCATCAGCAAAGTTGGCAACCATCCATTCAATCCTTCATCCAAGTCATTTATATAAATTGTAAACAGGCCTTTTTGACATGCTATTTACAAAGGTTAAATAAGACCAAGGTGTAGCTCTTAGAGATTCTTCACACTCATCTCATCTCCCAGTGAGTGACATCACTGTGACATAAGCTCCTTATGCACATGCTCAGTGACTATCATTAGAGTTAACCCTTTACTCTACAAGAGGTTAGTTTCAAGGAGCGTCTTAAAGGGCGAGGGGTGGGAAGACAGGCAAAGAGGTTTAGATAGGGATTCAAGAGCAGGGTTTAGGCAGCTGAAGCATGGACATCAAGGGTGCAGCAATGAAAATTGGGGATGTTCAAAGGACAGAATTGCAGGACTGCAGGGATATCGGAAAGTTCATCAATTCCCTGGAACCATTTCTGAGATGACTGATGTGATAGAGTGTTCTGGTGGCAGCTCTTTGAGCTCCCAAGCAGGCATTTTAAGCTTAAAGTCAACCATCATTGCCTTCTGATCAAATACAGCAGATGGAGCCCTCCACCTTAAGAGGGGGAGGGAAGTCAGTCCCCCAGTCTCTCCCAACTAGATGTTACAGTGTGGAGATGGAAGAGAGTGACTGAGACTTGAAAGGTGCTGGAGAAATTGACTGCATGACTCAAACTGACTAAAGCCAATGGTAAATTAACTCTGAGCAATCAATGCTCCTTCACCCAACTCTGCTTGTAGTGTTTGATGACTCTGCAGTGGCCCTTTAACCCCAACACAAACTAAAACATTGTCACTCTCTAGTGCAGAGATTTCAAAAGTGAATTTCTGGGATGAAAAACCTGTGATTCATTACCAATACAAGGACATGTATTTTTATTTTTGATTACCTAATTATATCACATGAAGTCAATCAGAACTCCAAAAAATCATCAGATGGTACAGAATTACACTGGAAGCTAACACTTATTGATCAAAATACACAACTGACCAATCAAAACAGAGAAGAACTCATGACCTATCTAGCATTAACCTATCAACCAAGAAACTGGTCTGAAGAGCCATAGAAATACTGTGGCTACAAGACCAGGTCAGAAGCTTCGAATTCTGCAAAGAGTAACTCACCTCCTGACTCCCCAAAGTCTGTTCACCTCTGCAAGGCACAAGTCAGGAGTGTGATGGAATACTCCCCATTTGCCTGGAGGAGTGCAGTTCCAACAACACTCAAGAAGCTCGACACAATCCAGGACAAAGCAGCCCACTTGATTGGCACCCCATCCACCAATTCCAACTTCCATTCTCTCCACCACCGATGCACAGTGGTAGCAGTGTGTACCATCCACAAGATGCATTGCTGCAACTCACCAAGGCTCCTTCGACAGGACCTTCCAAACCCGTGACCTCTACCACCTAGAAGGACACCACCTGCAAGTTTCCCTCCAAGTCACTGACCGTCCTGATTTGGAAATATATTGCAGTTCCTTTGCTGGGTCAAAATCCTGAAACTCCCTCCCTAACAGCACTGTGGGTGTACCTACACCACATGGACTGCAGCGGTTCAAGAAGACAGCTCACCACCACCTTCTCAAGGGCAATTAGGGATGGACAATAACAATGATGAACAAGCCAGTGACGCCCACATCCTGTGAAAGAAAACTAAAAACTAAAAATCAAAACTCATAGCCCGCCTCATCCTCCAATTTCTATTTTGGAAAGTTGGCTTGATGACATTATCAAGGAAATAATGGAGCCAGTCACAAATGCTTTTACCTAGCTCCGGATAATGTAATTTGTTTGAAAGGAACTATCTTAATAACAGTGCAACCATGTCATGTAGGATAATTTATTCACCGTTCACCAATACACAATTTAGGCGCACTCAGCTCTGCATCAAACCAGCACAATCAATATTCTTACTCCTAACCCTGAAAATCATCCAATATAGTCAAATGACAGAATGTAAAACAACACTGTCAAGGTTACTGAGAAAAATTGCCCATCAGCATTCATCGCTGAAGGCTGCAGCCTTACTTGATGTGTGGGATGTTCATCACCTCACGAGCTTAATAACTTGTACCTTTATAGCTTAAATGAAGGAAAATGTAAGCATGAGCTGGGGGGGAAGCAATGGAGACAGTTTGTACTGTCCTCCAGTAGTTTTCTTTGAAATATCTGAGTATAATCATACTTAAAAAGGAAAATTACTAGATCTTTTCTGCTGCTGAGGGGATACTCTGCATTGAAAATAGTCTCCTTTAGTTGGTTTGTCCTTTAAACGTAACCTACTCCAGACAGAGAGAGCTACAAGTTTACCTGAAGTCAGAACTGATCTTAAATGGAGAATTCACCCCCTTTAACTAGAAATATGAGTGGCATTAGGCTGTATTGTAGACTACTCTTGAAGCCCTAGGGTGAAGCAAACACTCTGCACTGCCATTACAATTACAACATCAAACTGCATTTATCCAGCACCTTTATCTTAGTAACACCTCCCAAGGCAGATGACAAAATGTTTGGTCGAAGAGGTTGGTTCTAAGAAGCATCTTAAAGGAGGAGAGAGAAGCGCAGAGATTTAGGGAGGGAATTCCAAAGCTTGGGGCCCAGGCAGATAAAGGCACAGGCTACGAAGGTAAAGATGCGCAAGAGACAAGAATGAGAGGAGTACAGAGATTTTGGAGGTGTGTAGGGCTGGAGGCGGTTACAGAGATAGGAAAGGGCAAGGCCATGGAGGGATTTGAATAGAAGTGTCATTTTATTTTTTCATTATATTACTGTGGTTTATTGTAAAGTAGGTTTATGGGTGTGAGTGTCAATGGTTCTGTCTGTGTGATTTAATTGAATTAAAGTCAGATAGACTGCAAGCTTGAAATTATCCAAATTACGGGTAAAAGGCATTTGAAATGCTGATGAATAAACATGAATAAGGGCTTAGCATGTAGGGCGTGAAGGAAATTTGCATCTTTAGATAAGTGAAGGGATTGTGTAGGTTTCAAAGAGATCATAGGATGTTTATAATTGGCAAGACAAGCAAGGCCAAGCAGTATGTTTATTTTTCCCAAAGGTACTGACTATATTGGCAACATGAAAGAGTTTTATATTATGGGAAAAGTAAATTCCCAAAGACATATAGAACAATGGAATTTACAGATTAAAGAGAGATAAACATATATAAAGGATGGAAGGTTATGTTGTGGGGGTCCTGTAAGATCTAAAGGGACCAAGTGAAACAGCCTTGGGTAGCTTCCAGCCACTTGTGCAGAAGTCTGCAGTGTCCAGTAACCAAAGGTGGAGGGAAAGCCTTTGGAATTCCACTGTTGATGGGTACCTATAAAAATTTAAAATCTATTTTGGACTGTTGCCTTAAAGGGAGTGTGTAGTTGGAAGTCAGGTTAATTAGGGATTTTGGGATTTGTTATAGTGTTAAGAAACTATAATCTTATATATGTGATTGAAATCTTTTATTTTGTTAATAAACATTTTAATTTAGTTTTTTTTAAATCTCTAAAGGTGTTAGTGGACCCCTTACTTCTGAACGCAGTGCACAAATCTTCTCATAATAAATACAAATTGCAAAACCATTGTGATAGTGTGACTAAGTTTCCCTTGTGGGTTTCATCTGCCTGGCACACATCACTTGCCACATCATAACACATGGGTGAGAATTGTGAAATTGTCAAGTAAATCCTGAAATGTGAATGCAACCTCAGTCTCATTTGCAAGAAAAAATTCTATTCTACTAGAACCTATTTTTGAGATTGGGACGGTGATCTGCAACACAAATTAATGCCAATGGAATGCTGGCTTCTATACCTAGAGGACTAGCACACAATGGGGTAGAGATCATACTTCAGCTATACAAAGCCCAGGTCAGACCATGCTTGAAGTTACTGTGAGCAGTTCTGGGCACCACATCTTAAGGAAGGATATATCGGCATTGGAGGGAGTGCAGTGTGGATTTACCAGAATGAAACCTGGACACGTTGGGTTAGATTATGAGGAGTGATGACACAAATGAGGATTGCATTCCCTGAATTTTATGAGATTAAGGAGCGATTTGATCAAATGAACTAACAGGGTGGATAGGGAGAAACTATTTCAACTGACTGGGGAGTCTAGGACTAGGGAGCATAGTGTACAAATTAGAGTCAGAACCTTCAGGAGTGAAATTAGGAAACACTTCTACACACAATCTTCTTTTCTTCAAATTGGAGTTGACATTAGATTAATTGTTAATTTTAGCACGGAGTTTGATAGATTTTTGTTAACCAAAAGTATGAAGGTATATGGGGAAAAGGTTGGGATATACGAGGTTAGGTTGCAGATCGGACATGACCTCACTGAATGGCAAACAAGATCGAGGGGCTAAATGGTCAACTCCTATTCCTAAGATGGATGACACCCCACATGTTGGGGCCATTATATTACAATGTGAATTTATATGGTTCTGAACAGTGGCAAAAAAAAGCCAGCTTGTGTATTTTGCCTAGAGGTAAAGGATGATTTTAATTTTCACTGGTGGTGGTAAACCGGCGATAACTGATTCACACCCTGCCCAATTTTCTTGTGCATTCATGTTAATGGAATGGAAAATCTGTGATCCATTGTTTTTATCGATCTGTGATCCATTAGTTTTTCTTCTAACTGACCCAAGAACATTCCCTAGTGACTTCTGGATAAAAAAAACATTTGCCATATGAATCTTTAAATAGTATGCATCTCATTGGATTGTGAGATATGCCCTTATTTACACCTATGTCCGGACAGGAAAAGCCTCTGATCCATTTTGACTGTCCCATACAGTTGTCATATCCTGATAAAAAGTAGGGTTGCCAACCGCCCAGAATTAGACTGGAGTCTCCAGGAATTGAAGATCAATCTCCAGGACACTGCTGTGTGCGACCCTGGAGAAAAATCATCGGCACGTTAAAAATTATTGCTTTTTTGGTCATTTTCTTTGACCATTTCTCTTCACCAGATGTAAAAATATTGAAGGTGGGAAAAAAGGCTGTATGACTGATAGTCAAGCATCATCCAGTTGGGTAATGAGTCTTTTTGTTTTCCAATTGCCGTTGGAAGGCCGTACATCACAAGGATGGATTTGTTGACTGATTAATGGCCATAGCACGGGACAAATCATGTTAGGAAACCTCCAGGAATACATTTAATCACAGTTGTATCCCACTCATTTGAGAGGTGAAAAACCAGATTTTAAACCCAGGCCGATTTGAGGGGGCACGGTGGGGGTGTGTGTGTGTGTGTTGGGGGGGGGGGGGGGCGGGGGGGGCGGGGGGGGGCGGGGGGGGGGGGGGGGGGGGGGAGGGTGTGTGTGTGTGGGGGGGGGGAGGGGGTGTGTGTGTGTGGGGGGTAGGAGGGGGTGTATGGGCAGAAAAATCTGAAAGTTGCCTTTGCAACCAAGGATTCAAAATGGCTGCCATTGTTCTCTACATGACAACAACAGCTAAAGGTATTTGATTGTACAGGAATTGGAGAAAAATCATCGGCACGTTAAAAATTATTGATTTTTTGGTCATTTCCTTTGACCATTTCTCTTCACCAGATGTAAAAATATTGAAGGTGGGAAAAAAGGCTGTATGACCGATAGTCAAGCATCGTCAGGCCCTATTAAATATACAAGTCCTTTCTAACTGAAGAAACAAGTTCGACACAATTGTAGAATAGGACATCTGCCCTCTAATTAGATCAATGCATATTCTCTGCCCTCCAGGATTTTCTGTACAAACTGATGGCATAAGGCCTGGCAGCCTCAGTGGTTTTGCTTCCTAACAACGAGCTCTATTCATTTCTAGGAAACATCCTAGACTCATTTCTAACCCGGGGTTGCCATAGATGTCCCAGTTTAATAAGCAATTTGACAAGACTGAATATTTGGCAGTACTGGAAAGGTGTTAGTCTGTAAAGGGCTAACTAAAATCAGATGGTTGGCACACAGTGACAGGTGGCACAATGTTTGAGCCAGTCTATGGGAGTGGTTCATTTATGACTCAGTTTACCCATCAACTGGTAATTTTAAATCAAAATCTTCCCAATAGAATGTGAAACCCATCCATAAATCACATCAATTAAAGGATTTAGTTTTCACAAGTATGACAAAATGAAGCCAACTAATGCACAATTTAAACAATTATTTTGTGTTTCATTTGGCAAAGGCACTTCCTGATTTGAATGAAGGGCTCCAGGGGGACCGTTAATGTTTCAAGTGAGATCCCTATTCTGAGTTGGACTAGCGGATGTCCGATGAAACAACAGTCTTGCATTAACTCTTAGACTTCACATGCGTGTGTTAGGGTTTGTAAAGAAAAAAAGACTTGCATTTATATGGCACCTTTCACAATCTCAGGATGTCCCAAAATGCTTTGCAGCCAATGAAGTGCTTTTTGAAGTGTAGTTACCTGTTGCAATGTCGGAAACATGGCAGCCAATTTGCACACAGCAAATTCCCAGAAACAGCATAACTAGATCACCTGTTTCTTGTGATGTTGATTGAGGGATAAATATTGGCCAGGACACCAGGGATAATGCACCTGTTCTTCTTCAAAATAGTGCCATGAAATCCTTTGCGTCCACCTGAGAGCACAGGCTGGTGGTGGTTTAATTTCTCATCTGAACGATGGCATCTCCGACAGTGCTGCACTCCCTCATTACTGCACTGGAGTGCCAACTTCGATTTTTGTGCTCAAGTCCTGGAGTGGGAGTTGAACCCTCAACTTGCTGACTTAGAGGTGTGTGCTAGCACTGAGCCACAGCTGGGTAAGATGGCATTTCAGTTCCTCTTAAACTCTACGCTTTAGGCCCAGTGTCACTTGTCTACACACTGAACTTCAGCACCAAGAATTTCTCAAGTTATGGAGATGATAACTTGTCTCCACCTATTTTCAGGCCTCTACAGCACTTACCTTGGTGAAAAATAGGCAGCAAAATATTAAATTTCAGAAGCGTTACCCAGTTCCAGAAAAGTATTGGTAAATGGGTCGGTGAAAATCCTTTGACAATTCCTGAGTGCAGATGGCACTGAAATTAAAACGTTACGAATGATCATCGTGTATGCCTGTGTAGCACAGTTGGCACCATCTTGTCTGAGTCAGGACATTGTGGATACGAGGCCTACTCCAAGATTTTAGCACGAGATTGTATGCGTGGTATTGAGGGGGTGCTGCACTGTTGGAGATGCCATCCTTCAGGTGAAACATTCACCCCACATCACATCTGCCCATTGAGGTGGATGTTAAAAATCCTGCTGCACTTTTCGGCCGCAAGTTCTCTCAGTCAGCACTCCAACCTCAACCAAATACCATCTAAAAACAGGTTAATTATTTCACCTCTTTTCTATTTTTACTTGGTTCTGTTGAAGAGTCGTGCGGACTCGAAATGTTGACAGTGTTCCTCTCTGCAGATGCTGCCGGGCCTGCTGAGTTTTTCCAGGTATTTTTGTTTTTGTTTTTAATTGTTTCTTCATTCACTGCTGCTCATGCAAGTTGTTTCCACTTGACAGAGACTCATTGCATGAGAATAACCTCTGGAACATTTGAGAGGTGTGATAAGACACTACATGAATTGAAGTCTTTCGTTTGGCTAACTTAATGCAAAAATATCTGTTTCTATAAACAAACTAGGGTTTCAGTGAGGTGGCCTTATCCTAATGCAGGGCGTTTGTACCAGGACGATGAGGAAATTAATATAATGGACTCATGGCATAAGGCCATAAGTGGATGGATTCTCAAAGGTACAAGCGTTTCCAATTCTGATTAAATGCACATAGCCAGCAGTATTATGTCAGAATTAAGTACTTAATGTTACAACCAGAGTCTACTTTCTGAAATTGCTGGATGGTTCTTGCAACAGGCAGGAAGCTTGCTCTATCAGAATCAATGGCAGACTTCACATTAAATTTGGTTGAATCATGTGCTGCAGAATGTGTGTTGAATCAGAACAAAGCACAAGTTCACCTAAGGCTGCCAGCAAAACCTACAGAGCTACGGAGACAACTGGAGGGTGGGATACAACAAGGTGGCAGCACACTACCATTATCTCAAAAGCCTGTTCGACACAGACAGGCTTCTGAGTAAGCTTCCATCTTCTGCATTCCTATAGTGCCTTTCGCAACCTTCAGGACATCACTGAGTGTCTTGCAGCCAATCAAGTACTTCTGATGTGTTATCACCACAGTGAAATGCAGATTGAAGAAGAACAAAGGAATTCTCCCTGATGTCCTGGCCAATATTTATCCTCAATCAACATCACAAAGACAGATTATCTGACCATTATCAATTGCTGTTTGTGGGAGCTTGCTGTGCACAAATTGGCTGATGCATTTCCAATAGTACAACAGTGACCACACTTCAAAAGTACTTCATTGGCTGTAAAGCATTTTGGGACATCTCATGGTTGTGAAAGGCCCCCTAAAAAAAATGCAAGTCTTTCTTACAAGTGGTAGAAATTTGTCTCCGCCTGTCTTCAGGCCTCTAGAGCACTCACCTAAGCTGGCAAGTCCAAAATCGGCACCTGGGCCTCAATAACATTTTATGGGTGAGTTGCCAGGTCGGGGTGGGGGTGGGGGGGAATGTTCACAATGTTTGTGAAGGGGCAGTCTACCCTCCATTGAAGTTTCCCTTTACCATTTAAGCTCAAAAAAAGAACTTCACCTTTCACTGAATGAACAATCGAAAGAACGTTCCTTCCGCTCATCCTAAGCAGAGGGCTCCTTCAGCAGGTGTTAGGCCCCCTAACTAACAAACAAATGCAAGGAAGCCTATTAAATTCTTTAGGCTGCTCAGAACAACTAAAGAGAATAGGCCCGAGTATAACGGTGGCATTAACACACGTGCATTTTAGAAAAGGGTGCCATACATCTCACTGCTACATTTTTCAGCAACCCACTGGTTTTATTTCCAAAATATGGGCACAACACTTGCCAAATTGCACCCTATCACATGCAATAACAATTTCAAAATAATCTTTTGCATAGGAAGCACTACAAGTGATACAAGGTGCATAAAAATGTATATTCTTTGTTGTTGAACCCTTAGACCACACTGCAGGGTTGAAATATAAACTACCCTGTTAAGGTGATAAAATTGAGAAAGAGTCGAACTTGCTTTGTTATGAAACACTCGTTTCTCAGAAGCAATCAATGGAAGTTATTGAGCAACAAAGAAAAGTCCTTCACTTCCCATGAGCTGCTCACCACCTTCGTTTCAACACACACGCTAATTAAAGAGCGTGAGACGTGCATATACACAAGCACAAATACACAAACACAAACACAAGCACATACACACAAACACACACACACTTCCCACATTGTCCTAATTCAAACTTCAAGTTGTTTTAACACCAACAAAAACTTACCCGAAACTAGAAACCGCCGCCACCCCCCAATTAGAAAGAACTTATGTTGAAGGAGCTACCCTATTGCCTCTAATACATGGACTTAGGCCAACAGTCACACATTCTGCTAACCAGACATGCCGACATTATATTTTTTCTGCTTGACTGGAATCTTGATTGTGACACATTGAGAGCTGAGGGCAATAAATTCACTGCAGAAGCTTTTATTGTAGAGAGCTGCGGGTATCCAAGAGTCATTACATGGCCCGAGTAGAATCAAGGGATTTATAAGAAAGCTTGGAAGGTGAAATATAAGTAAATGCTGGAAATGCATTCCACCACAAACATTTTTCTTCAGATGACCTGCCACCTGGTCCCCTGTATTTCTTGCAGTGCATAATCATGGGATTTGGGCAACATCAAAGCATGACAGTGAGGTCCTATCCATTATGTTAACACTCATGGTACAGCCTCCTTTACACTAGGGAGATCAAAAGCAGGTTGGGTGGTCGTTTTGCTGAACAATCTGTTCAGTTTGCAAGCATGACCCTGAGCTTCTAGCCATTTGCTGCTTTAATTCTGAATCCCACTCTGACCTCTCTGTCCTCGGCTTATTCCTACGCTGTTCCAGTGAAGCTCGAGGAATAGAACGTCATCTTTCCATTAGGTACTGCACAACCTTCCAGTTTCAACATGGAGTTCAACAATTTCAGATCATTACTACAGCTCCCAATATTTTGGACAGAATGTGCTGGAAATGATTCTGCTGTTGCCATTTACGCCTCCTCTAGATCCATCTTTTCTCTATTTGCCCCATTACGTTTTCCTTGCCCTGTCATCATTACGGTCACTTAATCTCACCTTTCCCCCAATCACAGATCTTCCCCCTCTTTCCTTGCCTCTGTCCTTCCTTAAAATCTGTTACATCTCAAATATTTTCTAGCTTGCGTGAAACATCACCAACCAGAAACATTAATTCTACTCTCTTGCCTTTCATCCTGTAGCCTGATTTGCTGAACATTTCCAGTGTTTCCTCCTTGTATATCTCAGGTTTGACGACAGCTTTGAACCAACTGCCTGGTACCTTAAAAAAATTGTAATTTGTTGGTCGATCTCCCAAGGCGCTGAAACCAGGGAACGGAGCCCGAATATGGTCTCTGGATGAAGTGGGCTTAGAGGTCAAAGGATGGTTGCATCAGGGCAAGACGACTTCAGATTTTCAGTAGACTAAATTGAGCTGCTTGGAGCTTTGTGAGTCTCTTTACAGATGAGGTTGTGGAGCTTGGCATTGCTAAACTGAGAGGCTATAATGTTACTACTGGTGGGAAGGTATCATTACAGTGTGACAGGTTTACATAGGTAATTTCCATTATAAGCCTGGGCACAGGAATTCATAATGCTGTGACAAAAGCATCAACACAGAAATAAAGGTGTCACAGATTGGACGATTTTTTGGTACGTTACACAAAGACCCAAATTAATAGTGGTTGTACAGTACTAGTTTTAACCAGCTTTTGTTCCAAGTTTCAATGCAGCTACCAATTGCTAGGGCACTCCCCATTCACTGATATCACAAGTGTGATGCCGCTAAATTGTATTTTTATGCAAAAGTTTGCACGTGTAGTGCCAGAATATTCCGTGCTTTATAAATTACTCGCAGAACACCTGTAGAGTTGCTCGGGCAAGTTGGGTGACAAATTGTCTTGTGATAGCACAAGGATTATCTCATGTAAGTGTATTGTATATTATTCAGCTGCTAAATTGCTCCTACGTTGAACATGCCTGCTCCTTGAAGCCACCAAAGTCTGATTGCTGTAAACATTCTGAGAACAATTACAGATGAAAGAAGCTTGCACACTGCTTGTAAATTTCTGGCTCCAAGTTACTCAGTAAATAATTCATCCCTAATTAACCCTTGATTGCATAAAATTAATGTTATTCTTTTTGTATATTTTTTTTTAGTACTTTTACACTTTGGGATGAGAGGCACTCTCCAATTTTTTATATATTCCTGTGGATTTTCCAAGGCATTGCTTTCGACAACACTTTCTTTATTCTTTCATGGGATGTGGGTGTCACTGGCAAGGCTAGCATTTGGTGCCCATCCCTAATAAGAACAGAAGAAATAGGAACAGGAGTAGACCATTCGGCCCCTTGAGCCATTGTGATCCTAAATGGAAATAGCATCAGCTGAGGAGGAGAATGCATTGTGCGTTATTTGGCAACATACTTCTGGGTCCTTATAAAGCAGGGCATCAAATCCTACTGTGGCAGCTAGTGGAAATTAAAATCTATTAGGATTCAATAAGATCATGGCTGATCGGCTTGCTTTTCGAATTCTACATTCCTATCTACAACCCCCAATAACCTTTGATTCCCTTGCCTAACAAGAATCTATCTACCTCGGCCTTAAAAATATTCAATGACCCCGCCCCCACCACCTTGTGAGGCAGAGAGTTCCAAAGTTGCACAACCCTCAGAGAAAAAATTTCTCCTCATCTCCACTGCCCTTGAACTGAGTGGCTTGCTAGGCCATTTCAGAGAGCAGCTAAGGGTCAACCACATTGCTGTGGGTCTGGAGTCACATGTAGGCCAGACCAGGTGAGGACAGCAGATTTCCTTCCCTGAAGAACATTAGTGAACCAGATGGGTTTTTACAACAATTGATGATAGTTGTCATGGTCACCATTACTGAGACCAGCTTTATATTCTAGATTTAATAATAGATTTTAATTTCCACTAGCTGCCACAGTAGGATTTGATGCCTGCTTTATAAGGACCCAGAAGTATGTTGCCAAATAATGCACAATGCATTCTCCTCCTCAGTTGATGCTATTTCCATTTAGGATCACAATGGATAAATAATAAGTGAAGGGAGTGCTAACTCAGTCAGTTTAATTGTTGTTTGATCAGGGGACATTGCAGTTGATGTTTTGTGTGTGGATCAGAAGCATCCAGCGTTTTCACATAATTCTGCACTTGCAACAAAATGTCACGCCTACTCCCTGATGCTGAGATGCAGAAATTGCTTCATGTTATGTATGTTTTATTAACCGCACCCCCTAACTCACTCAACAGATCGAGTTGTGTTGGATCGATTCCTGGGCTGAAAGGCAGCCCTCTGGGGAAAGACCGAGTCGAATGGGCCTCTGGAGGGGATCTTCTCACTGAAACCCATTAAATTCTTTGGGGGCTTGACAGGATAGATAGAGACGCTGTTGGCTCCCTAACTGAAGAGCTTAGAACTAGGGGGGTCACAGTCTCAGACTAAGGGGCCAACCACTTAGGACTGAGATGGGGAGAAATTTCTTCACTCAGGGCTGCGAACCTTTGGAATTCTCTACCTCAGCTGGGTGCCAATGGTCAGTCTTCAAGCATATTCAAAGCTGAGACTGATAGATTATTGGGCCTCAAGGGGATCAGGTGGGAAAATGAAAAATCAGCCATAATCTTGTCATTGGAGTCAGAGGGCTGTGAAGTTCTACTCCAGAGACTGGAACCACACAATTCAGGCTGATACTCCCAATGCAATTCTGAGGCTGGACTGCACAGTCAGCCATAGTGTGTATCGGATTGGACCAGGCCAGATCGGAAACCAAGGCCCTGTTTGCCCTTTTTGGGTAAACACAAAAGATTCCACGGCACTATTTCAAAGAACTAGAGAGTCCTCCTTGCTGCCCCGGCCAATATTTAGCCCTCAACCAACATCATTAAAAGAAGCAGACTACCTGCTGTTTGGGGAGCTTGCTGTGTGTAAATTGGCTGCCACAATTTCTATATTAAAACACTGACAATAGTTGAAAAGTATTTCATTGGCTGTAAAGCGCTTTGAGGTTGAGAAAGATGCTATAGAGGCGCAAATCTTTCTTTGCTAAGTTAGGTGTTACAATACGTTGATTGCTATCAGACGATAGCGATAAGCCTTGATGCCTAATTGGAGCAGGGGCTTTAGATTCTGTGCTTGACAGCCTGGCTGAATTTCTGTCAGGAATGTCCCATTAACAGGGTTTTCAGCCAAGCTCCACCCATACCTGTGATCGACAGGTTTAATCCGAGAAGAAAGGTGTGTTCTTTGATTTCTGTCCGCAGTGCAAAATTCACAGGGGAAAGCCAAAGGTGTTAAAGCAGATGCCCTTATTAGTCCTTCTAGCTGGATCTCACTGCTGTGAGAGTGGAAATATTCCCAGCGTTAAATCTGTTTTCAATCTCACTTACCGGATTAAGGAGCACTGTAAGAAAGAGCTCTCCACCCCGAATACTTTTGTCCAATTCCTTGGATCCTCCTGGATACTCGTTATAAAAGATGGTGTGTGTGAACAGCCCACAGGTTTGGCGAGGCAAAACCTGGACAACGTGGAGAGAAGGAGAGAGAAAGAAAAAGGTTCACCAAGCTTTAGTCAACACAATCAATTTAGACTCGCTTCTGTAGACAGGAATTTGTTGTGGCACATAGTTCTGTCTTGTGCAGTAGACAAAACTCGTAACACAACTTCCGTAATGAAATCCAGTGACTTGACACAGTTTTTAGTGGTTGGATGTAATGAGGAATTCCAGATTGCTGGAATATAAGTTACCTGATACTTAACTAGTCTCAGCTTCACTCTACAGGAACACTGTGTAAGATAACAAACCTGCCCATGTACTATCTTAAAAGCTGATTGAAGACAATTTTGAAATCTAAAAGTGAAACATTCCTGAAACTCTTGACAGCATTACCCACAACCCCGAATAAAAGGTTGCGATTAAAAGCCCTTGGCAGATATTTTAGTTATTCTCCTGTGCACTGTAGATTCTACAGAAAGTGGTGCCCATTCTGCAAGGCACAGCTGCTATTTATTCTATGCCAAATAATTGTAGAATCACAGAATGATACAGCACAGGAAAGGGCCATTCGGCCCATTGCACAGAAGGGGCCATTGTGTCTGCTGCTGGCTCTTTGGTCAAGCGATCCAATTAACTCCACTCCCCTGCTCTTTCCACATAGCCCTGTCATTTTTTTTGCCTTCAAGTATTTATCCAATTTTGAAAGTTTTGAAAGTTACTGTTGAATCTGCTTCTGCTACCCTTTCAGGCAGTGCAATCCAGATTACAACAGCGAACTGCGCAGAGAAAAATGTTTCCTCGTGTCGCCTCTGCTTGCTTTGCAAACCATCTTGAACAGAACTATTTATGAAGTTACTGTACATACCTGCAGATTACATAACCTAATCACTGAAGATGCTATTGTGCTTGCTGCACAATTTCAAACGTTTACACACAATTTTAATTATGAATTAATAAACCCGATGTATCCATTGCTGCCACTGCTTATTGGTGAAGTTTCTTTCAAGCAAATGGCAATCACTAGTGCCAATTAAATGCTTAATTATCAACATTGTAGACCAGAAATACAAGTTGCTCAGTAGCTGGATGCACTGTTTCTTTAACAAGCTGCACTGTGGGATGACAGCAGTAGGTAGAGGGCTGTGATCACTCAGTCGCTGATGGCAGCTCTACTTGGAAATGGGCTTTCCCCCGAAGTGGGGGAGAAGTGAGGGTGGGGGAGTGGAAAAGGGGCTAGGAGAGTGAGGGAGAAGGCGAGGAAATGGCAGAATTGAGGTTGGGGGGGTGGAAGGATGGGGAATAGGCATTTGGCTGAGCAGCAGAGGGTAACTGGCTCTTGATAACCTGTTTCAGATTTCCACTACCCTTTGTATGAAGAAGTGCTTCCCGAAATCACCCCTGAATGGCCTAGTTTGAATTTTAAGGTTATGTCCCCTTGTTCTAGACTCCCTCCCCCATTAGAGGAAATAGTCTCTCAATAACTATCCTATCAATGCCTTAAATCAACTTCAACATCTCAATTTCATCGCTCTGCAACCTTCTGTACTCAAGTGAACACAAGTCTAGTCTATGCAACCTGCCCTTATAAATTAACCTATTCACTATCATTCTGCTGAATCTGTACTGTACCCTCTCCAATGTCCCAATGGGTTGGCAACTTACTGGAACAAGAGAATGGCTGGGAAATCCACGGGTTATTGACAGACAGTTGTCCTCTGCTTCTCATTCAAGTGCCTATTCCTCACTTGTGATTTGAATACTGTGACCATGGCGGGATGTGTGTGGGGATACATAGGAGAGCCTGGTTCTGCTCCCACCCAACATGTGACCTGTCCATCAGTAAATACTCAATAGCAACCTTGCTGGATATTCCTCTATTTATAGCACAGCAGAAAACAAAAGGACACTTCGTTGTGCTCCAAACGCTGAGACTAGCAACTCAGCACACAACAGTGTTTGAACCTGGGACCTCCACGAGCACTCAGCTGTGTCTCAGCGGCTAGTGCTCTTGCCTCTCAGTCAGAAGATCGTGGGTTCAAATCCTATTCCAGAGATTCAATCTGACACTTCAGCCTGAATTCAAATGCAGTACTGAGAGGGTGCTGTACTGTCAGAGGTGCCGTTTTCAGGTTGCGACGTTACACTGAGGCCCTGTCTGCCCTCTTAGGTGGGCATGATGCCCTGGTCAATATTTACCCCTGAACCAAAGTAAATAAAGCAGATTATCTGGTCATTATCACATTGCTGTTTGTGGAGTTTGCTGAATACAAATCCACAGTCACGTTTCTTACAACAGTGACGACACTTCAAAAAGCACTTCATTGGCTGTAAGGTGCTTTGGGTTATTGAGAGATTGCTTACATAATCACAGGCGTTGTTTTCACTTTATTTCTGGTATGTATATTATTGAGCAATTCCAATTTGAACCACTGGGGGAAACTATAACACAGGAAACTCACTTGTAATTGCAGAGAGAGAGAGAGAGAGATTTACAAAGCTGTCATCTGTGGCCCAGTGATCTAGATAGACTAGCTCTAGACAAACCACTCAGACATACGAGTTTTTGAAAGTCAACAATCACAGAAAGGTCTCACCTCACCATGAGATTAGCCACTCACCATGATACCGTTGTGAATGAATCCTCTGCGATATCGCGCTGGTTTTAAATGGGGATATTCCTCTGTGCTGGTGACCCTGATCCCCCAGATGGATTTCCATGCTTCATACAGCTGCCTGTGAACTGGGTACACCCCTGAATGATGCGGTGCCACAGCATAACCCATATCGATCGGGATTCCATGGTCCTGGAAGAGTTTGGAACTTTGGTGAGAAATGGTTATTCAAAAAAAACCAAACAATTAAGTGCACAGAGCCCTTTAACCATAATCCACTGGAACCCTGCCTGATTTCAATGCAGCACAAATCAGGCGAGTTCTATAACAGTGAATGTTAAACGGAGATTTAGCGGAGCTGGCCTAAATTATGAAAAGTTTTGTCAGATAGGGCAAAACTGTTTCCACTAGCTGTGCGCCCGATAACCAGTGGACGCCAGGTATAAAATAATTGGTAAAAGAACAGAGGGGAGTTAAGGAGGTTATTAGAAAATACTGCAATTTATGATGGTGATCTGGAGTGCACTGCCTGATAGGGTGATGGAATCAGGTTCAACAGGAACTTTCAAAAGAGAATTGGATAACTACTTAAAGCTAAAACCTGCAGAGCCATGGGGAAGAGGCAGGGCAGTGGGGTCCAATCGGATGGCTCTTTCAGAGGGCTAGAACAGGGATGATAGGCTGAATGGCCTCCTTTAGTGCTGTATATGATTCTTTGAACTGGATTACCACCCAGGCAATGAAGACAAAAACCTACCGAGATTTCTCCACTTCAGTCACAATCTGTTTTAAGGTTCTGTTCACAGTGTCGTGTTACTTCTCGAAGCGCTTCTGACGTTATTGTTGATGGGAGGCAATGGTTATGCAGGCAAATGTGTAGCTAGTTAATCCATTCTTAGTGGTTCTGGTTGAGGGAGAAGTATGAGCCAGAAGACCCCAGTATCCAAATACCACCAACGGATCCTCAATATTCACCCAAACAAGGCTTTGGTTTACTAGTCCATCTTAATGAATCTTGTTAAAGTGCAGTGCTGTACTGCAATGCCAGCCTAAATCAGGTGCTCAAGTGTCGGGAGTGGGGCTTGAACCTGCAAACTTCTGTCTCTGCAGCGAGATTCTTTCATCTGAGCCGGACCGTGACATTAGAATTTAGTTCTAAAAGTGAATTAAAAGCTGAGTTGAATGGCTGGCATGTTGTGACAAACCCAGAAGAATGAGTTATCGTTGCCAAGTTTCTTAAGAGCTGCAAAGCAATCCATCATTAATAGAATCTTTTGTGCTACTTCATATAACATCACAATTCTTTTTACATGGCCTTTTAAGCAAGCCAGCCCACAATACCCTACTCTGCATACATGTTGGCTTTCATTTGGTCCACCACAGGTGCTGCAACATTCCCTCCCTCCCTCCATACTGCCCCCCACCCCAGATAGTTTTCCTCCATATCTCAGACAACCTTCCAACCCTTGTGGTGCTCACCGTCCATTCAAAGATTGAGCACTGGAGTCAGTGGACGCTGGGATCGAGAGTCTCCCTGTTGTGCACCTAGCTGGCCCACCCACAGTGGTTACATTTAGAGTATTGTTGCTGATCAGGGACCCTCCCCTCCAGCTTTCCCCATTTGCTTCACATCCATTGAATGTACAAGGGCCTCCAGGCACGTTTTCAGTTTATATTCAGCCATTTGTCAAATCCTTTCAACGATCCCCTGGAGCGCCCAGTCACAGAACAGCTGTGATGAGACGATGACAAGGAATCGTTGCTACTGGATTCCTTGTATAGGCTGATCTGTAATCTTTAAATACAAATCCAAACTCATCTGAATCTTGTTGATCAACAGTTTACCCATTGTGATCAACTGTTCAAAGCCATTGAGCACATTAGAAGCAGGGAAGATTTTTGCCATGCTATTATTGATACCAATTAATATACACAGGGGATCAAGAAAGTGTTTACATTTTCAGTACGAACAGTACGAAATCTTCAACCTCTGGTGCAATGAAAGGCCCCGTGTAAAAAAATTATTTGTCGGTTCATGATGTACTGTATTCATTCAACTGAGTACAGCTGTGGGAAATGGCACAGGATTATTGAAAAACTGTTATGTATGATTATATATACCTCACAGACGGAGCTTATGTATTTTCGCTCCAAGTCAGTCACTCATCAAAAACATCAGGACTAAACTAACAGCAACTACATTTTAAAGAAGCACTTCACTGGCTGCAAAGCACCTTGGGGTATGCTGAGGTCACTTAAGGCACTATATAAATTCAATTCTCTCTTTTAAACCTGGCACCTAAAAGCGTGAAGAAATGAGGGGGCGTAAATGCAGAAAGCAGGAATGGATGGTTCTATAACACTGGAACTTCAGTTTGTACAACTGACTGTGTTACAGGCGACAGCACCGAAGTTTATGTTCAATAAACAGTCAAATCTAGTCACATTACAGAGCTGTAGGGATCAGGAAAAAAAAAACAGCTCTCTCTCTATTCAGCTGGAGTTGGGAAGGATGAGAGGGGATCAGCTTCTCAAGGCTTGAGCTGTTGCACTGGCTGCTAATGGGGCTTCTGGACTGGAGGGACCACTGGGAAATGGTCCATTATAAGTGCATGATCTCTGATAACAGACATGGCAACTGGAGCCCGGCCTAACGTGCACTGGCGTCTGTGTGGCCCAGAGAGGGGAGACCAAAGCCACTTCACCACTCAACGTTTCTGACACAATGCTACATTTTCATTTCACTCTGCCAGATAAATTCTGATGAATTCCCATTACTCTGGCCTACTTGAACAATTGAACGCAATCACCAGTCGTCATAAAGTAGCTCACGGTGATTTCAACTCAAAAGAGATTGCATAATGCATGAGGGGCTGGCAGCAGAATGGAGTTTCAGCCATGATTAAGGGCAAAGGAGGCTACAATTTGAAAGGTCTGTCAAGTGCATCTAGCATCAGAAGGGAAGTCTCACCCGCTTTTCTGCCCTGACTCATCCTGAAAGCATCAGCCCTGCCTGTTAGGGGCGTTAGGGAGAAATGATTCAGTGTCATGTTGGTATCCACAAAACAGGACTAAGGTCACTAGTCGAGTCGCCACTTTCATGGTTAGGAGTACAAGCCTTACAATGTTGGGCCATATCTCTGGAAGTCAACGATATTTTATTTCTAATCTCGAGACGTCTACAAATATTTGAGTTGTGGGAATAGTATAGAGAGAAGTCCTTGTGGCGCAATGGGGAACGTCCCTGCCTCCGAGCCAGGAGGTTGAGTCCCACCCCAGGGCTTGACGGAGAAGGAAGGTGCGTTCATAACCTGGCCAAACAGGTCGAGTATCAACTTGTAAATCCTTCCTTCACATGCCGATGGCAGGTATAAGATGGGGAGAGATTCCTGGTCAGGTACGTGAGGGAAAGAGAGGCTACAACATGCAGGTTGCCAGGGCAACTCGGACTCCCTTGGTGAACTGGAACATACCACACCAAAGTATACAGTTCCGGAAACAGTGAAAAATAATCCAAACTAAGCCCATTTTAGGTTGTGTATCCATGGTTTACTACCCCGTTCGAATGGCACAAAGCAGTTAGCTGAGAAGTTCAGTTCCAATAACGAATGTTCCAATTTTCATCCTCTTAATGAAAAGTGACAAGTTGAGGTCAAGATTTCTGCCCAGCTTACTGGGAGGAGACCTGATGCCTAAAAATTATCACCATCTTCCTGGAATCACACTGGGATACCAGCCTGTGAACACTGGACACTTTCATCTGAAATTCCTTTATAATTGTTTAAAATAACTGGGTTCATGAAAACATTGGCTTGCATTTATATAGCGCCTTTGAGGCAGGTAAAATGCCCAAAGCTGCTTCACTGAAGTGTTATTGTACAACATGGTTCACTAATGTCTTTTAAGGAAGGAAATCTGCCACCCTTACCCGGTCTGGCCTACATGTGACTCCAGACCCAGGGCAATGTGATTGACTCTTAAATGCCTCTGAACAAGAGCAATTAGGGATGGGCAATAAATGCTGGCCTAGCCAGCGATGCCCACATCCCATGAACGAATAAAAAAAAAATTAACACAAACAGACAAGGAGATATTAAAACGGGTAATCAAAAGCTTGGTCTTAAGGAGGTAGGACTTAAGGAGCATCTTGTAGGGAGAGAGGTAGAGAGGCAGAGCAGCTTAGGGAGGGAATTCCAGACCTAAAGGCCCAGTAGTTAAAGGCACGGTCATCAATGGTGTAACAATGAAAACTGTGGATTCCCAAGAGGCCAGAATTGGGGGAAGCACAGAAATCTCGGAGAATTGTAGGGCTGGTGGTGGTGACAGAGATAGGGAGAGGCAAGGTCATGGAAGTATTGAAAAAGGAGGCTGAGAATTTTAAAATCAAGGCATAGCCTGACCAGGAGTCACTGTAAGTCAGAACCTGTGAACAAATATTCTTCCAGATGGTACCATCAAGGGTTACCACCTTTGGAGGGGCATGTTCCAGGAGGTTTGATCACATGGCCTCCCTCTTCCAGCCCCACAATTCTGCCATTGGTCTATTAAAATGTCAATCCTCACTCTTTGTTACCTGATTGGAATATTCTTGACTGGTTGCCAGTCTTTCCTCTCAAATCCAACTTCCATATAATTAATAATCAAAAGCGTTCAAGGAAGGTAGGCTGTTTTTCTCCCTGATTGTTCCTCCTCCTACTATTTCTTTTGCTCTGGCTCTGCAGTCCAGGATAATCCTGGACAGTTGGCAACGATGGTGCCAAAAAGTAGCTGCCAGTCAGAATTATTCTGGGAAGATCCCAGAGTACGTCTCCAATCCAATGTCTGGAGTGGCTCATCCCATCTTTTGGGATCTCCCAAAAGGAAGCTTCTTCAACTGCACCATCAAAACCCACAACCTCTTCCCCTCCAAGCCACACACAGCCCTGACTTGAAAATATATTTCCATTCCTTCACTGTCGCTGGGTCAAAATGCTGGAACTCCCTCCCTAACAGCACTGTGGGTGTACCTACACCACATGGGCTGCTGTGGTTCAAGAAGGCAGCTCACCACCACCTTCTCGAGGGAAATTCAGGATGGGCAATAAATGCTGGCCCAGCCAGTGACATCCACATCCTGTTCATGAATTTTTCAAAATCCAGGATTTGGCTTTGGCACACTCAAGCTTGATTGCCTGGGATAGGAAACATTTTAAACTTAAAGGAAAATCTTTTGCTTTGGAGCCAACAGAATGGGGTTGGTATTAGTGAAAGAGGAAGCTGTCTTCACTTACACAAGGTTTTGTTGGACATTTCCCACATTCCTTCACAGCAAAGCTATTGTGCGCTTGTGTGTGCGTTACAGCAATGGAGAAGCCAGATTAAAGTCATAAAACATTTTGATTAGCTCAAGAAGGAAATCCCATTCTAATCTGTGGTCACAAAGCTGATCCACCAAAGCTCTAGAACAAGCGACCTACATACCAGCCTGAGCTGAGGGCAGACATAACAGCATTGGACTTCTCTTCTGGACCTGCACATCAAAGACAGAATTTAAAATCACAAACTAATCTGTGAAAAGGTCTTATTTGCTATTATTTTCTGATCACTTCCCTCTCCTCCCTTGCTTGGCCACGGTGCAGTCCCACACAGAATCATACAGCACAGAGGGAAGCCACTCAGCCCCTCACGCCTTATTCTAGCTCTTTGAAAGAGCTCTCTGACTAGCTCCACTCCCTCTGCTCTTTCTCCATTGCCCTGCAAGGTGGGGCTTTTTTTCCCTTTTCCAGTACTTACGCCTTTCCCCTTGGAGAGTTACTCCTGAATCGGCTTTCACCATCCTTCCAGACAGTGCATTTCCAGCTCCCTGCAACCTGCTACATCAAAAATAAAACTCCTCACCCCACCTCTGTTCTTTCGCCATACGTTGTCCATATGGCCTGCATTCACGGGGGCGGGGGGGGGGAGGAACACAGGAAACTCTGAGTCTATGCTCACCTACGGTCCACACCTGTGGACTTTCAAGCTGGGTGGTTGGGGGTGGGGGAGGGGGTGGGTGGGGAAGTGGTTTTGAGGGGGTGGGTTGCTAACTGGATGGGCAGATAAACTGGAGAGGTTTTGCCAAGGTGATGACCAGCCTGTTGAGATCAGCTAATTTGACAGAAATAAGGGACTAAAGAGGCAGCATTCCTAATTTCTTTGGGCTTCCTATATACATGGCTAACCCCACTGAATCCTCTGTGGAAGTTATTAAAGTGTCTTGAAACATGAATATTCTGCCATGAAAAAATTTGAAAACCCCAAGATATTGGTTCCATAAAGCCTTGGAATGCAGGCTACGTTGTAAAATAATTTGCAGGCAATTAATTAGACTTGTTAAAAATATCCTACTTTCTATGCACCCATAAAATAAATCATCTGTTTCTGATTCCAGTTAGTATACTTTCTGCTGTTCGTAGGTTTGTGTTTTCACAAGGGCTGTGTGAGTAATTCAGCCTGTTAATTAACCTGTTCCGCAGCCCATGTCCCAACTGAATGCTTTCCAGAAAACACAAAGGATCAGATTGGCGATCACGTAGCATTTTTTTTTATAATTCAGCGCTGTTATTTTGAAGATCTGCTAACAAAGAAGCAAAATTCAACCCAGAAAATCACCGCATTCAAAACACCTTTCAGCCCTCTGTTTCCTCGTGTTGCTCTTTTTAATTACTGATGTCTGCTGCCATTTCTGTCAGGAACCATCAGCAATTGCCACGAGTGGCAAAGTGTTAATTGAATACAAGAATACTGAAGAGGGGGGAAGATTGTGCTGTAGCGGTAATGTCACTAGACTAGCAACCCAGAGGCCCAAGCTAATGCTCTGGGGACACAGGTTCAAATCCCACCACAGCATCTGGTGAAATTTAAAATTCAATTAGTAAGCCTGGAACACAAAGCTAAAGGCAGTGGCGAGACTGAGAAGTTATCATAAAAACACATCTTGTTCACTAATGTCCTTTGGTGAAAGAAATCTGCCATCCTTACCCAGTCTGGCCTACGTGTGACTCCTGATCCACAGTAGTGTGGCTGACTCTTAACTGCCCTTCAGTCACTCACTTCAAGGGCAATTAATAATGGACAAGAAATGCTGCCCACATCCCATGAAAGAATACATTAAAAAGACATTTCAGAATTATTTTCTTTCTCAATTAAGCCAAGGCAAGCCATGGGCAAATTATAGGCACCACAAATTATGAAGATTAATGAGGGCCCTTCACTTATAAAAAAATTTCTTCAGCTATTCATGCAGTAAATTTGATCTGCAGTTTAAATAGGCTCTTATTTCAAGCCCCTGACATTCTATAAAACTCTCCAGTTTATGTTTCTCTTTTTGGGGTTAAAAGACTTAAACTTTGAGGACAGGTTGTGTAGACTAGGCTTGTATCTCCTTGAATGTACAAGATTAAGGGTTGTTGTAATTGTGGCATTTGAAGGATTGGAGAGGATAGATAGAGAGAAGCTATTTCCTTATGTAGGGGAGAGCAGAACATTGGACATCACCTTAAACTGGAACCAGATTGCTCAGAGGTGACAACAGGAAGCCCATCTTCACACAAAGGGTAGTGGGAATCTGGAAAGCTCTCCCTCAGAAAGTTGCTGAGGCTAGAGGGGGGGCGGCAATTGAAAATTTCAAAATTGAGATTGATAGATTTGTTAGGCAAGGGTTTTATTCTAATCGTTCGTGGCATTGAGTCGCTGGTTGGGCCAGTATTTAATGCCCATCAGGAATTGCCTTTGAGAAGGTGGTGGTGAGCCACCTTATTGAAGTGCAGCAGTCCATGTGGTGTAGGCACGCCCACAGTACCGTTAGGGAGGGAGTTCCAGGATTCTGACCTAGTGACCAGTAATGGAACCCAAGGTGGGTAAATGGAGTTAAAACATAGTCGAGCCACAATTTAATTGAGTGGCGGAGCACGTCTGAGGGGCTGAATGACCTCATGCTCCTATTGATGCTATGTTTTCCAAATTAATTCTGCGCAGATTGGCTTGAGGACTGGAGTATCTTCCCAATTTAAGCATCAGGCACTCAACACTGTCCGCTTCAGGCTTCATCTGATTCAGGTACCGAGTAAAGCTCCCATTCCCACTAAAGGTGGATCCCAGGATAGTACCGATGGAGGAGGCACTGGAGTCTTAAAACATAATCCAGCATCAGCTACTGCTCAATGCACAAGGCAATGCTGTGTGTGAGCAGGGAGGCAGATGATTCTGCTACACACCGTTCTAGATAGGGGTATATCTGGGGGTCAGGGGTGCTATGTTCTGGGTACTCTGGCATTCCCACCCCTGGAAGTCCGGGCAGTACCTACATTTGCTAACAGCAGGTCCCTCAGTGCTCTTTTTCAACCCTTGAGAGGTTTTCAGAAGAGTTTAATGGAACTGTACTCGGGATGAGAATCTTCAGTTATGTGGAGAAACTAGAGAAGTTGGGCTTGTTATCCTTAGGCCAGAAAAGGTTGAGAGGAAATTTGTTCAAAATCTGGAAGGGTTTGATAGAGTAAATAAGGAGATATTGTTTCCAATGACATAAAGGCCAGGAACCAGAAGACATCCATTTAAGGTGGTTGGCAACAGAACCAGAGGTAACATGAGGAAAATTTTTTTTTTAAAAAACACAGTGAGTTATGATGATCTGGAATGTGCTGCCTGAAAGGGAGGTGGAAGCAGATTTAATAGCAACATTTAAAAGGGAACTGGACAAATATTTGAAGGGGTGTGAATTAAGGGGAAATAACAAGGGTGTAGATCTCATTTGATAACTCTCTCAAAGATCTGGCACAAGCATAATAAGCTGAATGGCTTCCTTCTATGCTGTATCATTCTGCAATTTGGTGATTTAAATATTTTTTATTGAGCCCATTATACTGAGTTAGGCACTGGGCAGGTTTGGAGAATACAATGATTTGTAGAATTGAAAACTGGCATCACAAAGTCTTCACCACCTTGTCCACAGGAGAAAAAACCCAAACTCACGACTTACCAGAGCAAACTGCTTGTTCAGTTTCATCTGTTCAGCTAAAACCGTCTCATTGTGGAACAGGTGTGGCTGCATGTGACTCCACATGTGGGGAAACCACCAGAACTCTTTCCTGTGCTTCAGCAGCATGTCATCACCCTCATCCTCCTCGTTGGCCCCTGGAAAGAAACATTCGAGAGAGCAAAGTTCTGACAGACGGACGAAACAAGTCAGCTAAAATAGGCAACTTCCCCAAAGTCCTGACCCGCAATCTGTTAGACTCAACGTTAGAGTAGCACCACATTGAAGGGGTCCAATCCTAAACTATTCATTGTGTTTAGGTTACTTGATAGACATAGGGGTCTGAACTACGAAGGTTGAGGGGGGTGGGGATGGGGAGAGGTTGAGGTAGATGAAGAAAATGTTTGTATAAGCACAGGAGAGTTATGATATGGAATGCAATAGCTAAGGGTGGTGAAAGAGTCAGAAGAAGCACGATGGGGTGAATGGCTTCCTTCTGCATGATTCTATGTGTAGTGAAAGCTATGAGCAATTACACTTGATGGGCAAGTAGCCAATTCTCATGCACCCGTGACCAGAATCAACATTTCTGTTTAAACCACATACTTGTACCTAAATGACTCACTTGGTGAAAGCAGCCTCAAGCCCAAATCAGGAAGGCTGTGGACTCAACTCAACAATCAGGGCTGAGAGAGATGGTGCCAGTTAGTGGATCAATAGGTGCTCTAAAATTATCAGCAGGACTTGGTATGATGACAGAAAAAAATAAAATTCAGCCCAAGTGAGATACACAAGATTGAGGAGCCGGAGTGGGCCATTCAGCCCTTTGAGCTTGCTCTGCTATTCGATGAAATCATGGCTGATGTGACTCTGGCCTCAACTTCACTCTGCTGTCTGCAACCCCACACCCTCACCCCCACAACCACTGACTCTTATCGATCAACCATCTAACTCAGCCTTGAATATATTCAATGACCCAGCCTCCACTGCTCTCCGAGGTAGAGAATTCCACAGACTAATGATCCTTAGAGAAAAAAATTCTCCTCATCTCAATCTTAAATAGGAGACCTTTAATCTTTAAACTGTGTCCCCAAGTTCTAGATTCAGCCACAAGAAGAAACAGCCTCTCAGCATCTACCCTGTCCAGCCCCTCTCAGGATCTTATATGTTTCAGTAAGATCACCTCTCATTCTTCTAAACTCCAATAGACATAGGTTCAACACAACTCCTTCATCCCAGGAATCAGGAGTGAGAGATCCCATGATATTTTGATTGCTCCTGACCACAATCCAGCGATCCCTACTGGAGGAGTGCACATGAGGCAAAAGGTTGAGGCTGGCATTGAGGTAAATCTGCAATTAAATAGTTCACTATCTAGTTGTGAAGGGCCAACTTGCACAAGGTGTCAAGCTGTTACCACCTGTTACCAGCAGCACCCTTGAACAAGTCAGTGAAGTGGGTGAGAGGAGAAAAGGGAGAGAGAGAATATGAATGGAAGAAGTATGAAAACAAAGAACTTGCATTTGTACAGAGTCTTTTCAATTCCTCAAGGTCCCAAACTACTTCACAGCCAACAAAATATTTTTGCAGTCAGTGTTTTGTAGTCAAACTTGCAGCCAATTTGCACATGGTAAGTTCCAACAAACAGCAATGCGATGAACAAAAAGTAACTCAATGTTGGCCAGGACATCAGGATCTTATATGTTTCAGTAAGATCACCTCTCATTCTGCTAAACTCCAATCTTCCAAAAAAAACCTCACAACGGCTAAGGGATCTTTTGCATCCCACCCATCCGGGCAGACTGGAGAGGTCTTTGTTTGAGGTGTTATCTGAAAAAACGTCACCTCTGACAGTGCAGCACTCCAGCAGCACTAAACTGAAGTCACAGCTTTGATCACCAGTGGAGCATGAACCCATGCCTCCCTGACTCAGAGGTGAGAGTGCTACCCACATCACCAAGCTGACACAATTTATGCAGATTTAATCTTGGGTTAAATTTTGTATTCTGGTGTAACGCTTCAAACATTTCCAGCTACAGATTGAGCATACTTATTTGTGCCAAGTCCTGTTCACCAATCAACCCTGTGCTCGCTGACCCACATTGGGTTCCAGTCAAACAATGCCTTGATTTTAAAACTCACATCCTCATTTCAAATCCCTCCATGGCCTTGTCCCTCCTCACCACTGTAACTTCCTCCAGCCCCTCAACCCTCTGACATATCTACGCTCCGCTAATGCTGGCTTTTTGAGCATCCTCAATTTTAATCACTCCATCACTGTCAGCTGCCTTCAGATGCATGGGCCCTAAAAACTCTGAAATTCCCTCTTTATTCTTCTCCAGACCTTTTTTCCTCGTTTAAGATTGTCCTTAAAGTCTACCTCTGGCCAAGCTTTGGGCCATCTGTACCAACATACCATGTTACGCTGTGCTCAATTTTGTTTCATATTGTTCCTGTGTGAAGTACTTGCGATGTTTTATTACATTAAGGGCACTATATAAATACAAGTTGTAACAATTAAAATTGGCGAGTGAATCACATACTTCATTTAACATGTTCTCATAACAGAGGATGGTTTGTAAGCAACTGGAGTGAACCCTTTGCTTGTCAACAACATCAGAGACAATAGACGGTAACCTGAAGCTGCCTGCGGAGTTAGCAAAGGACACCATACACAAAAACAAAACATCTTAAAATCCACAAGATTGCTTTTCCTTTACAAAGACAAATTGTTTTGTTGCTAAGCACTATAAAAATAGTACTGAATGTAAACAGGAACCTGGGACTTTATTACTTTTCAGATTCAGCTCTGAGTCATATTGTGATCTTGATATGGGTTTCACTATAAAGTGCACTTATCCAAAGAAGTTTTTTTTTAAAGGTTGCTCCCCTGGTTTTAGTGTCCAGTTAGGATAGTTGTGCAACATTACTAAATGGACCTGAAAATGAATTAATGCCTCTGTTAAGAAAGGCAATAGGAATTTTATTCTAAGGCGTGTTCAGTATAATATCACTCACCGCAATTCCATGGCCTCTATCTGTGAGATTATGGGCTGGGCACTTCAGGAGATGAGTCACATATAGAAATGTGCTAAATCAAATGTGCTTTGCAACCAAGATCCATCCCAGGGACTTCAGCACATAATCTAGGCTGACACCCTCGTGCAGTACTGAGGGGGTGCTGCACTGTCGGAGGTGCCATCTTCCAATGAGACTTTAAATCAAGGTCTGTTTGCTTGTTCAAGTGGAAATGTAAAAGCAAAAACCCCTTGGTGCTGTTTGAAGTGCAGCCGATAATTTTGTTGTCTTCCAGCACCAGCTGACTAACTGGTAATTCAGCTCGTTTACCATTTGCGGGACCTGCTACACATAACTTGGCTGCTCATTCAACCAGAGCGAGGAAATGCTGTAAGGCCCTTTGCAATCTAAGAAGGTGAGAGAACGCTGTAGAGAAGTGAGTCCACTGGGGGGCTAGAAGGGCAAATCCCTTCTACCAGAAGCTCCCACAGATATTGGGCTTCATTGTCGGCAGCTGGCAAGGTACAATGGCACACTGTCAAACACAAAGCCCAGATGCACAGAATTCTGCAGCACAGGAGGCCATTCAGCCCATCGCATCAGTGCCAATTGAAAAGGAGCTATCCAGGCTAATCCCCGCTTCCAGCTCTTGATGGTAACCCTCTTGGTTATGGCATGTCAAATACATATCCAAACATTTTCTAAATGTGATAAGGGTTTCTTCCTCTACCATCTTTTCAGTTAGTGAGTTTCAAAACCCCATCAACCTCTGGGCAAAGAATCTTTTCAACTCAGCTTTAATCTTCCTACCATTATGTTAACTCTATGCCCCCTGATTACTGAACTCCCTGCCAAGGAAAATAGGTAATTCCTATCCAACCGAACTTTACACACCTTAATTAATTCTCCCCTCAGTCCCCGCGTTCCAGAAAACATAAACCCCGCCTGCCCAATCATTCCTCGTTGTTAAAATTCTCCATTCCTGACAACAACCTCAAATCTCCTTTGTACCCTCGCTAGTGCGATCACATCCTTCCTGTCATGTGGCCGATTTGGTATGGGAGCAGGAGTGGGTCATACGGCCCCTGGAGCCTGCTTCACTATTCAATAAGATGACAGCTGATATTCTACTTCAACTGCACTCTCCCATCTGGTCCCTATAGCTCTTGATTCCCTTAAAATGGAAAAATCTATTGACCATGCCTGAGCCAGAAATAGGTCTTTGACTACTAACTACTCCAATTGCACAACCTCTTACCTTTTCCCTGTTATCTTTTCATATTCTTCCTTTGTATCTTTGGTGCATATACTTAATGTGCCTGGAGCTCTCACCTCCTCACTCCAATTGATGCAACATTGTGGCATAACGGTCCAGCAATAAAGTAGATCTGAAGGCTACTGCAAAGTCCAAATCAAGTGAAGATTGGAACAGTTTACAATTCGCCTTCTGGCCTGTTTCAATTCAACGTTAGCTGTAACTTGGGGATACTGAAATAATTGACTATTGCAATAACATTGCTTTCCTCTTTTAAACTGAACAACTGATACAGCCTCACTGAAATTCAAAGAAATCTTTAGCCCTGTACAGTTCCACAGCCGCCAGTTGCCCTCCCGCACCACGCGGCTATTATTCATGCATGCTATTCGACCACTGAGTGCATCACAGCTGAGACCAGTCACATTCTTAGCTGCTGTATACAGGGCGCAGCTGTGATCCCTGCTGATGGGAAGTGTCAGAGATAGACCATAGCTGTGGCTGTGGGTACCCGCATGGGCCCCAGCTATCCCTGTCTCTTTATGGGGTATGTGGAACATTCCTTGTTGCAGTCCTACTCCGGCCCCCTCCCACAACTCTTTTTCCAGTACATCGATGATTGCTTCAGTGCTGCTTCATGCTCTTGTCTGGACCTGGAAAATTTTATTAATTTTACTTCCAATTTCCACCCCTCAATCATTTTCACGTGGTCCATCTCTGACACTTCCCTTCCCTTCCTTGACCTCTCTGTCTCAATCTCTGGTGATAGACTGTCCACCAATATCCATTACAAGCCTACCGACTCCCACAGCTACCTCGACTACAGCTCCTCACACCCCGCTTCTTGTAAGGACTCCATCCCATCCTCTCAGTTCCTTTGCCTCCGTCACATCTGTTCTGATGATGCCACTTTCAAAAACAGTTCCTCTGACATGTCCTCCTTCTTCCTTAACCGAGGTTTTCCATCCACGGTCGTTGACAGGACCCTCAACCGTGTCCGGCCCATCTCCCGTGCATCCACCCTCACGCCTTCTCCTCCCTCCCAGAAACATGATAGGGTCCCCCTTGTCCTCACTTATTACCCCACCAGCCTCCGCATTCAAAGGATCATCCTCCACCATTTCCACTAACTCCAGCATGATGCCACCACCAAACACATCTTCCCTTCAGCCCCCCGGCGGCATTCCGTAGGGATCGTTCCCTCTGGGACACCCTGGTCCACTCCTCCATCACCCCCTAACCTCAACCCCCTCCCTTGGCACCTTCCCATGCAACCACAGAAGGTGCAACACCTGCCCCTTTACTTCCCCTCTCCTCACCGTCCAAGGGCCCAAACACTCATTTCAAGTGAAGCAGCATTTCACTTGCACTTCCCTTAATTTAGTCTACTGCATTCGCTGCTCCCAATGCGGTCTCCTCTACATTGGAGAGACCAAACGCAGACTGGGTGACCACTTTGCAGAACACCTGCGGTCTGTCCGCAAGCATGACCCAGACCTCCCTGTCGCTTGCCATTTCAACACCCCACCCTGCTCTCTTGCCCACATGTCTGTCCTTGGCCTGCTGCATTGTTGCAGTGAAGCTCAACGCAAACTGGAGGAACAGCACCTCATCTTCCGACTAGACACTTTACAGCCTTCCGGATTGAATATTGAGTTCAACAATTTTAGATCATGAACTCTCTCCTCCATCCCCACCCCCTTTCCATTTCTTCCCCCTCCTTTTTGTTTTTTCCAATAATTTATATAGATTTTTCTTTTCCCACCTATTTCCATTATTTTTAAATGTATTTCCATCCATTGTTTTATCTCTACCTTTTAGCCTACTTCGATCCCTTCCCCCCACCCCACCCCCACTAGGGCTATCTGTACCTTGCTCGTCCTGCTTTCTACCCTTAATTAGCACATTCCTTAGATAATATCACCACCTTCAACACCTCTTTGTCCTTTTGTCTGTGACATCTTTTGGTTATCTCCACCTATCACTGGCTCTCTATCCAGCTCTACTTGTCCCACCCCCCTTAAATCAGCTTATATCTCACCCCTTTCCATCTTTCCTTAGTTCTGTTGAAGAGTCATACGGACTCGAAACGTTAACTGTGTTCCTCTCTGCAGATGTTGCCACACCTGCTGAGTTTTTCCAGACACTTTTATTTTGGTTTTCGATTTCCAGCATCCGCAGTTTTTTGCTTTTATCTCTGCTTGTGTTCCCTGCTAACTGTTAAATTTGCATAATGTGCCTAACAGAACAAGGATTCGGAATTATGCAGTAAACTGTGCAAACATCTATCTGCATGTTCTGTGATGCATTTTGAAATGTCACTCGAGTTTACAGTCTAATTCCTCACAAGAAGGATTATTGTCTAGCTTATAAAGTTTCAAGCAATCCGAAGCTTGCTTTTTGCACTAATAGGCTGGAGTTGGAATTAATACAGATGTCCTGCGAGCTCAAGTATATTGATAGTATATTTCCACCCCCTAACTCAGCTCATCTGCTGCTGAAACCCTCATCCGTGCCAAATGTTCACTTCCAATTTGACTATTCCAATGTTCGCCTGGTCAGTCTCCCATCTTTCACCCTGCACAGACCTCAGCTCATGCAAAACCCTGCTGTCTACATCCTAACTCGCACCAGATCCCCCTTCGCCCACCACCCCTGTGCTTGCTGACCTACACTGCCTCCATTTTAACATTCCCATCCTCCTTCTGCAAGTCCGTCCACAGCCTTGTCCATTCCCCATCTGTCTAACCTTCTCCAGCCCTTCAGAGACTGCGACTAAACATGGAATGGGAGCAGAAGTCTCATCATTCAGGGTGTCGCTGAATACTGTGACAATCAAAGGATACGTTACATGGGACAAATAGTCCGCCTCATCTGGACTTATCTTTATGATCGCCCTTTACTTCTGTAACCTATTTTCTGAAAACCTCAATGTGTTTGTGCCATAGCTTTCCTCCAAGCGTTTACGGGTAGCTGGTAGCCGTGGAGTAACGCAGCCTCAAGTAAACCTGGAGTAACGCAGCCTCAAGTAAACCTGGAGTAACACAGCCTCAAGTAAACCTGGAGTAACGCAGCCTCAACTAAACCTGGAGTAACGCAGCCTCAACTAAACCTGGAGTAACGCAGCCTCAACTAAACCTGGAGTAACGCAGCCTCAACGAAACCTGGAGTAACGCAGCCTCAACTAAACCTGGAGTAACGCAGCCTCAACTAAACCTCAACAGACTAGCTCACGTTCCATCAAACACACAAAGGAACAGAGTTTAGCCTCGTTCCTCCGAAAATCTGGTTCTGGATCAGATTACAATTTATTTCATATTGGGAAACTTGCACTAAGCAGATACCCAAAGGATTTCCTTTAAAGTGGTTTGTTTAATCCAGGGTTAGCTGCACTCAACCCCAAGGTCACCATTTAGGTGACTCCCATTCATCTCTTTTCAATCGCTCAAATTGTGCCTTTTCCATTTATCTGCTTTTAGCCTCCTTATCATCTTGCTGCTCAATATTTTTCTTTCATTCTCTTACCTGCATCACATTTCATTTTCTGTCGCTATTTTTTTTTTAAAAACAGTCCGCTTTTTGCCAATTTACTCCATGTTTCACTCTCTGCCTTTCCCCACCCGACATGTTCCAACAACTTGTATTTATATAGCACCTTTAAAGTGCTGCAGCATCTCGAAGTGCCTCACAACAGCCATTATTAAAATCAAATTTGACACATGGAGACCCACACAGGTGACCCAAAGCTAACTATTGTCTTGTCAAATACTCCTGATACATATGTGAAAATCATTTATTTCCTACAGTTCTGCCCCCATCTCTTCAAACCTCAGCTGTTGGTTTTGGTTCTGCAGCTATCTACACCACAGGGACTGCAGCGGTTCAAGAAGGCAGCTCACCACCACCTTCTCAAGGGCAATTAGGGATGGGCAATAAATGCTGGCCCAGCCAGTGAAGCCCACATCCCTTGAGCAGATATTTTAAAAAGTTTACACCTCCTCTAGACACATCATGTGTTTCTTTACCCGTCCCACCACCTGCTTTTGCCTTGCACCATCATTCCTTCTGACATTTCTTCATTCCTGTCTTCCCTCCTATTATAGAGCCTCACTATTGTTCTTCCCCTATCCCCACCCCCCCCCACCCCATTCCCCTCCGTCCGTCCCTCACTCACTCACTGAAAACCTGTTACATCTCCAACTTATCCCAGTTCTGATGAGAGGCCATCAGCCTGAAATGTTAACTTTGCTTCCCTCGCCCACAGATGTTGCCTGACCTGCTGAGCATTTCCAGTTTTAGTTCAGATTTCCAGCATTCACTGTATTTTCCTTTTGCATTGGATTCCGACAGTCACACAAAGCCAGACTCTGCAATAGCAAATACATATTGCAAGGTCCCAGCAGGAAAGCTTTTGGGAAGCTGTTGGTTTCAAAGTTAAAATCCAAAAATTCTGTATTCCTGACTCTACTTTCTGAGATAAATTCCTTCCCAGCGTAAAATTATCAACAGCATTGCTGGTTACAAAAAGCATGATCCACTCCTCAGATTGATGTTACTGCCTGGTTTTAACACTGAGCTTCTTTATTGTGTATTGATGCCAAATACAATGTACGAGAGAAATCACAGACTTAAGCCGAGATGCAATTTGTACGATAATCATAACCTACCACCTGGGTTACAGGCTTACAGTGGCAAAAGAAGCTAAATCCCATTTTTATGACATGGGATTCCAGGTTTCTGATTGACGTTTCCAGCGCTGTACTCTGCAATTCCAGGTCTCTCCGTGCAAACTGAAAGCTTCGTTTGATGTCCCAGAATGCAGTGGTGACGACCTGGCATCACCGTGTCGCCTTGCCAACGCAATATGGCCGTGCAAGGTGATGGGACAGGAGCTGGGATTGCAATGGCTGGAGAAAGGGAAGTGCGCATGCGTGGCATTGACAGCAAGTGCAGACGCTACATGAAGTTTCAATACTCTCTGCAGCCCAAACCTGCAAGGGTGAAATTTATAATTGTGCCATTTCAGTGGACACAGTGCCCGAGCTGCACATGCCAGTCATATCCTTAGATCACTTTGCTCAGTTCTACAACAGCACAGCAAACAAAAAACATCTTGGAGACACGCTGGAGGAACAACCTCCCCTTTCTCCCCCTGGGCAACACCCCCACAGAACAGGGCTGCAGTGTCAGGCTTAGGCAAAGTGCTCCTGAAATGGGGCTTGAACCCCCAACGTTCTGACCCAAAGGTAACAAAGACAAGTGAAAGGCAGTTGATAAGAACACAGGAGCAGGTGTAGGCCATTTGGCTCCGTCCATTCAATAAGATCACGGCTGATCGGATTGTGGCCTCAAATTCCACTTTCCTGTCTGTCCCTGGCAGCCCTTGACTCCCAGATAGACCAAAAATCTGTCCAGCCCAGCCTTGATTATACTCAATGACCCAGCCTCTTCTCTAGGGAAGACAATTCCAAAGATTAACACCCCCCCTCCTCCCCTCCAAGAGAAGAAATTCCTCATCCACCTTAAATGGGAGACCCCTTATTCTGAAACAGTGCCCCCTAGTTTGGGATACCCCCATGAGGGGCAAAATCCTCTCAGCATCTAACCCTGTCAAGGCCCTTCAGAACTTTATGTTTCAATAAGATAAACAAACTAAGATGATGGGGGTTTTTGCATGGACAATGCAGCAAACAAACTCTGCCAATTATCTGGCATTTCCATGGAAACCATCGTTAGGTATCGCAACTTATTTTTCCTATCCTGCTTTCTTGGCCCAACACTCCCCCTGATCTTTCGGGAAGCATTTATTTCGAAAATATTGCTTAATAGCCCTTAAAATTAATATCACACAACAAAAGCTTAAGCAATCTGGGGAATAAAAGGACAACATAAATGATTTATCACACACTGTGAGCAATATCTAAGCGAGTCAGCTGGTAACATCTATCCTAGAACCACCTACAAAACAGAAGATGAAGTAACTTACTTCATTGCTGTTTGTGGGAGCTTGCTGTGCGCAAATTGACTGTTGCATTTCCTACATTGTGACAGTAACTGCACTTGTTAAAAAAGGTTTCATTGGCTGTAACGTGCTCTGCTACATGGTGAGGTCGTGAAAGGCTCTGTTTAAACGCAAGTCAATATTTCTCAACCAGGTGGAAGAATAAGCATTTCTTTTGTTGGCTGGTATGAAACAGTCCATAGGGGTCATAAATAGAAAGTCACTAATAAACCCAGTAAGGAATTCAAGAGAAACCTCTTTACCCAGAGAGTTGTGAGAAGCTGGAACTTACTATCATAGGGAATAGTCGAAGTAAATAACATAGATGCATTTAAGCAGAAGCTAGATAAACACAAGGGTGAAAGGAATGATGGGCTGAGATGAAGTAGAGCATGAGATGGTGTGTGGAATATAAATGTTGGACCAACGGGGCTGCATTGCCCGTTTCTGTGTTGTGAATTCTATGTCTCCTCCCATATTATTCCCATTAAAAATGCTGCTTGTTATCTTCTACTTTAGCAATGTCACGGGTGCTGAGATGACTAAATCCTACAAAGGAATGAACAAGACAGAAACCGAACAAGTCAAGACACTTCCCACTATCCTAACCCTCAACAGCTGGGGGGGGAAAAGTATTTATACCATGCACAGCTGCAACAGAATCAAAATAAAATTCAATTTACAGAAGGTCTTTGGTTACAGGAAAATAAAACAGACAAAGATGGAAACCACTCAGTAGGTCAGAGAGAAACAGATGAACGTTTCAGGTTGCTGACCTGTTGTCAGAACTGGAAAAAGTTAAGAGACCTCCTAGGTTTTAAACACGTGCAGAGGCAGAGAAAGTGAGGGGAGGAAAGAACAAAAGGGGACATGTGTAATACTGTGGAAGGAAGGAGAGGTTAAATGATAAAAAGAGATGATGGTGCTAGACAAAAGGAGATGGTATTGAGACAGGTAGAGAAGCAAAAAGCTGGGTCTAGACATGTAAACAGTGACAACAGAATCACAACCAGCAACTGCTATCTCAAAAATTGAATATGAAAGTGTTGAATTCAGTGTTGAGACTGGAAGGCTGTGAAGTGCCTAATCATAGGACGAGGTGCTGTACCTTGAGCTTCTGTTGAGTTTAATTAGAACAGTATAGGAGGCTGAGGTCAGAGAAGTCAGCTAGGAGCACTATGTCTAACAGTGGCCTGGTGCTGTTGACTGGTGATTTCAAAATGAAGCCACAAAAATGATGCACAATCTGGGCAGAACAAGCCGAGAGGTCGACCACAATGGCATGAGCGTCGATGCAATGCCAACATATTTTATAAGCTTCAATTTACTCAATCCTTCACCAGCACCTCTAGTTTAACCACATCTTAAAAATTGGCATATAATCCAACAAGCTCTGTTTAATCACACAACCCCTGCATGCACAGCTTGCACTTCTCTCAGGTAAAATGATCATTTCTGTTTGGCAGCATTCACCACATTGTAAAGCTCACAAATCCTGACCTGCAACTGTCGAATCCTGCAAATTGAAACCATATGCAAGTCAGCTTTGGATTCCCAGCTTCCTAAATCACTTGTAAGCCACATGTCAACTGTGACAATTTCTCCCATCTGTCAGCTGTGCTTCCTCCTCATTTTCTGACATATTTTTCTAGTCTGCCTATTGCCGTTTCTGTCATTGTTCACCTCCAAGACGGCATTCCCCAGCTAATGAGAATCCACCATCTGCTAGACACACAAACGCCGAGAACTCTCTAACGACCTTGTTAGTTGGCTCCTATGGGCAAAGTCTGCTGCATTCATCAATTCAGATTAGGAGTGACTCAGGGTCAATGATTCAGGAAGCAGTGTGACTGCACTGCTATAGCCAGCTTTATTTACAGGAGTCCAGAAGAATTCATATTAAAATTACTCATCCCAGCCTCTCATTTTATCCCAAAGCCCCACACCACTTTGTTGGCACTTCCTCCCTCACATAGAAATTGGAGAAGGTCATTGGGACCTTCGAGCCTACTCCGCCATTCAATATGATCATGGCTGATCTTCTATCTCAAAGCTGTACTTCCACTCTCTCCCCGTACCCCTTGATGTCTTTAGAGTCTAGAAATCTATCTATTCCCTTAAATATATTCAGTGACTTGGGCTCCACAGCCTCTGTGGTAGAGAATTCCACAGGTTTGCCACCCTCTGAGTGAAGAAGTTTCTCCTCATCTCAGTCCTAAATGGCCTACCCTGTATCCTGAGACTGTGACCCCTTGTTCTAGACCCCACCCCCAGCCAGAGGAAACATCACCCCTGCATCCAGTCTGTCCAGCCTTGTCAGAATTTTATACACTTCAGTGAGATCCCCCCTCATTCTTCTAAACTCCAGTGAATACAGACCTAGTCGGCCCAATCTCTCCTCATACGACAATCCTGCCATCCCAGGAATCAGTCTGGTGAACCTTCACTGCACTCCCCTAGGAAGTTCAGATCATACAGCAATCCTTACATCCTGTCTGAACCTCTACTACCTTCAACTCAAGCAATCTAAGAGTAGAAGAAAAGGAGTAGCCCCTCCAGCCTGTTTTACCATTCAATGAAATCATGGCTGATCTGTGACCTAACTCCATTTACCTGCCTTTGCCCCATATCCCTTGATAAATTTCATTAACAAATATCTGTCAAGCGTAGATTTAAAATGATCAATTGGTCTAGCACCAAATGCCTTTTGCAAATGAGAGCTCCAGACTTTTACCACGTGAAGAGCTGTTTCCTAGCTTCACTCCTGAAAGAAAAATTCTGAAGAAGAGTCATACTGGACTCGAAACGTTTACTCGGTTTCTCTCACCACAGATGCTGCCAGACCTGAGTTTTTCCAGCCTGGCTCTAATTTTTCAGCTACTAGTCCCCTAGTCCTAGCCTCCCCAACCAGTGGAGATGGGGTCGACAGAGAGAAACTATCAGCTCTCTTCTTAATAGCTCATCTACCTTAATCTACTTCAATCCCATTGCTCTGCCCTATCCTAAATCCTTTGATATTCTTCTAACTCAAATTCAATCCTCCTCACTCTTAAATTGGGCAGCAGCTTATCTAGGCCAGAAAGCAGTAAACATGAACCATTTGGGTAAATAACAATTTCAGCAGTGCTATTGTAGCACCTTAACAGCTCCGTTTATTTCAGAGAGAAACAGCCGCAGTTCTTTATTAGTCTGTGCTTCATTGCGCTGCACGGAAAGTTGGAGAAGGGCCTTATTATCAGGACAGGCTCTTTCTCTTGGGTTTTTATAGTCCAGGCAGGAGCCTGGACCTAAACAAATTCACTGCGCGGAGGTCTTTGGGACCTTCAGACAAGGTGCTATCTAAATGCAAGGATCTTTCCTTTCTTCAGATGAATTTAAGTGAAGTCCAAACATCAACTACAGAAACTTCAGTGCTGCAGCCCTAGAAAGTAACCATCGACTTTCTTTATAAGCTTTTACTTAGAGCTGCACATTGCAACCATGCAGCTCCTAACCCAACAACCCCATTTCATTCTGTTCCTATTATAGAAGCATAAAACTTAGGAACTGAAGCAGGCCATTAGGCCCTTCAAGCTGTCTTGCTACCAGCAGGTTTGAGGCACTGACATTAACAAATGCCTCATAAACAGTACTAGAGTTGAAATAATCAGAAATAATCTGAATTCAAAAGATAGGCACTGGACAATATTTTTTTAAGAATTGATTTTTAATTTCAACATTACTACCTTATATACACACACATATAGCTAGTCACATATAATTGGCAAATCAGTGTCCCATAAGCATGGCACTATATTGCACTCATCCATTTTTTTTTTGGATAACAATACAGGCCATGCAAAGTCTGACACTAGCACTGAGGAAGTGCTGCACTGTCAGAGGTGCTGTCTTTTGGATGAAACTGAGGTACTGTCTCCCCTCCCAGGTGGATGTAGAAGATCTCATAGCTCTATTTTTAAGAAGAGCAGGCGAGTTCTTCACTGGTGTCCTGGCCAATATTTATCCCTCAGTCAACATCACTCAAAAACATTCACTAAACTTATCGATATCTCTTTGCAATTTTAGGTTTCCATTAACACTGTTTACAATGCTGCCCACCTTTGTGCCATCAACAAATTTGGATATGTGGCTTTCTATCCCATCAGCTAAGCTGTTAATAAATGCCGTGAATAGTTGCAGCCCAAACACAGATCCCTGCAGCACACCACAAGTGAAGGACACGTTGAGAAACTTAATTGGCCTGTCATTACACCCTGGTTAGAGCGAGGAGGAGTGGAACAGCTTCTAAAATTCAATAAAACTTGAATGCTGTTCGTGGGCAGCTGCTGGGAGTCTTTTCTGAAATGCGGGCTGCTTTTGAAATGATCACTCCTCACCTGCCATTTAAATCAGGTTGTTAATCCTGTTCAAAGCTGCCAATGATGGGAAAAGAGGACATTTTGTTCAGGTAGCCAAACCCCGAGTTTATCTCCTCCAATAACAATGAACTGTAAAGGAATGAAGGTTCTCGGGTCTGTGTAGACTGTTGGCCAAACCAAGTGCATCGTGAAGAAGGCCAGCAATAATCAATCTAACAGGTGAAAAACGATAATCCTGTTTGTGGGAGCTTACTGTACACAAATTGGCAACCACCTTCCCTACACTACAACCGTGACCACATTTCAAAAGTATTTCAAACCCGTTTGGGTCATGCGGTAGTTGTGTATGGTGCTATATAAATGCAAGTCTTTCTTTCTTTAGGGGATAGGCATTTATAAAACAATGCCTACACAGAGAGTCGTTGCAGGAGATTGGGGAGGTGGTGGGGTGTGGGAGCATAACGGCTCATGGGTGTTTCACATTTCTCTCCTAAATATAAGAGGGTTTGTCTCATCAACATGGCCAACCTGATAAGAGCATCTGGGGAGGAATCAGGTACTGGCTGGCTGGCTGCATTGGAGGTTGAGGAAAGCTTCAAGGGTTAGCCAGAGAAGGGTAGAAAAGGGATTTTTTTTCTATCTTAAACTGTTTTTACCTGTGTGGTAGAACTTCCCAGAGAATCCAAGATTAAAGGTGAAATTGGGAACCAGAGTTTTCAGTTTGTTTTGTGTGTTCAGTAATGCCTGTAAAAGGGGGAAACAAAGAGAACAAAGCAGTTTAGAATTAGGCAAAGCAGTCCCAGCTACAACATGATCAGGCTCCATAGCAAACAACAGCCAAAGTGTTCATTTTTTGCTTTCTGTTTTGCCCATTCCCCATTCAAATCCCAAGAAACATTTTAAACTGCATCAACGCTGACCAGTCATAAGTACTGATGCTCTGCATGTGGCAAACCTGCTTGCACACGGACAGGCTTTTTCCATGTTTATTCTAATTTGAAAAACATTCCGATCATTATCCAACTAAATACTGCCAAATGACAAGTAAACTTCCAGCAATTCAATCCATGAGGGAGCCCTTCCCTTGCGTTGCCTCTGCCAGTGACCATAGTGCAAAGATAATGTCACTGGACTAGTAATCTAGACAGCCAGGCTGTTGCTCAGGGGACATAGGTTCAAATCCCACCACAACAGCTGGTGGAATAGGTTCAAATCCCACCACAACAGCTGGTGGAATAGGTTCAAATCCCAGCACAACAGCTGGTGGAATTTGAATGGAGTTAATAAATCGGGAATATAAAGCTAGTGTCAGTAATGGTGACCGTGAAACCATCATCAATTGTCATTAAAAACCCATCTGCTTCACCAATTTCTACCCTTTAGGGAAGGAAATCTGCCATCTTTACCTGGTCTGGCCTACATGCCACTCCAGACCCACAGCAATGGGGTTGACTCTTAATTGCCCTCTGAATAGCCTAGCAAGCCACCTCAGTTCAAGGGCAACAAATGCTGGCCTTGCCAGTGACGCCCACATCCATTAAAGGGTAAAAGAGATCACTTCTTCCACATCTGGGCCATTCCCTGGTATATATTGAACACCATGGGCGGAATCATCCCATTCACAAAATGGTCACAGGCAGACAATGGACATGGTGCAGCCAAAGGAGCAGAATTGAAAAGTGTCAGTGTTGTCTGCTAGTGATGTGAAGTTCAAACACTTTCTAAACCCATGCAGCATTCTGAGGGCTGTACAATAGATTGCAGTGTATAAGATTTGTGTGTCACTGTTTTTGAACTCAGCGTTAGGTTTGTAACTGTCAACACTCCAATGATCTATCTCAAGTGAGTCAGTGATGTGACAGAGTGCAGAACATCCACCTTTCTTTCCAGTCACACATATCGTACAGTACAAAAGGAGGGCCATTCAGCCCATTGTTTCTCTCCTAGCTCTCTGACAGAGCTATCCAATTTGAACCTACCCCCCACCCCCTGCTCTTGCCTCAGAGCCCTGCACCTCAGACAATGTAATCCTCCCCAAGTATCACATTGAAGTACCAGACAAGATTATGTGAAGTCTCTGGAGTGGGGCTTGAACCCACAATCCTCTGACCCCAATGGCAATAGACAAAGAAGAGCAGAGAATTCTCCAAGCACCATATCCTACAGGCCCTCAACTAACAACTGGCCAATCATCCAATTGGGCCTTTGTGAGTGCCTGTGTGCAGGTGTGGGCCATTGCTTCAACTACACAACCACAGCAGCTTGGCCTAATAGCCAAGTGGTTATGGTACTGGGTTTGTAACCCTAAGATCAAGAGTTCAAATCTCACAATGGCAAAAACTATGAAAAGCTTCGACTACATGTCCGTTTTGAGAAGGTCAGCTAGCTCAATTGGCTAACTGGCTAGAGTGTTGTGAAAGATAATGCAAGTGATGCAGGTTCAATTCCTATGTTGGCTGAGGTGGTTCTGGGAGTCTGTCTTTTGCTTGGCCTAAATAGCCAAGTGGTTATGGTACTGGGTTTGTAACCCCAAGATCAAGAGTTCAAATCTCACAATGGCAAACTATGAAACATGTAACTTCATCTGAAACAGATGGAAACAGGTTTGTACTCGAAAGAGTATCAAGAGTTCAAATCTCACAATGGCAAACTATGAAACAATATAACTTCATCTGAATAGGAACAGATGGAAAAGTGTTTGTACTTGAAAGAGTTACATCTTATTTGCGAATCCGGTCTTTAGCTCGTAACTGCAGCTTCCGGAAACGGATGGACGCATAGATGCGGTGCTGTGTTTGGGCTTGGCCTAAATAGCCAAGTGGTTATGGTACTGGGTTTGTAACCCTAAGATCAAGAGTTCAAATCTCACAATGGCAAAATTATGAGCTTGGCCTAAATAGCCAAGTGGTTATGGTACTGGGTTTGTAACCCCAAGATCAAGAGTTCAAATCTCACACTGGCAAACTATGAAAAACTATCACGAGCTGTCAGAGAACCTATTTATGCTTGGCCTAAATAGCCAAGTGGTTATGGTACTGGGTTTGTAACCCCAAGATCAAGAGTTCAAATCTCACAATGGCAAACTATGAAACAATATAACTTCATCTGAATAGGAACAGATGGAAAAGTGTTTGTACTCGAAAGAGTTACACAACCACAGCAACTCAACATCAAAAAAGTAATTAATATGACTTAAGTTTGAGGGATGCTTCAGGAAGAAATGAGACATGATATAAGACATAGGAGCAGAAATTAGGCCATTCGGCCCATCGAGTCTGCTTCGCCATTCAATCATGGCTGATAAGTTTCTCAACCCCATTCTCCCGCCTTCTCCCCGTAACCTTTGATCCCCTTACTAATCAAGAACCTATCTATCTCGGTCTTAAATACACTCAATGACCTGGCCTTCACAGCCTTCTGTGGCAATGAATTGAATGCAAGTTTTTTTTGCTGCATTGGTTCATTTTCTAACACTGCTGTTTGCTTGCTGTTTGGTTAAACACACTAGCTGTTTCTACTTTAGGCTTGAACTGACTTTTTGCTTAAATTGGCAAGGACAAGAACATGAATCCTTAACTTGTAGTGCGGATGACAGGTGATTGCTGTTGGTAAGGATCAGAGGGAAGCAAGTTGAATACTGCGAATGATTGCAGTATTTCTGCTGCTTTGCTGTTGAACTCATTTCTCCTCCAGGAATGCTCAGTTTGAATATAAAAGCAAAATACTACGGATGCTGGAAATTGGAAATAAAAAAAACAGAAAATACTGGCAAAACTCAGGAGGTCTGGCAGTGCCTGCGGAGAGAGAAATGCAGTTAATGTTTCGAGTCTGTGTGACTCTTCAGGGCTCTGAAGAGGAGTCATACGGGCTCAAAACGTTAACTGTTTCTCTCTCCACGGATGCTGCCAGACCCCCTGAGTTTTGCCAGCATTTTCTGTTTTTTATTTATGCTCAGCTCTCCCAACAGCTCTTCTGTTTGTCTCTTTAACCCCTTTCATTTTGCTGGCTTTCTGTTTCCCTCCCTGTGTTTGATCTCACTTGCAAGCTGCTCAACTCTTAATCACTCCCAGTTATGACCAAATAACCTCGGTTTCATTCTTTGCCGAGGCTGCCTGACCAGTTGAGTGTTTTCCAGTATTTTCCATTCTTAATCCCAGCTTCCAGCTCTGCCCCGATTTAGATCCTGCCCTAACACATGCAAAGTAGATTCAGAAAGCTAGCCCTTGCGTGACAAGCAACTGGCCAGGTCAATTTCCCTCTTACAAAGCAGGATTGTGCCATTTCAAGATATAAACCCGTGAAAATACCACCATGCTGTCTCAACCTGTTAATTTAGATGCAAATTATTAAATGCAAATTCCTGCACTATGCTTTGAATAACTACTTTTGAAAAGAACGCATGCTATTTATTATGGCATCAATTTTCTAATTTTTGCCTCAATTATAGTTAGACTGCTCTTGTGGAAAATGAGATGCAGGTGGGACAAAATACATCCCAAAGCCAATGGAGCTGAAAACTCAGAAGTAATTACAAAGGTTAGCTATTGACAATGGGACCATTATTCATCTTAATATTTAACTTGTGGCAAACATTGATCCCTGGCGCAATGCTTAATTACACTTCCACTGAAAGCATGCAGACCTGAGAAAGGTTCCCAAGAGCGATCCAAACATGCCCTTCCCACAATAGTTACAAATTGGAGTGATTCAGAATGCATTTAAGTAGAAGTCATGCAAGGAGGAAGAAGCAAAGGAACTTCAGATTCATTCTATAAAACAGGTTTAAAGATCCCTCCTTTTTTGTAATGATTTAAGATGATTCATTTTAAGATTTACTGGGTTTGGGGTACAAATTCATCAGAATGATAGCAGAGCCCTGACAATATTCCAGCAATAGTACTGAAGACTTGTGCTGCAGAACTTGCCGCACACCTAGCCAAGCTGTTCCAGTACAGCTACATCACTGGCATCTACATCTATTTAGAAGATTGCCCAGGTATGTCCTGTACACAAAACGCAGGACAAATCCAACCAGCCAATTACTGTCCCATGAGTCTACTATCGGTCATCAGTGAAGTGACAGAAGGGATCATCAACAGCGCTATCAAGCGGCACTTGCTTAGCAATAACCTGCTCACTGACGCCCAGTTTGGGTTCTGCCAGGGCCACTCGGCTCCTGACCTCATTACGGCCTTGGTTCAAACATGGACAAAAGTACTGAACTCCCAAGGTGAGGTGAAAGTGACGGCCCTTGACCCTTGCCTGGCACATCTGTGGAAGGCACATGGGAACACCACCACCTGGAAGTTCCCCTCCAAGTCACTCACCAACCTGACTTGGAAATATATCACCGTTCCTTCACTGTCGCTGGGTCAAAATCCTGGAACTCCCTCCCTAACAGCACTGTGGGTGTACTTACACCACATGGACTGCAGCAGTTCAAGAAGGCAGCTCACCACCACCTTCTCAAGGGCAATTAGGGATGGGCAATAAATGCTGGCCTAGCCAGCGAAGCCCACATCCCTTGAAGGAATTTTAAAAAAGGACCACAAGGGTTAAATTACAAGGACAGGTTGCATAGACTTTTTTTTTTACTTAATTCTGTTGAAGAGTCATCCGGACTCGAAATGTTAACTGTGTTCTTCTCTGCAGATGCTGTCAGACCTGCTGAGTTTTTCCAGCTATTTTTATTTTTGATTTGGATTTCCAGCATCCGCAGTTTTGTGCTTTTATTTTTGCATAGACTAGGCTTGTTTAGATTTTTAGTCTTTTGTTTTTAGAGTAGGGGTGAGGAGCCTTTGTCCCGATCCGGCCCATTGTTCAATTTCATCCAACCTGCAGCAAAATATAGACCTACGACAGTAGTGCCTTCAAAATAGCATTTATCATCATTGTTACAAATTGGCTTTGGAGAAAAGCATCAGCGAAATTACTGTAATATTAATTAACATAAGTTGATTTTTGAGTGTGCGGCCCCGTGTGTGCAAATGGTCCACGATAAGAAAAAGCTTCCCCCTCCCTGTCTTAGAGGGTTAAGGATCTAGTTGAGGTGTTTCTGCTTGAAGGAGTTGTGGGGCAGACAGAGAGAAACTGCTTCCTCTGTGGGTGGTGGTGGTGGGGGGTGGGGGTAGTCCAGAAGGAGGAGGCAGAACCTTAACATTACAGCTAGGCTGTTTAAGGGCGATGTCAGGGAGCACAAAGGGTAGTGGAACGCTGGAACTCACCCCTCCAAAAGGCTTTGTGGCTAAATTGTAAAGGGATATATAACGGAGGCAGGTAATATTATTTTTATTCATTTACAGGATATGGGCAACACTGGCAAGGCTAGAATTTACTGCCTCTCTCTAATCTTGGAAAGGTGGTGACGAGCCAGCTTCTTGCCTACTGAGTGGCTTGTTGTAGTTCTGGAGACAGATATAGGTCAGGCCGGGAAAGGCAGTGGATTTCCTTCTCAAAAGGACATCAATTGAACCAGGTAGGTTTCTACATTTCATGGTCACCTTTACTGATACTAGATTTTAATTCCAGCTTTATCTAGTTAACTAATTTAGATTCCTCCAATGCCCTGATGGGGTTTGAATTTGTCTCTCTGGATCATTAGCCCAGTAACATAACCACCACCCAGCCAGCACAGGAGGAGGCCATTTGGCCTGCTATGTCTGTGCTGGCTCTTTGCAAGAGCAACACAGCTAGTCCCACTCCCCCTCCCTTTTCCCGTAACCTTCAAGTGCTTATTCAATTCCCTTTTGAAAGCCATGATTGAACCTGCCTCCACCACACTCTCAGGCAGTACATTCCAGGTCATAACCTCTCACTGCATAAAAAGTTTTTCCTCGTCTTGCCCTTGGTTCTTTTCCCATTCACCTTAAACATGTATCCTCTGGTTCTCGACCCCTCCACCAATAGTTTCTCCCGATCTACTCAGTTCAGATCCCTCAAGATTTTGAATACCTCCATCAAATCTCCTCTCAGCCTTCCTGTGTCAAAGCAGAGCAGTCCCAATCTTTCCAACTTATCCATGTAACTGAAGTTCCTCAGCCTTGGAACTATTCTTGCAAATCTTTTTTGCATCCTCTCGAAAGCCTTCACATCCTTCCGGAGGTGTAGTGCCCAGAATCGGACACAATACTCCAGTTCAGGCTCAACCAACGTTTTATAAGGGTTCCACACCAACTTGCTTGCTTTTATGCTCCATGGCCCCTAACCAACCCCCACCCCCCCAAAAAAGTGGAAACGCATTTTCTCTCCATCTAATCAATCAAACTCCTTCATATCTTTCAAGGTCTCTATCAGGTCACCCCTCAGTCTTCTCGTTTCTAAAGAAAAGAGCCCCAGTCTGTTCAGTCTCTCCAGGGTTACATGAATGATGTTTGGTCGAAGGTCGAGTGGCAAAATCTCACCATTTAAGAAGGTCAGCATGGGTCTTTCAGGCAGCCTCAGTTCATGGAGAGCCTGTTCCAACAACCCCACCTCCACATTTCTGACAGCAGCTGCAGAACCAGTTTAATCTGTGGTTTTTATTGGGGGAGAGGGCAGGGGGGCAGGCAAGGGGAGATTGGGTAGCTTTTTCAATGATCCTTCAAGAGTGAGTGTGTACATATATAGCACCTTCTTACTAGGCCAGGCCATTCCAAAGTATCTCAAAGCTGATTAATTATTTTCAAAGAGCATCCACTGTTATACGGTAGATAACACGACACCCAGTTTGCACTCAGCAAGATCCTATAAAGAGCAATGAGACCAATGACCAGGTTTTTGGTGTTTTGCGGTAGTTTTGATCAAGGGAGGACTCCAGGCCACTTTTCCTTGAATAATCCCATGACATCCACGTTAAACCAGCACACTGGACCTCAGCTTAAAAAGCACATATTAAATTTTGACTTCTGATTCACAGAATCTTTATACAGAAGGAGGCCATTCAGCCCATTGAGTCTGCACTGGCTCTCTGAAACAGCATTCTACCTAATCCCACTCACCTGCCTTATCCCCATAACCCTGCGTTCTCTCTTTTCAGGTAGCAATCCAATTCCCTTTTGAGTACTTCGATCAAACCTGCCTCCACCACCCTCTCAGGAAGTTCGTTCCAGACACCAAACACCTTCTGGGTGAAAATAATTTTCCTCACATCACTTTTACTCCTTTTGCCAGTAAGCTTGTGGGGAACATAAAAACGGACTGTAAAAGTTTCTACAGATATGTGAAGAGAAAAAGATTGGTGAAGACAAATGTAGGCTCCTTACTGTCAGAAACAGGGGAATTTATAAAGGGGGGGGGCAGAGAAATGGCTGACCAACTAAATACATACTTTAGTTCTGTCTTCACAAAGGAGGACACAAATAACATACCAGAAATGTTGGGGAACACAGGGTTTAGTGAGAGGGAGGAACTGAAAGAAATCAGCATTAGTAGGGAAATGCTGTTGGGGAAATTGATGGGATTGAAGGCCGATAAATCCCCCGGGCCTGATAATCTACATCCCAGAGTATTTAAGGAAGTGGCCCTAGAAATAGTGGATTCATTGGTGGTCATCTTCCGAGATTCTATAGACTCTGGAACAGTTCCTGCAGATTGGAGGGTAGCTAATGTAACTCCACTATTTAAAAAGGGAGGCAGAGAGAAAACAGGGAATTATAGACCAGTCAGCCAGTTGGTAGTGGGGAAAATTCTAGAGTCCATTATAAAAAAGATTTAATAGCTGAGCACGTGGAAAACAGTGGCAGAATCGGACAGAGTCAGCATGGATTTACGAAAGGGAAATCATGCTTGACAAATCTACCGGAATTCTTCGAGAATGTAACTAGTAGAGTTGATGAAGGGGAGCCAGCGGACGTGATTTATTTGGACTTTCAGAAGGCTTTCGACAAAGTCCCACATAAGAGATTAGAGTGTAAAATTAAAGCGCATGGGATTGGAGGTAGTGTATTGAGATGGATAGAAAACTGGTTGGCAGACAGGAAACAAAGAGTAGGAATAAACGGGTCTTTTTCCGAATGACAGGCAGTGACTGGTGGGGTACCACAGGGATCGGTGCTGGGACCCCAGCTATTCACAATATATATTAATGATTTGGATGAGGGAATTAAATGTATTATCTCCAAATTTACAGTTGACACAAAGCTGGATGGGAGGGTGAGCTGTAAGGAGGATGCAGAGATGCTTCAGTGTGATTTGGACAAGCTGAGTGAGTGGGCAAATGCATGGCAGATGCAGTATAATGTGGATAAGTGTAAGGTTATCCACTTTGGTAGCAAAAACAGGAAGGTAGATTATTATCTGAATGGCTATAAATTGAGAGAGGGGAGTGAGTAACAAGACCTGGGTGTCCTCGTACACCAGTCACTGAAGGTAAGCATGCAGGTGCAGCAGGCGGTAAAGAAGGCAAATGGTATGTTGGCCTTCATAGCGAGAAGATTTGAATATAGGAACAGGGATGTCTTGCTGCAATTATACTGGGCCTTGGTGAGACCACACCTGGAATATTGTGGGCAGTTTTGGTCTCCTTATCTGAGGAAGGATGTACTTGCTATAGAGGGAGTGCAGCGAAGGTTTACCAGACTGATTCCTGGGATGGCGGGACTGACATATGAGGAGAGATTGAGTCGATTAGGATTATATTCACTGGAGTTCAAAAGAACGAGGGGGGATCTCATAGAAACCTATAAAATTCTAACAGGATCAGACAGGGTGGATGCAGGAAGGATGTTCCCGATGGTGGGGGAGTCCAGAACCAGGGGTCACAGTCTGAGGATATGGGGTAGACCATTTAGGACTGAGATGAGGAGAAATTTCTTCACCCAGAGAGTGGTGAGCCTGTGGAATTCATTACCACAGAAAGTAGTTGAGGCCAAAACATTGTATGTTTTCAAGAAGGAGTTAGATATAGCTCTTGGGACGAAAGGGATCAAAGGGTATGGGGAGAAAGTGGGAGCTGACTATTGAGTTGGATGATCAGCCATGATCATAATGAATGGCAGAGCAGCCTCGAAGGGCTGAATGGCCTACTCCTGCTCCTAGTTTCTATGTTTCTACGTTTCTATTTTGAATCTGTGCCCTCTACTTCTTGGTGCTCTTGAGCGGGAACAGTTTTTCACTATTTATGTTGTCCATACCCCTCAGGATTTTGAATATCTCATCAAGTCTCCTGTCAGCCTTCTTTTCTCCAAGGAAAACAGCCCAACCTCTCCAGTCTATCCTCATAGCTACAGTTGTTTATGCTGGGAATCACTCTTGTGAATCTTCTCTGTACTCTCTCCAATGCCTTCACATCCTTCCTCAAGTCATTGGCAGTGGTCCCTCAAAATCAAGGATGACATCCGTCAGGCTTGGTGAGGTATCAGATAACCGAGGATCCCAATTCAGGATCCACATGTTTTTTCGCAATGGGGGCAGGTAACCAGGGGAGTGGAAATCTCAGTCCCAGGTTAGCTTCCTTCTCCTTCCTCTGATGCCGCTGCTCTGCCTCGCTTTCGAGTCGCTGAGGCTCGAATTGGCTTGCACCTTAATGGGCCAGGTAGTGCCATGCCGAGTGATTGGCAGCATTCTCCTCTCGGTCAATGGTGTTAATGCCTCTGTGCTTTAGGGTGACATTGGGCGTATCCTTATACCTTTTCCTTTGGTTGCCCTTTCAGCATTGGCCAATGGAGAGAGTGAGAAGAGAACCTGCCGAGGGAGGCGGTTTTTGGGCATCTGGATGCAATGGCCCATCCATTGGAGTTGGTTCCGCAAGGAGCAGGACTTCCTCAAGTACGGCGCCCAGAACTGGATACAGTACTCCAGATGAGGCCTAACTAGTGTCTTATACAAGTTCAACATGACTTCCTTCCTCTTGTACTCAATGCCCCTATTAATAAAGCCTAAGATACTATATACTTTATTAACTGCCCTCTCAATATGCCTTACCATCTTCATTGACTTATGTCCTTATACATTACGGTACCTGTATTCCTGCACCTCCTTTAGAGTTTCTCCCTTTGTTTTATACTATCTCTCCATGTTCCACCTGCCAAAATACCTGTCACACTTCTCTGCATTGAACTTCATCTGCCACTTGTCTGCCCAACCCACCAACATGTCTATGTCCTTTTGAAGTTCAAGACGACCCTCATCACAGTTGACAACATTTCCACTCTTCGTAACATCTGCAAATTTTGAAATCATGCCCTGAACACCACAGTCTAGGTCATTAATATAAATCAGGAAGAGCAAGGGTCCCAACATTGACCCCTGGGGAGCTCCATTACAAACCTCCCTCCAATTTGAAAAACAACCATTTATCACTACTGTTTCCTGTCACTCAGCCAATTTTTTTTCCAAGTGCCTACTTCCCCTTTTATTCCATGAGCTAGAATTTTGCTCACATGTCTGTTGTGTGGCACTTTATCAAATGCCTTTTGAAAATCCATACACACCACATAACAGTGCTGCACTTATCAACTTTCTCTGTTACCCCTTCAAAAAAACTCCAGCAAGTTAGTTAATCTGCTGTCTTAATGGAGCATAAATTCATCGTCCTATAGATAGGAGACAGACGATTTGACATGGACAGATTAAGCATTTGAAGCATGACTTTGGTCAAAGTCATTCCCCAGATCAATATTGTTAGCTTAGACCACGCTAATGATGTAGTGACTGAATCATCTACCTCAGTGAGAGGGTTTTAGTGAAATATCCCAGACTTTTCAGCAGAAAGACTATATCCTGCTCAGTCGGCTGGGCGAGTGTAACTGAGCCATACAAGTCAGCAAGGTTCAAGGTTTTATGCCCAGTCTGTGGTCTCACTGCCCTGAGTTAGAGAAGTAGGAATGGGGATGGAAGGGGAGGACGGGATGAGGGGGTTGGGTAAATAAGTATGTGCAGCGTTCCCGACTGCTACCCGGGAACTGCAGATGTCAGTTGAGAACAGGGTTTGACAGGGGTGCTGACTCAGCACCCCTTCCACCCTCACACTCCCAGCCATGACCAAATAGCTGGTCACACTCATACTTTTGGGTGAGACACCAGAGGGGTCAGTTTCACTGTGAACTGTATCGCATCGAGAGACCAACAAGTCCAGGAGGATGAGATAGGCAGAGATAAATTTTAAACAAAAATGCTCTGTCAGTGACAATAACTAGAGATCGCAAATAACCTCCAGAATGGTTGTATCAGCACAAAGAGCTGCTCGTTATGTCAATCAACACAATATTAGATTGATTCCTGGGACAAGACGACAGTTTCTATGAGGAGAGCATGAGCCATAAGAACATCAATACTCTGGAGTTCACATCGCAACCTCCAAAAATCTTAAAGGGCTTGACAAGGTAAATGCTGAGAGGCTGTTTCCTCTGGCTGGAGAGTCTAGAGATAAGGACCTTACACTCAGGGAAAGATATCGGGCATTTAACACTGGGATGAGAAGACGTTTCATCATTCCAATGGGTTGTGGGTGTTTGGAATTCTCTAACCCAGAGAGTTGTGGATGCTCAGTCCTCAAGAGCACTAAGGGATATGGGGACAGTGGAGGAAAGTGAAATTATTGTAATCCAGTTTAATGAGGGGTCTTACTTCTGACTAAGTTTCTCATGTTCTTAAAATTTCCCTTGTGTGGGACCAGGACTAAATATAGGGAGAGCTGAAGGTAGCAAGAGTGGCAATGAAGCAGTCTTTCTGAAGGTTGGTGAAACAAATCATACCCACACAGGAGCCAGTGACCTATGACAGGTTTTTTAAAAAAAAAACCTGTCTCCAAGCACCATGAAATGAAATGCTGAGCTGTCATGTTAATGAGCCATAGTCTCGCACTCACAAAATCAGCATCGCTATTTCTGGAAATCCCTGTATCATATAGGAGAAATACAAATGCTTGCAGTGTGCAATTACAATACCAGTAAGTCAATTCCACCTCCTTCACCATCAGTTGGACTCAATACTGTTGAAGAATTCTCTCCCCCTCCAGTGCTAGTGAAGACAACCCTTTGTAAAGGCTGAAACACTATCACGGCAAAAAGAAAATCTAATGAAAACCCCTCTTATTAAACCCATCAGCAGCTTCAAGGGATTATGCAGAAATATTTTGAGTGTGGTTGCTTCACAAAATATTTTGGCAACTACTGATTTTAATCAGCATCTGAGTTCTAATTTGCCTGATAACCTGCAGTAAACATTTTCAGGTACAATCCACTGCTGGAAAGGTCCTTTTCTTACTTGGAAACAAGTTTCAATTATTGTATTGTTCATTAAACCATTGGAAGATAACAGATTAAGGAAACTTTCCTTCACACATTTCAAGAGCGATTTATCTGAATGGCACCAGGGATGAGGGAATTCAGTTAGGTGAGAGACTTAGAGAAAGTGACATTGTTCTCTTTGGAGCAGAGGATGTTAAGGAGATTTTAGTGGTGGTGTTGAAAAGTACTCTGAACCTAGCCATATCATGCTGCTGATGAAGATAGCGCTCAGAGTAACACTTTTTGTCCGGCTGATTATCTCATCTCCAACAACACTCATGAAGCTCGCGCCACCCAGGACAAAGCAGCCCGCGTTGGCACCCCATCCACCACCTTAAACATTCACTCCCTCCACCACTGACGCACAGTAGCAGCAGTGTGTACCATCCACAAGATGCACTGCAGAAACTCACCAAGGCTCCTTGGACAGCACCTTCCAAACCCGTGACTGCTACCATCTAGAAGGGCAAGGGCAGCAGATAGATGGGAACACCACCAGCTGGAAGATCCCCCTCCAAGCCACACACCATCCTGACTTGGAAATATATCGCCGTTCCTTCACTGTTACTGGGTCAAAATCCTGGAACTCCTTCCCTAACAGCACTGTGGGTGTACCTACACCAAACGGACTGCAATGCCTCAAGGCAGCAGCTCACTACCACCTCCTCAAGGGCAATTAGGGATGGGCAATAAATGTTGGCCTAGCCAGCGACACCCTCATCTCCTGAAAAACCGTTTAAAAAGAATCCGTTTGTAATGTCTCTCTTAGACAATTCTCTTCCAGACTGAAGAGCCTAACTTATGTAGCCGTAGCCGATGTTTGACTTTAACTCCCTCCTTATGGTAGCATTTCCAATTTCTAGAAAAAACGTGGCCACCAAGGAAACTATTCCGCTTTTCCACCCCTTGTCCCTGCATCATGCCAGGATACTTCATCTGTGACTGGTGGACCAGCCAAGGCACTGAGATCAGCAGGTAACCACAAGAGACCGGTAACCACAAATAACATGAGGCAGCTCAACTCCCCACCCGTCCCTAACCATCTGGCTAAGTGGGAAGTGTTCCCACCACCTGTGTACCTCCAGGCTCTCCTCGAGATTTACATTCTTTTGTGCTGTGTTTGTGTGATCCATAAGTCAGAGAGCCGAGGTAATCCATCAGTATTAATTGAGCAGTACAAAAACTAAAACACTGATTAAAAAAAAACAACATAACACTGGAAGTATGTTTATAGTTGCATTGTCTACTAAATTTCCACCCTTCTACTCCAAGTGTGTGATGTGTTTACGATCAGAAAATCACTGACCAGTTTTCTATTTCAGCCTATCCGTGCAGAACTTCATAATTGTCTCTCCGAGGTTTCCAGCTCTGTATAAAATCTGTCAGCTTTCAGAGTAACTGGAAGCCTGTTGCTAAAAATGTGCCCAAAACCACATCAACCAAAAAAGGTTCTTCTTTAATTAATCGGCGGGTTTATTTAATCAAAGAAATGTTTGAACAATATCCACTGCTTACGATCATAGTCATCATCCCGTAACCATGGAGATATGGCGCACTGAGGGCCTGAACACCTTCCGAACACACTTAGTGCTGCCAACCCTCCAGGAATTAAAGGTTGATTAGCAGTGAGAAATCCCAAGACAGGCATTCAAGATTATCCAGGAACATGCCCAACCGGAGTTGGCAACGCTAATCATGAAATGCACTTCAAACCAGCTCTCCCCAAGAAACCGGGAGTGAACTGGAGCAAGTGACAGAGAGAGAGAGAGAGAGAGAGAAATGACTGCCGCTCAGGTTTAATTTACTCCCTTCCAAAAATAAACAGAATATGAAAACAGTTCCAGAGCTTTACTCTCCAGTGAAGTGGAAGAGAGGATGACATTTTCACACCAAATCTACATAAATGTTAATCACTTGTTTCCCTTCTCATAAATGACACTCCGAAAAAATCTCTGCCAGCCAGTCACAAAGAGTCAAAAACAAATCAGTTGCTGTCATTCATTCGCCCCAAGTGCTGTTCCACCTCAGGTAAAAATACAACCACTTTACTCGACTGAATGTGCAACAAAAAACCGGAAGCCAATCTTCAAGGTATAAATAAACAGGGTTACTGACATTCAGGCAGGGTCCCATCAGGTTTTGGATTTGGGAATATGTTTTTTCTGGCTGTATTGTACATCGTACCCAAAATGCATACTTGTGGAACTGACTGTTGGCAACATTAAACTGTTGTCAAAGCTGGGTCCATAAATTCTTTTAAAAGGGATTCAGATCATGGCTTGGAAAAAGAAAGTAACATTGAGTATGGGAAGTGAGCAAGAGAGTGTGGGATTGTGGTGCAGATGCAACATTCAAGTGGCTTGCTCCTGTCCATTTCTGTGATGTGACAGATACAGGTTTGTACACCACTCCTCTGCTAATTACTGGTGTTAATTAAAACAACTGGCATTTATATACTGTCTTTGATGTTATACATCATGCATGTACATTACACATTCAGCCATGAAAGTCATCAATAGCTTCCAGTTTGTAGTTACACCAGACTTTGTGTTTTCCTTTGCATTTTAAGGGCTTGCATTTATAAAACTGTGTTTGTAACCTCAGAATGTCACACAGTGTTTTACAGCCAATCAAGTAATGCTGTAATGTAAGAAACACAATGGCCAATTTGTGCACAGCAAGCTCCCACAAACAGTGACAAGGTAATTGCCAGATAATCTGTGTTCATTTTGCAGGTTGAGGAATGAGTATTAGTCACCTGAAAAATAAATGGACTGGATCTCATTTTAACACCTCATCCAAAATGGTGCCCTTGACATTACAGCGCTCCCTCAGTATGGCACTGGAGTGTCAGCCTGGATCATGTGGTCAATGGCACTTGAACCCACTACTCAGGAGGTAAGAGTGCTATCAAGGAACAAGGAATCAAGACCAGCATCTGAAGGTAGACACTTTTTACATCTTCCTCAACCTACTATCTATGTGTATTCAAAAAAAAGACAACTGATTGTCTTTAAAAGGTCTGCATAATTTGGCCCAATTTATATCCCACCCTCTAACCCTGCTTCACTTGAAGAGCACTTCTTGGTCTTCAGTCACTGTGTGCACTATCGCAGGAGATTAACTAGTGATGTATAACTGCAACAAATGCTGGCCTTGCCAGTGCCTCCTACATCCATGAAAGAATATATAATAAAAAAAGAAATATCCAAACCCCATTACAGCCACCAGTGCCCTAATCTCCTGCACTTCCCTCGGGTGTTATTATGTGCAATTGTCCTAGCACAACACCAAATCTCCGCCTTCTTACATTTAGCATTCCTTCCCTCCAACTCTCCCCCACCTCCTAAATCTCATCCCATGAAGACACTAAGCTCTGCTTGGAACTACGTTCTTAACACCAGACCAGGTGGTGAGCTTCAACCATGAAAACACCACAGCTGAGCTCATCCTTGGCTCACCAGAGATCCACGTCAGTTTATTGCTGAGGGGCGCTGAGCAACAATCAGAAGCCAAAAGCGCGTGGCATTTTTCACCACCTTGCCTTAACCTGGGAGTACTGAGGTTAGTTGTGGTAGCCCCTACCTCAACTGGTTGACATTAAAAACTAGGTTGGTCGCCAAAACTGCTTTGATGTAATATCCTCAACTTCCATCAGACAGCTTCTAAAATATGTTAGATACGTGCTGCAATAGGTTCTGACACAAATTCTCAATCGTTTAGTACACACGTATGAAACACAATAAAGTACTGGACATGCAAACTGGCATCGAAGGTCTAACAGGGTTAGACAATGGGGGGGGGGGGGGGGGGGGGGGGGCGGGGGGGGCATGTGGGCAGCATAAAGACCAGCATGGAACAGTTGGACCGAGTGGCCTGTTTCTGTGCTGCACATTCTGTGTCATAAATGTTACTTCTATGTTTGCCTAAGTAGTCCCATAAAAGGATATTGCATTTACATGTTAGTGACTCTAAGAAACTGGAGAACACTCAGAAAATATTTTAACTTTGTGATACTGAAGCCTGTCTTCCATGCAGTGCTTATCACAGCTATTTGTCACCGCAGAAGAATTATGTGGCGCCATGAATCAAAGTTGGGCAGGATTTGTTAGCTCCCGTTAATCTTCAATCAACCTTGTGACAGCAGGCTGCATTTGGAATCCACTCTGTTGCAACAGCATGATAGAGAATGTCTTTGTTTGGGTGCTATCTAAACACAGTGCAAGGCACGGGAACTTAGCAGGAATAAAAATGAAGCTTTACTTTCGCAAACACCTTCAAAGCTTCAGAAGAGATTTCTACCTGCAAACACCAAAATCCACAAATGGGAAATTATTAAATAAAATAAAATGGACACGTCTTGCAGCCCAAGTTCAGTTAGGCAGGATTTGGCCACATTACCACAAATTTGAGGCCTGGAGGTTGATTCCATGCAGCGGTTTAAAACAAATACACAGCGGCTTCCAAAATATTACAACATATTTACAGCACAGAAACAGACTATTTGGCCCAACTAGTGTTTATGCTCATGAGCCTCCTCCCACCTCACTCCATCTCACTCCGTCAACATCACCTTCTATTCCTTTCTCCCTCATTTGCTTATCTAGCTTCCCCTTAAATACATCTTCAAGTACGCACTATGGTAGCGAGTTTCACATTCTAACTACATGCTCAAGCTTAATGAAGGGGAATATAAACACTGGTACAGATTAGACCAATCCGCCTGTTTCAATGCTGTAAGTTGTATGTAATCCTTTGAAGAGCTCGTTCACTCCTGATTTTCTACATTTGCAGTGTTTATGGAAGTCTTAAGCAGTTTCTGGAAGCCCAAAATCATCGCCATTTTGCTGAGTGTCACACTCAGGATGTGAGAGTTGGACTCTGAAGAAAGAGAGTGAGAGGAGGAGAACAGTTTTTGAAAGTGGGTATAGTGGAGGATGCTCAGAATCAACAGGATGGACAGAAAGACAAATGTGTGGGTTAGATCAAGAGTAGAAGCTCTGGAGGAGACCGGAGATCACATGATGTAACCTCCAGGGATACATCCAACCAGAATTGGCAACCGTACTGTTCCCAGGCCTCAATAAAAGGAAGAGGGAGAGCATCAGAAAGAAAAGGGGCAGAAAGTCAGGTGAGCAAATAAAGGATTCCACTGTGTTATGACCCAGCAATTGATAAAGCTGAGTTATTTAAAAATTCCAGAGGGAATCTTTAAATAACTGTCATAACCTATAATTTTAAGTGGTATGTTTGAGATGCAGCTCTAAACTCAGGAATCAGACCACCAGTTCTCGAGAGGTTTTATATCAAACCAATGGAAACATTTTATTAATTTACACAGGTTAAAATATGGCTACAAATTACTACTATCATAACTTTTAACAAATTCCCTCCATTAAGGCAACAGCAACCCATAGACTTAACCAGACACCAGGCAAAGTATTTTCACCTTATGAATTCAAAATGAGGTTCTTTTCACTTTGGTTCCTGGGGAGACAGTCGGAGGCTTACAGTTGCTTTGATCTTACATGGCCTCAGCCCTGCACACATGAAAACTGCTATCGGTTATATGCAGCACATCTCATTGAATGTAAATTCTCATTGTATCACCAGCCTCTTTGAACTCCACCTCTTCTAACAGTAAAACCCCTATCATAGTACCAATTTTATTAGTAATATAAACATATTGCTTGGTCTCTGCTAGTTAGGTGCCAGATTTCACCCCACTTCTTGAATGCTGTATTCTACAAAATGCAAATGTTTACATCTCAAAACTAGTATACACCAAAGCACCCAGACTAGCTGGCTTTAATCCAATTAAGTCACACCCACAGACTAAACCTCTAAAAGAAAAATATTTTCCAATAATATTATATTCATTAATAGCTTCATGACAACTGAAAGGAAGCAATCCGAAAATGCAGGAAATGAGAGAAACATTAACAGGACCAAAGAAAAATGAAGAAAGGGCAACAAACGGAAAAGTGAATTCTAGGATAAAAATGTCATCTGTCAAAATTTTAAGTGGACTCAGTATTTTGAATTTTGTCAGCTTGTCCACTCTTTAGATTTTGCAACTGGGGTTGGAGATCGTCATTGACAATGTATCGGGCCGGTTGTACGTTTTATACCTTGGATCTCTGCAGAGATGACACTAGGTTATACGTGTGCAACAGGTTTTATTCACAGTGCTACTCCATGCTTCTAGCTTTCTAAAGTTTTGTTTAATTTTCACCTAGTCCATATCCAAGCTTAACCAATCAAGCACAGTTGAGCATCAATAGTAATCAAGCTCAAAGAACCAAACACAGATCAATTGAACACTACCAGCAAAGATGAGTATAGCTGCTATGGGGAGAATAAAGGTTCAGTGGAACTTCCCTCCACACCAGATCAGCCATGATCTTATCGAATGGAGGATCAGGCTCCGAGGCCCAGCTGCCTCCTCCTGCTCCCAAGCCCGATGTTTCCTATATTCCTTGTACCAGCTTCCAGTTTCCGTTCCCCATTCCAAGAAATGCTTTGCATCTATTTTAAGTTTCAAAGTGAGGTCGCAGAGCGCTATGCTGAAAATAGTTTTAAATAACTTGCACATTATAGAATTGACTTGGAAACCTGCCTCTGGGTAAGTTACACAAGGAAAATGCCTGGCATTTATTTTGGCCGTTCCAAGTCTTTTTTTTTTAATTGGCTCAAAATTTAAGATCCATGTAAAATAATACTCTTTAACAGAAGTAGGAGCATTCACTATATCTGTATTCTACTGTACCCTAAAGCGTAACAGGTTCAAAATAAAGGATTGTCTTGAAAACCTACTTTGGAGAATAGGGATGGTGGTAAGATTGAGGCAGCTACAGCGGTACATATATAAACCAATAGAGTCTATGGGGAAAGAGTAGGGGAGTGGTACTAATTGTATAGCTCTTTCAAAGGGCCAGCAGAGACATGATAAGTCAAATGGCCTCCTTTTATACTGTTTGATTCTAAGATAGGAAGCAACATTTACCTCTCTGGAAGATATGGCTTCTTACATAGGGAGATGTGTTTCTCTGGTCACTGTTAAACTGCACGGGAGCAGGATATTAAAATAATACTAACCATTCTATGATTCAATGACAAATTGAAATTGCTTCCATTTTAGACAAATGTAGGCTGTGTGAGAGTACTAGGCTAAAAGTGTCATCTGTCAGCATTTTAAATGGACTCAGTATTTTGAATTGTGTCAGCTTGTCCATGCTTCAGATTTTGCAACTGGGATTGGAGGTTGTCATTGACAACGTATCAGGCCGGTTGTATATTTCATATCTCGCAGAGATGATACTAGCTTCTATGTGTGCAACAGGTTTTATTCACAGTGCTGTAGAATGCCTACTCCATGCTTCTAGTTCTTTCTACAGCTTTGTTTATTTTTTTTGAGCCCACACTCAGGCTTAACCAATCAAGCGCGGCTGGGCATCAATAGTAAACAGACTCACATAATCAAACACAGACCAATTGAACACTACAAGGCCAACTGGAGAGTCTAAATTACCGATGTCTCTGTTCAATGCTCTCCCCCTTCAAAGATTTGTTAAACATGCAGCCTTGACAATCTTTTCATTCTCTGTGGAAGAACTTTCTGGCCTTTGCTCAACTGTTAAGGATTGACGTTCTTCAAGATTGGAGAGGGCGCTAAGGAGATTTACTAGAACATTTCCAGGGATGGAAGATTGCAAGTTACATGGACAGACTGGAGAAGTTGGGGTTGTTATTCTAAATAAAAGGAATAACAAAGTAACTAAGCTAACTTTGCGGCATAAATCCCCTTCAATTCTTGAACATAACATTATGATAAGGAAGATATGTATTTGGAAGTTTCCCATTTAAGATCTTGCGATCTCTGAAAAGTAATTTCACTTAGTGGAATCCTGCCAGTCTTGGCAGTGCAATTCAAGTATATCTACAGCCATCAACTAAATGCAACACAAATTCGAAAAACCAAAGATGATCTTCAAAAGGAAGGGAATCCAGTCACTTAATCTGCAATGTCCCTGCAAAGAGCCTCATGTTGACAAAATATATATAAAAAACAATCATTTATCAACATGATTTGATTTTAATTATCAAGGTTTTAGGTTTCGGTATTTAAGCTGAATCGGAAATATTTTCTTGGGGCTGAAGTAAAATTCCATATTCCTCAAAACAAGCAATTGTTTGGAAATTCCTTAAAAGCCACCACTGAGGGGAGGGGGGGTGATTCTGCCATTGCGAACAATTGTGCTGCTGAACTAATATTCAGAGAAGGTGAGTGCAAATTTCACCTTGGCAGGTTAAGAATTTGAAATTTGAATCCAGTTTTAACTTAAGGAAAGAGTACCAGGGATAAGAGGCAGGGAATGTGTTGTTTTTACATCTGTTATGATCTGGAGCATGCTGCCTGACAAGTTGGTGGATGCAGACTCAACAATAATTTTTGAAATAGAATTGGATAAAAACTCGAACAACAACATAACCGGCAGGGGCACGGGCCGATGGACAACTTTGACGGCTCATTCAAAGGCCGGAATTCTACAGCCACCCCCCCCCCCCCCCACCCACGTGATGCCAGCGTCCTGCCGGAGTCAACAGACTTTTGAATGGCTCGTCACGTATTATGGCTGCATCCCCGCTGCGACGGCCAAAAAAGTCAGCACAGGAACGATGGGCTGAATGGCCCTCTTCTGTGTTGTATCATTCTATGATTCATTGAAAACACGGCTGCTTACCTCAACGTCCATGACTTTCATCCTGGTCCCTTCCTTTCCCACAAAGATGTCGTCAATGTCCACTAAGAGGTAACGGTCGAGGGGCAGGCACAGACGCTTGCCCGTAAGATAGGCAATCGCATCCACGAAGATCAGCTTGTGGAGCCAGAAGTTTAGGTTGTTTCCAAAGAAGACTCGCTGAATGCCATCGTGCAGTCCCAGGTCCTGGACCACTGTCGCGTGCAGTGCTTTGTGGGTGCTCAGGTGGGGGATGAACTCTGCCGACTTTGTGCTGGCCAGGAGGACTGGCTCATAGGTGCTGTGGTTGGACTGAAAGACTGTCCAGTCATCCCCTGGTAAGGGGCCCTGTTCCACTTCGTTGGCCCGCGTCACGTAAAGTAACGGGGCATTTGGGTTGATGTGATAGTCCTTCAAGCCGAGGTTCGAGTGCAGATACAGAGGGAAACCCTTGAGTTGAGCACTTAGCAAGCTGTTCTCATTGGCTTTGAAGAAACCAATAATTCCAACGCTATACTCTATACAGTATTTATCCAGCAGCTCCCTGTTCCAGGCATCCAGGTTCACATATTTCAGAACGTTTTCATATACAATGAGGGCATATCGCCCCCGATCTTTGTCTGTTAAGGTTGGCACATCCCCTTTTCCTGGGGCTATTTCTATCCTATATTTAAAGCGGCTGGACTCCAAAATGGCCACAATTTCTTGACCTAGTTGCGAATAAATACTTTCGGCAAAAACCAGGACCACTGGGTCAGTCCTCGATGTGTCCACTGCGGGCATAAAGCGCCTGAGAGACTGCGGAGGCAGGGACATTCTGTGCTGACTGTTGCAATCACTGATAGGCAAGGGCAGGGCCTCCTTAATCTTCGGGCTGTTGGTCACATAGTACGCTAAGAAACACATGGAGATCAGGCTGAACGCTATCAGCAATAAAATCAATCGGTGCAGCTCCAGCTGGCGGAAATTCCGTACAAACTTCCAAAAATTAACCATTGTGAGCACGGGGTGGCTTTAGCCTCAGAGAAGAGTCTGAGAGAGGTCCACACAATAGCAGTGATGACCAGCAGCAGCAAGCAGTAATCCACTCCTCAGTAACTGCCATTTATTCTACGTGACCATGGCAAAACAATCCCATTGCTCTCTGGCTGGGGATCGTCCTTTCTCTTCACCGCCCGCCCGCCCCACCAACCACTCCTCCACTTTCAGGCTTCAACTGGCACTAGACTGGGTGCCATGAACCCAGCCATCTTGAAGAACCCAGCACTGCCGTTGCCACTTTGCCTTGAAAGATGACCGTTCAAGTTCCTTGCCAGGCGAGATCATCAGACATTCTCTCCCGGGGGTTATGCCTTGGAAACCTGCAACACACAAACAAACAGACAGACACAGATGAATGACAGCTCACAATGCCAACTAACCGGCGGGTTATTGGCTTGGGAGTAAGACATGTGATTTGTGCCCACGGTGATCAATCTGCAACAAGTGGGTTGAATGGCTCGCTACCCGTGTACCACAATTAGGCTGGAAAAGTCCTGGAGGCTCTGCAAACCACTTCTGACTGATAACAATGCACTGGCCTTGCATTTATATAGCACCTCTAACAGAGTAAATCATCCCAAGGCATTACACAGTGGCAATTATCAAACAAAACAACACATAAGGTATTATTAGGACAGATGACCAAAAGCTTGGTCAAAAAAGTAGGTTTTCAGGAGCACCTTAAAGGGGGTATTGAGGGGTTTAAGAGATGAAATCTCTGGTGTTAGAGGTCCAGACACACTGGCATGGACATGATGGGCTGAAAAGCTGCCTTCTGTGCTGTAACAATTCCATGATTCTAGTACACGTATTGCCAAAAAGTATTGGATAAGTCAAACAGCTAAGCTAAAAGTATTCACTATAAAAGGTGCGATAAAAATCTGTTGTTTTTAATCACCCAGCTAACTTGCTGAGACAGAAACAAAAACTAAAATAGCTGGAGAAACTCAGCAGGTCTGACAGCATCCATGGAGACAAAGATAGAGTTAATGTTTTGAGTCCGTATGACTCTTCTTCAGAGCTGCTGAGACAGAGGCTTTTCTCTCCCCGGCTACTTTGATAATCTGTTCCCAATTTTGCACAGCGCAGTAACCCTCCTGGTTTTTTTTCCAGCAAAACCCAATCTGTTTTAAACTCTACATTATTGAATCCCCGTTTGGTTTCAGTTCTCGCACTGCCAATCTTTCTCACCCCTCTCCACTGCTTATATCAAGACAGGCTCCACTCTCCTCTTGCAAGACTCCCACCCTGGTGCAATATCAGCGCCAGTGCCTGGTAAGGACAGGACTGACCCAACAGCCAGGTTCTTGCCTCAGCTTTGTTCAGCTTGCCTCCGTGCAGCATCAGTACGCTGTCCTGTTTTCACTGCACTGACATAAGCTCTGGCACCTGCCTGGCTGCATTCCAAAGTCCAAGGTTTACGACAACGTAAACAACACTGACCTCAGGCAGTTGCGTCTTATCTCAAGCACTGGAAGACACACACACGCCAACAGCTAAACCCACAAGGAGCAAAAGCAAAATACTGTGGATGCTGGAAGTCACAAAGAGACACAGAAAATGCTGGAAAAGCTCAGCAGATCAGGCAACAAATAACAACAACTTGCACCTTTTGTGTGGTGAAATGTCCAAAAGCACTTTGCAGGTAGCGTCTATTGAGAGAGAGAAACGGAGGGTTAATGTTTAAGGTCAGCTTGACTTTAATTGGGCAGACAGGATTTCCACAGAATCAGGAGGAACGCTGATTATCTACTCTTTCTCAATACGGAGGGTATAATCGAGCGGGATGCAGAACTGGCATTGCACCCCCCATCCTGCCAGTTAGAGTCTGGTTAAAATCACCCCGGTTAGCGCTGTGCCTTTCCACAGATGCTACTTGACCCTGAGTTTGCAGCATTTTCTGGTTTTTTTTTAGTGATAAACTAAAGGCCATGTTGATCTGAGTTCATACTGATAGGAGAAATGTTGCAGAGCACTGATGGAACTTTTTCTACCCCAGAAACTATAAAGTAACAGTGATTACACTTGCCTTCCTCAGCAAGATAACTTTCATACACCAGTCTACTGCAAGATAAGGGAAAGAACATGGAACAGGAGAGGGCCATTCAGCCCCTCGAGCCTGCTCTGGCATTCAATGAGATCATGGCTGATCTCGTATCTCAACTCCATTTACCTTTGCTATCCTTAATGTCCAAAAATCTATTGATTACAGTCTTGAACATCATCTTCAACATACTCAACAGCTCCCTCCCTAACAGCACTGTGGGTGTACCTACACCACATGGACTGCAGCGGTTCAAGAAGGCAGCTCACCACCACCTTCTCAAGGGCAACTAGGGATGGGCAATAAACACTGCCCCAGCCAGCAAAGCCCACATCCCATAAATGAATAAAAAAGAACTGAGCATCCACAACCCTGTGGGCTGGAGAATTCCAAAGATTCACAATCCTTCAGGTGAAGGGATTTTTCATCTCAGCCTTAAACAGCCAACCTCTTATCCTGAGACATTGACCCCTCGTTCTAGACTTTTCAGACAGAGAAAACAGCTTTGCAGTGTCTTAGCAAAGAACTTGCATTTGTACATCACCTCATCCTGCCTCCAGAATGCCCCAGTGTATTCACAGTCAATGATTCACCTTTGCAAGTATAGTCACCACGAAGTACAGGCACAACATCAGCCAATATGTGCAAAGAGAGACCCAGAAGCTGCAAAAGGAATAAGACCATAAGACGTAGGAGCAGAAGTAGGCCATCTGGCCCATCGAGTCTGCTCCACCATTTAATGAGATCATGGCTGATCTGATAATCCTCAACTCCACTTTCCTGCCTTTTCCCCATAACCCTTGATTCCCTTACTGATTAAAAATCTGTCTATCTCAACCTTGAATATACTTAACGACCCAGCCTCTACAGCCCTCTGTGGTAAGTAATTTCACAGATTCACTATTCTCTGAGAGAAGAAATTCCTCATCTCTATCTCAAACGGAAGACCTCTTACTCTGGGATTATGCCCTCTGGTCCTAGATTCTCCCACAAGTGGAAACAACCTCTCAACATCTACCCTGTCAAGCCCCTTAAGAATCTTATAAGTTTCAATAAGAAGAAACTCATTCTTCTAAATTCCAGTGAGTACAGGCCCAACCTACTCAACCTCTCCTCATAAGAAAATCCCTCCATATCCAGGATCAACCTGGTGAACTTTCTCTGGACTGCCTCCAATGCCAGTATATCTTTCCTTAGATAAGGGGACCAAAACTGTTCACAGTAATCTAGGTGTGGTCTAACTAGTGCCTTGTATAGTTTTAGCAAGACTTCCCTATTTTTATATACTATTCCCTTTGAAATAATGACCGACATTCCATTTGCCTTCCCTATTACCTGCTGAACTTGTATGTTAGCTTTTTGGGATTCATGCACAAGGACTCCCAAATCCTTCTGTGCTGTAGCTTTCTGCAGTCTTTCTCCATTTAAATAATATTCAGCTCGTCTATTCTTCCTGCCAAAATGCATAACCTCACATTTTCCCACATTATATTCCATCTGCCAAATTTTTGCCAACTCACTCAACCTGTCTATATCCCTCTGTAGACAATTGCCTTCCCACCTATTTTTGTGTCATCTACAAACTTGGCGATAGTACATTCACTTCCCTCATCTAAGTCATTAATATATATTGTAAATAATTGTGGCCCCAGCACTGATCCCTGTGGCAGTCCACTAGTTACAGGTTACCATCCTGAAAATGCCCCCCTTATTCCAACTCTCTGTCTTCTATTAGTAAGCCAATCCTCTATCCATGCTAATATACTATCCCCAGCACCATGGGCTCTTATTAAGTGGCCTTATGTGCAATACCTTATCAAACATCTTTTGGAAATCCAAATATATTACATCTACTGGTTCCCCTTTATCCTTCCCGCTTGTTACCTCCTCAAAGAATTCTAATAAATTTGGCATGATTTCCCCTTTATGAAGTCATGTTGACTCTGCTTGATAATATTATGTATTTCTAAATGCTTTGCTATTCCATCCTTTATAATAGACTCTAACCTTTTTTCAATAACAGATGTTAAGCTAACTAGCTTATAGTTACCTATTTTTGTTTCCCTCCCTTTTTGAATAAGGGTGTTACATTGGCAGTTTTCCAATCCTCTGGGACTTGTCCAGAATCTAAGGATTCTTGGACGATTACTACCAGTGCATCCACTATCTCTGTGGCTGCTTCCTTTAATATCCTAGGATGCAACCCATCAGGTCCAGGGGACTTACCGGCCTTTAGCCCCATTAGTTTCCCTAGTACTTTTTCTCTAGTGATAGCTATTGTATTTACTTCCTCCCCCCATTTTTGCCCCTTGATTATTTAGAGTTGTTGGAATGCTTTAGTGTCTTCTACTGTGAAGACTGATGCAAAGTATTTATTCAACTCCTCTGCCATTTCCCAGATTGCTGCTGGTTTGAGCGATAAATGTTGGCCAGAATAACGAGAGGCTTTGAAAAGTGCCATTAGGATCCTTCAATCGCAGCTGAACAGGCAGATGGGACCTCGGTTAAAAATCTCATCTGAAAGATGGTATGATCAAGATTGAGATGTCAGACTGGATTAACACTGGAGTGAGGCTTGATCTTACACCCTCAGACTCCAAGTGAGAGTGCTGCTAACTGAACAAAAATCGAAGCCTATCAAACTGACACTTCAGAAATTTCACACTAACAAGTTATATTCGTGTTTCAGAACAATTTTTTTGAAGTTTTCAAATTCAGAGACTGCTTACTTTGAAAGTAATTCCAGTGTAGGAAATTCACTACTGTACAACACAACTGCCCATGCTGCACAAGAGGCATTTTTACTTCCTAAAGGTAGCTGGGTTAGTGAGTGTCCAAAATCTCTAACATCAGCTCTAAACTGTCCTTAACAAAATGTAAACGACTAATAACCAAAAATCACTGCAGCGTGAGTGAAATTTCCGTGTCTTCAACACAAGTGACCACAAACCCCAACTTTGAAATCCCTTCTTCTCTGTCTCCACATTTTCAATCCTCTGTTTCCTTCCTTTCCCACCCTGTAAACCCCAGGGTATTCTGCTCCAGCTGCTTCTACTCCTTACCACTTATATAAACGACTTGGATGAAGGGACCGATAGTATGTGCTAAATTTGTTGCTGATGACACAGAGGATAGTAAGATGTGAAGAGGACACAACAAAGCTATAAATGGATAGAGAAAGGTTTAGTGAGTGAGCAAATACCTGACAAATGGCATATAATGTGGGAAAGTGTGAAATTGTCCATTTTGGAAGGGAAAATAAAAAAGCATATAATCTAAATGGTGAGAGATTGCAAAGCTCTGGGATGCAGAGGGTTCTGGGTGTCCTAGTGCATGAATTGCAAAAGGCTAGTATGCAGTAAGCTAGTAGAATGTATCATTTATTGTGAGAGGAATTGAATACAAAAGTGAGGAGGTTATGCTTCAGTTACACAAGGCATTAGTAAAACCACATCTGGAGTATTGTGTACAGTATTGGTTTCCTTATTTAAGGAAGGATGTAAATACATTGGAAGCAGTTCAAAGAAGGTTTACTAGAATAATTCTGGGAATGGGCAGGTTGTCTTATGAGAAAATGTTGGACAGACTGGGCTTGGATCCACTGGAGTTTAGAAGAGTAAGAGGCGGCTTGATTGAAACATAAGATCCTGAGGGGTCTTGACAGGGTGGACGCAGAGAGGTTGTTTCCTCTTGTGGGAGAATCTAGTACTAGGGGTCACTGGTTAAAAACAAGGGGTCACCCATTTAGGACAGGAATGAGGAAAAAATTCTCTCTCAGAGGGTTAAGCCTCTTTGGAACTCTCTTCCTAAAAGGTGGTGGAAACGGAGTCTTGGAATACTTTTAAGGCAGAGGTGGATAGACTCTTGGATTGACAAGGGGGTGAAAGGTTATCAGGGGTAGGCAGGAATGTGGGGTTGAGGTTACATTCAGATCAGCCATGATCTTATTGAATGACGGAGCAGGCTCGAGGGGCTGAGGAGGGGCCTACTCCTGATCCTAATTTGTATTTTTCTATGTACATCTGTTGTTATTTTACTTATCCTATTATCACCTCCTTTTGCTTTGCACCATTATTAGTTCTGTCATTTAAATCATCGCTGCTTTGCACAGACTTTCCCACCTGGATCTTTCCCTGTGCCTGTAAATCAGTAAAACCACTGCAGATACTGGAAATCATAAAAATTAAAACAGAAAATGCTGGAAATACTCAGCAGGTCAGGCAGCATCTGTGGAGAGAGAAACAGAGTTAACATTTCAGGTCAATGGTCTTTCTTCAGAACCAGAAGATGATCATCTCTATGCACTTTCCAGGCCTGACTGAAGGTTATCGAGCTGAAACATTGACGCTGTTTCTCTCTCCTGAACTCCAGGGATATCGCGTTTACTGAGCGAGAGAAAATGATCCAAATAATTGAATGTGGTCTTCAAGTCAGTTCCAGAATGATGCCTGTAGCCACTAAATGTCAGGTGATAATTGCAAAGTATTGCTGCAATTTCCTGCTGGTCTGAATGCTCGCCTCGAGGCAGTGAAACCATCATTCATTGCCACAGGATAACATAATACAGAAAAATACATTGTGACCAGCATCTAGCCCCATGTATCACAGTCTTAAAGAGCACTTTTACTCAACATGAAACACATAGGACTGTCCTCCCCACATTTTGCTCTCCTGAAGGCATGGATTGAAATGGCAGCCCCCAGTAACATGTCCAAGTGGCCATGCTGCTTGTGAGAGCATTTAGGAACCCGCCTCCAGTCCAGTGCAGTACCAAGAGAGTGCTGCACTGTCAGAGGTGCTGCCTTTTGTTAGAGACATTGAGCTACAACCCCAAGATGCAGCCCAAAGATTCCTTAATTGGCACTATTTTATTGAAGACCAGGGGAGTCCTGGCCAACACTCATCCCTCAATCAACATCACAAAAGCAAGTCATCTGGTCATTATCAAATTGCTGTTAGGGGAAGCTGGCTGTGTGCAGATCGGCTGCATTACAACAGTGGCTACACTTCAAAAAAATATTTCACTGACTGTAAAACGCTTTGGGATGTCCCGAGGTCACGAAAGGTGCTACAGAAATGCAAGATTTTTCTTTTTCAATCTTTCATTCCACACATTTCCACAGTGGCGCCAAGGTGCAAAGAGTTTTCAAACACGACAGCTAAAACTCTGAATAAGTTTTGGTTCCCTTGTGAGTTATTGCAGCAAACATCTAAAGAAAGACCTTGTGTTTCTCACAAACCTTATTTTCTCTCTCCTGGCATCCAGAAGCGCGTTGTGCCAATGCTGGGAACGTGGCAAATGAATTTGCACACAGCAACAGTCCCTTAAACAGCAGATGAAATGAATCATTGAATCACACAGCATAGGGGAGGCCGTTCAGCCCACCATTCCTGTCTGAGCTCTTTGAAAGAACCTTCCAATTAGTCCCACTCTCCTGATCTTTCCCCATAGCTCTGGAGATTTATCTATATTTCAGCTCAGCTGTTGCTTCCTCAATATTACCACCCCCTTACCAGAGCAGGTTTCCAAGATGATTATTCATTTAAAACACAGGTTACTTGAAACTATTGCATTTGGCGTACAGTTGAATATGGATACAATGAATGGTCCTCCTTCTGTTCAATAGGTATTATTTTATTTAGGACACACATTTTGAGCAGGCTAAATGACTTGGAACTGCCAAAATAAATTCCAGGCATTTAGTTTGCATGGCTTGCTCCAAGGCACATTTTCAAGTTAGGTTTATAACATGCAAGTTATTTAAAACTATGACAGACACGGTGCTAGATGGAGTTGCCTGGCACAGCATCCCAGCTCTGTATAAGCGGCTCATCTACTTTTCTAGGGGACTTCTTGGGTGAGTTAGGAATGTTGACCAGAACAGCAGAAGAAATCTCAGCTCTTCCAATAGCGTCTTGGGCTCTTCACACCCGCCCGAACACGCTGCTGGGGCCCCAGTTTAACATCCCATCCCAATGTTAAGGTGCTGAAATGTCAGTCTTGATCATGTGTGTTCAAGCCTTGCAGTGTTTGAAAAATTAAGAGAAAAGCTGAAGGTGGAATAGAGGCTGAGGGGTACAAAATGAACCGCAGCAAAGTCACAAGGGAGGTTCACTAAACTGTCATGGTGGCCAAGTGAAATTTGCACATTTTGCCTGCTTAAACACCCATGCACAGATTGCATTATTCCAATGCTCTTCAGCCCAAACTCCCACTCTCTATCCTTAGCTCATCCACAACTGTACTGCCAGCACTAATATAGTGTTCACTCACCACTTGTGTGTGCAGTGACCTACACTTGCTCACGGCCGCCACCCCCCCCCCTCCTCCTCCACTCTCTCCTCCACTCTCTTCTCCTCAGTCCCCCCCCCCAACCAGTCAATCACATTTCACATTCGTACCCTTGGGTTCGAATCCCTTCATAGCCTCGCGCCTCCTGCAGCCCCTACAATTCCTGAACAGCCACTTCCTTTGTCTCTGTTCTCCCATGGATCCCCCTACTCTGTGCCCCACCCCAACATTCACTTTATCCATATTCAACTGTATGTTAAATGAAATAATTTCAAGTGACCTGTGTTTTAAATGAAATGAATAACAGTCTTAGAAACCTGCTCCAGTAAGGGGTGTGGGTTACCAGTCCTCCAGGATTGGCCTGGTGTCTCTAGGAATTGAAGACCAATCTCCAGGACACTGCTGTGTGTAGCCCTGCAGAAACATCATTGGGACTTTAAAAAATATAGGTTTTTTTTGTCATTTTCTTTGGGCATTGCTCTAAGATAAAACTATTGAAAGTGGGAAAGTAGGCTGATGGACAAGCATTAGCTTGGGGAATGAGTCTTTTCGCTTTCAAATTGGAGTAGGAAGGCTGCATATCACAAGGATGGATGTGCTGGGCGACTAATGGCTGGAGTGGTGGGGTTGTGGGGGGAAAGTCATGTGGTGAAACCTCCAGGAATACATTTAATGGTAGTTGACAACCCAAGGGGGTGGGAATATTGAGGAAGCAACATCAAAGCTACAATATGGATAAATCTGCAGGGCTGCGAGGAAAGTACAGCAGTGGGACCATTGCTGGATGTCCCTCCATAAAGCATTCCACCCCACCCCTCTCCCAACCTCTTCTTTAAGACTCACCCAAAGTGCATCTCTTCGACCAGATGTTTAGTCACCCCTCCAAACACTCCTCCTTTCGCTCAACATTGTGTTTTTCCTAATGTCCTATGAAATGCGTTGGACATTCTTTTCTAAAGGCACTATCTCAATGCAGGTTGTTATTTTACCTCTTCCTCCAAAGCTAAGTTGAGGCTGGAGAGACAGACTGAGCAGTCCAACAGCAAGCTGCAACCCCAACCTGTCACTCAGGGTGGGAGATGGTGGATTACGAAGTGTATTATTCTTTAAGGCTGCCTTTTCTGCAGCACGTCGATACCAGCAAGCTAAATGCACCCAACAATTTGTGTAGACACCAGTATTTGGAATCTGCAAGCTGTTTTAGAAACATTACTCTGTGGGATTGAAACATTGCACTTTACTCAGAGTTAATTTTCCTTTAGAAATTAAATTAATAGATTCAGCACTAACTTCCTTGAAAATATATAGCTGAAAGTAATTGCTAAATGTGCTTTTGAATCAGTAATGCAGAAGAAACAGTATCACAATTCTAACTCTTCACCTCAGTTTAGTTGACACTGCAGTGCAGGTTGGAGCCTCTGAAAGACCTGAACACACTATTAGTTTTCCCTCAGTCACACTGTTGCACATGTTACAGAACAGAAAGAACATGTATACATGCCTCTTTTCCTCTTTGAAAATCAACAACTTATTTTGAAGTGTAGTCACTGTTGCTATGTGGGCAAATGTAGCAGCTAATTTCTACACAGCAAGATCCCACGCACAGCAAGGAGTTGGATGACCGGTTAATCCGCCCTTGGTGGTGAATGTTGATAGATGAATCTTGGCAAAGATACGGAAGAACTTCCTCACTCTCAGTTCCTGGGCTTTTTCCAGCATTCCTTTGCTCACAGAGGAGCCGTTTCACGGATTTTAGAAGCAGCTAAATTGGTCTTTGGGCTGAACAGGCTGTTTTCTCCCAAACAAAGTCTCGGTGGATTCACTGTTCCTTTCATAAATCATACCATTTGCATGTCTCTGCTGGATTCGATTTCCAATGCCAGTAAACAAGCTTGCATCTTTCAAAATGAGATTTTTCTTGCTCGTAATTAAACCCTGAGGATGGGTCACATGATCTTTTCATACCTCAAAGACCGAGCGTCTCCAGTTGCAATGAACTGCTACTTGTTTAATTTGGGAATGGCAGAAAATTGTGTTAACATTTCAAAACAGCCAATAAATAGGAGCAAAGCCAGGCTGGCACTAAAGCTACCCTCGTAGCCTCCTTCTGTGCTATACCATTTTATTCTACAATTTCCAGCAAGGTGCACTGCCTGGGAACTCTGGGCAACTTCTGCTTGCCTAGCCCCATGGGCTGAAGCCAATTCTAGTGATGACTTGACAGAGACTAAATACAGTATAGTCTAGGGGCTAATCCTACAAAATTCCCATTATCTACTTCCCAGGGCATGGTTCCATTGGCAGCACTCTCACGTCTGACTCACGAAAGCTGTGGGTTCAAAGTCCCACTCCAGAACCTTGAGCACAAAAGTCAAGGCTGATGCTCTTGGTGCAGTGCTGAGGGAGTGCTGCCCTGTCAGAGGTGCCATCTTTCAGGTGAGACATTAAACCAAAACCCCATTTGCCCTTTCAGGTGGATGTGAAAGATCCCACAGAGCTATTTCGAAGAGGAGCAGCGGAGTTCTCACCAGTATTTTGGCCAATATTTATCACCCAATCAACATCACAAAAAACAAATTATCTGGTCACTATCACATTGCTGTTTGTGGGAGCTTGCTGCGCACAAATGGCTGCCATGTTTCCTGTATTGCAACAGTGACTACACTTCAAAGTACTTTGTTGACTGTAAAGTGTTTTGAGATAGCTGGTGGTCATGAAAAGCGCTACATAAATGCAAGACTTTCTTAACTTCAGATAGACTCTCTGGGCCAGGAAACCTGGGCCATGCTTTTGCCTGGATTGAAAGTTGGAATCATTTCCACAGCATGTTTACATTTAGAAAGGTGCTTGCAGAACGATGTGAGGCCAACCGATCATCACCTGCCCAACGAGGAGAGCTGTGCGGTGGTAAAACTACTTGGGCCCAGATACCCCAAAGCAGCAACAAATGCCCCTTTGTTAAATTAGTCGTGTGCTCCATCACCCATCAATCACAGGCACTAGCTCACTTGGTTCTGTTTTCGCTGAATTTCATTGGGCAGTGGAGTGGGCATTAAAAACCAGCAGAAAAGTAGCGGGAGGTTAGGAGAGTGCTCAAGAGAGACCACTGGGGCTGGGTGACACCCCAATCAAAAAAACACTCCTAGTATCAGCTGGAAGAAGTCATTTCTGTGATGTTCATGCCTCTCCGTGAACCCTCAACCAGAGTCCTTTGTTCCCTTTTCCTTTTACTCTTTCATGAAATGTGGGCATCACTGGCAAGGCCAGCAGGTGTTGCCCATCCCTAATTGCCCTTGAACTGAGTGGCTTGCTAGACTATTTTCAGAGGGCAGTTAAGAGTCAGCCATATTGCTGTGGGTCTAGAGTCACAGTGGGTCAGACCAGGTAAAGATGGCAGATTTCCTTTCCTAATGGACATCAAAGAACCAGATGGGTTTTTACAACAATAGATGGTAGTTGTATAGTTTTATATTCCAGATTTGTTAATTGAATTTAAATTCCACCAGGTGGGATTTGAACCAGTGTAGCTGGAGCATTAGCCCAGGCCTCTGGATTCCTAGTTCAGTGACATTACCACAAAGCCACCATCTCCCCACTATTCCTTCCCTGTCGCAATTTTCTCATCCTTTTATTCTCTTCGTCCCCTGAAGCCAATGGTTAATGATGAGTTGCACGCTCATAGGCACTGCCAACTCTCTGATACCGTAACACTGTATTCCTTCTGAGGTCAATACCCCTACCTCAGGTACCAGAACTGCTCAAAATGCACCAGGTGTGGTCTAACCACAGCTTTGTAGAGCTGAAGAATGACTTTTAGCTGCTGCTATTCAAAGCACGTAGATATAAAGACCTGCGTTCCATCTTCCTTTCTTGATTATGTTCAGAACCTGTTCATGACATTTTAATGATCTGTGTACTGGTATCCACCACTGCCCTGCAATCACCCCCCCCAACAGCTCCAGAGTCCCCTCAAACACCCACCCACCCCCACCCCCATTTCTAACTTACCATCATTTAGAAAGTGACCCCTTCTATCCAAGCCTCACATTTGCCAACACTGAAATCCATTTGCCGCAGTTTTGCCTATTTACTTAGTCAATATCTCTTTGTAATTGTACGTTTTCACCCACAATTCTGCCCACCTTTGTGCCATCGACAAATTTGGATATGTGGCTTTCTATCCCATCAGCTAAGCTGTTAATAAATGCAGTGAATAGTTGCAGCCCAAACACAGATCCCTGCAGCACACCACAAGTGAAGGACATGTTGAGAAACTTAACTGGCCTGTCATTACACCCTGGTCAGAGCGAGGAGGAAGAGAACAGCTTTTAAAATTCAATAAAACAGACTTGAATGCTGCTCGTAGACAGCTGCTTCGAGTCTTTTCTGAAATGTGGGCTGCTTTTGAAATGATCACTCCTCACCTGCCATTTAAATCAGGTTGTTAATCTTGCTCAGTCTTGGAAAGTTGCCAATGATGGGAAAAGAGGACATTTTGTTCAGGTAGCCAAACCTGAGTTTAGCTCCTCCAATAACAATGAACTGTAAAGGAATGAAGGTTTTCAGATCTGTGCAGACTGTTGGCCAAACCAAGTGACCAGCAGTAATTCAATCTGACAGTCAGCTGCAACCAGGCAACTTCAAGGTGTATCCAAATCACCTCACCCAACATAGATGTTGGTCATGAACTGGAGGATATTGTTACTGCTTTCCGTAGCTTCACATTCTTTCCCTTGAAGCTTTTCAGTCACTTTGGAATCCCCCTTAAACCTCTCCACTTCTCTCAGAACCAAACTTCTGGTGAAAGCTCATCAACCTGAAGCATTAACTCTGTTCTCTCTCCACAGATACTGCCTGACCTGCTGAGTGCTTGCAGCATTTTCTGTTTATAGTTCAGATTTTCAAGTACCTGCAGTATTTTAATCTTTGCTTTCTCTTTCCTCCTCCCTCTTTAAGATGCTCCTTAAATCTTACCTCTTTGACCAAGCCACCTCCATCTTGTGTGGCCTGGAGTCAAATTTTCATTAATAATGCTTCTTGTGAAGTACCTTGGGACATTTTACCATGTTGAAGATGCTACGTAAATGCAAGTTGTTGTCAGTAGATACCAAGTATCACAATCGTTTGTAAGGTAAATGACAGAAGGTCTGGTGAGGGTGGTATAAAGTTTAAATCAACACACAGGGTCATTTGCAGATATCTCAAGTTGAATATTTCTGAGAAGAGAAATTACCAGAAGACTTGGGGAGATTATACTTCCCCAACTGCTTCTCCATGGCCAGAGTTGACTTGTAACCAATCAGCACCCCTTTTCTCCTATAGTATAAGTTGTTTTTTTAATTCATTCATTAAATGTAGGCTTCACTGGCTGGGCCAGCATTTATTGTCCACCCCTAGTTGCTCCTGAGAAGGTGGTGGTGAGCTGCCTTCCTGAACTGCTACAGTCCCTGTGGTGTAGGTACACCCACAGTCCTGTTAGGGAGTGAGTTTCAGGACTTTGGCCCAGCAACAGTGAAGGAACAGCGATATATTTCCAAGTCAGGATGGTGAGTGGCTTGGAGGGGAACTTGCAGATGGTGATGTTCCCATCTATCTGCTGCCCTTGTCCTTCTAGATGGTAGAGGTTGTGGGTTTGGAAAGTGCTGTTGAAGGAGCTGTGCATCTTGTTGGTAAGTTGGTGCTGTGCATCTTGTAGATGGTACGTACTGCTGCTACTGTGCATGAGTGGTGGAGTGAGTGAATGTTCAAGGCAGTGGATAGGGTGCCAATCAATGGACTGTTTTTTTATGGATGGTGTCGAGCTTCTTGGGTGTTGTTGGAGCCGGTGAACAGGCTTTGGGGAGTAAGGAGGTGAGTTACTTGTCTCAGAATTCCCAGCCTCTGACCTGCTATTGTAACAACAGTATTTATATGTCTGGTCCTGTTCAGTTTCTGGTCAATGGTAACCCCCCACCCCAGAATTTTGATAGTGGGGATTCAATGGTGGCAGTGCCATTGAGTGTCAAATATCGTGATTGTTTGAAATTTGGCATTCTTGCATTTATTCTGGGTGAAAAATGTCAGCAACACGTCTCTCTTTTCAGCAATATCAAATGTCTGTACTACCTAGCGACTGTTTGTATAACTCAAGTTGCTGATGCCATCCTGATTTGAGTACCCTACCAACGAAGCACCATGAACAGCCCATTTAAACTAGAAAAATTGAGAAATAGCTAATAAGGCTCAACAAGTCAGGACTACTTCAAGAAGAGGCTGCCAGGGTTAAGGGAAATTGGCCCAAGGACACTGTTGAGTAATAAAAGTTGGTGTGAAAATTACTTTAATTTTTGACATGATGTATAGATTTTACTTTTGAAATATTGCCCTCTCATCTATAGAAGTAGATATAGCAAGGCTTACAAAGCACAATTAGTCTTTTCATGGAAGACAACTGATTAATGCATTTCCATCCATATATTAGTCAGCTGTGGAAATATCAATAGTCATTTAAATCGCAAAGTAACTTCACAAGATCGATTCGGCTGAGATAAGTCAAATAGTTTTTGTTGCCATTTCCTCCATGAGTGTAGTTAGTGATACAGAGTTCCTGGTGTCAATGACTTTCTTCATGCATGATCTAAAAATGGGAAGGCTTTGGCCCTAATCTCAAGTCTCCATATCCCAGCAAGGATCACTGGATAGTTAACTATCAGAAACAGGAATTCTGGAAAAGGAGAATTAATGGCAATAGATCACCTAAACTAGAGAGCCTGAGAGGGGGCAGAGGAAAATTTACTCGAATGGAACAAGGAATGAAAGACTTCCGTTACATCTAATGACTGGAGAAGCTGGGCTTATTCTCCTTAGAGCAAAGAAACCCGAGAGGACAGTTGATAAGGGTGTTGGGTTTCCATTGGCAGAAGGGTCATAACTGGAAGACAACAATTTAAGGCGATCGGCAAAAGAATCAGAGTTAACACAAGGATAAACAAATTTATGCAGCAGGTTGTTAAAATTTAGAATATGCTGCCGGCAAAGGGTGGTGGAAGCAGATTAAATAGTAACTTTTAAAAGGGAATTAGATAAATATTTAAAGGAGAAAAAAATGCAGGGATTTGGGGTAAGAGCAGGGAAATGAGACTAGTTGGAGCAGGCACAGACACAATGGGCCAGACAACCTATGGCCATTCCCCATCACCTCAGTCTCAACAGAAACCCCTCCATATTAAAGCCATGAATTTTCAAGAAAATTATAACTGTACAGGTGGACGAAGTAGGAAGATGGCTCAGGGCAACTTGTTAACGGATGTTTAGTCTTAAAAGCAGCTGTAATTACATTCTTTAATGCAGAATAAGAAATAGCAGTAAGATGAATGACTGGTTAGTGTGTTTTTGGCGGGGCTGAGGGAGAAATGTGGTTTAGTGTACCAGAATACCCTGGTCAAGGGAGGAATGTTAGCCAAGACATACTGCTCTTCCTTAGATATCATGGGACCTTCACAGTTTATCTAAACTAATGCAGACAAGACATTGAAGCAAAAGAACAAATCCATCACTCCTGTACTGGGTGTGTCAACTATAAAGGATTGCAAAGACTATATGTATGATTATCTTTCATGGTCTAGATCAGCTCCATCAAGGTAAATCCACAAGAGGAGGAAAATAAAAGGTCAAACAGTAGCACCAATTTTCTAATATCCATTTACAGGTGTAGCATGTTCGAACAGGAGGACAAAAATTCATATGTCAAAGTGGCTGGGCATTTAGAAATCTCAAATAATAAGAATCATATCTAGCACAAAGGAAGATGGTTGTGGTTGTTGGAGGTCAGTCATCTTAGCTCCAGGACATCACTGCAGGAATTCCTCAGGGTAGTGTCCTAGGCCCAACCATCTTCAGCTGCTCCATCAATGACCTTCCTTCTATCATAAGGTCAGAAGTGGGGATGTTCACTGAGGATTGTACAATGTTCAGCACCATTCACGACTTCTCAGATACTGAAGCAGTCCATGTCCAAATGCAGCAAGACCTGGTCAATATCCAGGCTTGGGCTGACAAGTGCCAAGTAACATTTGTGCCACACAAGTGTCAGGCAATGACCATCTCCAACAAGAGAGAATCTAACCATCGCCCCATGACAGTAAATGGCGTTACCGTTGCTGAATCCCCCACTATCAACATCCTGGGGGTTAGCATTTACCAGAAACTGAACTGGACTTGCCATATAAATATTGCGGCTACAAGAGCAGATCAGAGGCTGGGAATCCTGTAGCGAGTAACTCACCTCCTGACTCCACAATGCCTGTCCACCATCTACAAGGCACAAGTCAGGAGCGTGATGAAATATTCTCCACTTACCTGGACGAATGCAGCTCCAACAACACTCAAGAAGCTCGACACCATCCAGAACAAAGCAGCCCTCTTGATTGATACCCCATTCACTCCTTCCACCACCGAGACACAGTAGCAGCAGTGTGTACCATCTGCAGGATGCACTGCAGCAACTCGCCAAGATTCCTTCGACAGCACCTTCCAAACCCACAACCACTACCATCTAGAAGGACAAGGATAGCAGACGCATGGAACACCACCACCTGGAAGTTCCCCTCCAAGTCACTCAACATCCTGACTTGGAACTATATCGCCATTCCTTCCTATTGCTGGGTCAAAATTCTGGAACCTCCTCCCTAACAGTATGGTCGATGTACTTACACCACATGGACTACAACAATTCAAGAAGGCAGCATAGGAGCATTAGAGAACCAAGACGACACTAAGCCAAGTAAGGAGATCTTAGGTCAAATGACCAAAAGCTTGGTTGAAGAGGGGTGTTTTAAGGAGTGTCTTGAAGGAGGAAAGCTAGTGGTGTATGGAGGGAATTTCAGAGCTTAGGCCTGGATAACTGAAGGCGTGGCTGGCAATGGTGGAGTGATTAAAATTGGGAATGCACAAGGGGCCAGAATTGGAGGAGTGCAGGGATCTTGGAGAGATGTAGGGTTGGAGGAGATTACAGAGATAGGAAGGGGCAAGACCAGGAGAGACTTGAAAACAGGGATGAGAGTTTTAAAATCAAGATGCTGCTTGATTTGGAACCAATGTAGGTCAGCAGGCACAGGGGTGATAGGGAAACAGGACCTGCTGCAAGTTTAGACATGGGGCAAGAGTTTTGGATGACCTCAAGTTCATGCAGGGTAGAATGTGGGACACCAGCCAGGAGGGGATTGGAATAGTTGAGTCTAGAGGTAACTGCGGGCAGGAATAGTTGAGTGGAACAGATCACAGGCAGAATTGGAGTTATAAGGTGACCTGCATTGAAATAACAACTGGGGAAATGTCATAAAATCAATACTGGCTGAGAGAGAGAGAGAGAATTTGCATTTCTAAAGCATGTTACATTTTTGGATCTTGTCTAACCACACATCTAGATTATTTCAACTCTCATGGGCAAATCCCATTCACCATACATTTGCGAGTCTCTACTCTTACCCCAAGATCTATGTAATCTTTTGGTAATGCACCAAGGAAACAAACAGCAGAGTCTGGTTAGCAATTGCTTTGAACTACTGGGTTTATCCAGCATTTTCATAAGGCCTCACTGCAGTCATCAAAGATGACAGATAATCACATCAAATCTTGATTTAATGTTTTTTAACCTTAAATCAAGAAACTGGGAAAAAGCCTGGTAGTAAATTAAAGAAAGAACTGTACATTTACTTAGCGCTTTTCATGTCCTTAGGGCATCCTGAAGCACTTTGTGGCTGTTGAAGAACTTCTTGAGGTTCGGTCACTGCTATAATGTAGGAAAATGGGGCAACCAATTTGTGCACCAATGTTGTTTATTTGCTGATAAAGAAAGACTTGCATTTATATAGCACCCTTCAAAACCTTAGGACACCCTAAAGCGTTTTACAGCCGAAGAAGTACTCTTGAAGTATAAAAACAAAAAAAAACTGCGGATGCTGGAAATCCAAAACAAAAACAGAATTACCTGGAAAAACTCAGCAGGTCTGGCAGCATCGGCGGAGAAGAAAAGAGTTGATGTTTCGAGTCCTCATGACCCTTCGACCGAGACACTGCAGCAATGAAGGGAGCATGGCAGGCAATTGTGCACAGCAAGCACCCATAAATGACCAGTTAATGTTTTTGTTAATTTTGGTTGAGACATAGTTATTGACCAGGTCATTGGGGAGAACTCCTCAGCTCTCAAGCATTTAATGTCCATCCTGATGGGGCAAATGGAACAAAAGCAAAATACTGCAGATGCTGGAAATCTGAAACAAAAACAGAAATTGCTATAAAAACTCAGCAGGTCTGGCAACATCTGAGGAGAGAGAAACAGAGTTAACGAGTCCATATGACCCTTCTTCAGAGCTGAAGAGAAGTGGAAATATGATGAAATTTATACTGTTTAAGGGGCTGGGGCAGGTGGAGCTGGATAGAAGGCCAATGATAGGTGGGGACGAAGGAGGGTTGACAAAGACATCATGAACTAAAGGACAAAAGGGGTGTTAATGGTAGTGGTAAGGGCCAAAAAAAAGGTGCTAATAGCAACATAAAGGTAAGAAAGCAGAATGTGGTAATAGCAGAACAAGGGCAACATTGTGTGAAAGAACACCTTGGAACAACTAACAGATGACCTTGTAGGGGATGGGGTGGTGGGGAGAAATGGAACCTTAGTTTAACATTTCACCTGAAAGACAGCTCCTCTCTCCATTCTGCACTGAAGTGCAGGGTGTAATCAGAAACCAGAACTTTTATCAACAAACTGAAATGCTCCATCATTGGAAGAGAAGAGAAAAAAAATATTGCAATATGATAAAAATCACTAACTTTGCATGGGCAAATTAGTCTTGGTGCCACTTAAGGATTTAGTGACTGACTTCACTGTGATCTCGGGGGTTTGGCCTAAGGCACAGCTCTCGTAGTTCAACCCAAGTGCATTTCCTACATTACAACAGGGACAACACTTCAGAAGCACTTAATTGGCTGTAAAGTGTTTTGGAACGTCCTGAGGTCGTGAAAGGTATGCTGGTCTTTCCTTCCTTCTTTTGCCAACTTGCATTTGTAAACACATCTTTTAACTTTCCATCACCTGTTTGTTTTTGAAAGTACTGCTACAGGATGTGTTTTCATTCACCAAAATTTAAAAACTCATTGGCCCAGAGATGCTTGGCACATTTATCTAAAATCCCTCCCTCACTGATAGTTTTATGGAGGTGCTGATGCCTTTGTTGAAACAGCACAGGGAGGGGACATTAAGCATTCTGATCTTATAGCTCCAGTTTGTGCTCTGATAAGTCTTTGCTTTTAAGATGCTCTCAAAATGAGAGAATGAAGTGCAGCAACATGGCTTCAGCCCCTCCCATGGCTTCTTCACGGAAACATGTCCTGACTCCGCTAAAGAAGAAAGTTTCATTTGATTCCTATTACCGTTACCAAGTTTTTGGAAAATCTTACATACAGTGACTGAGGAAAGAATCTGGTGTGCTACTAATGTTTGAAAACCTTGTGAAATTCCATTCTTTCACAATACGAGAGAACAACCTATGATGCCCGCAGGAATGCTCAGCCAATACTTTTCCCCGAGATGTGTTTGACTTGTAATTTTAGCTAATTCACCAACCCCACTCCTTGATAACTCAGGATTTGTCCCTGATTATTTACTTTTCTTTTTATTCTTTCATGGGGTGTGGCCATCTTTGGCAAGGCCTGCATTAGTTGCCCATCCCTAATTGCCCTTGAGTGGCTTGCTAGGCCATTTCAGGGGGCAGTTAAGAGTCAACCACATTGCTGTGGGTCTGGACTCACACGTAGGCCAGACCAGGTAAGGATAGCAGATTTCCTTTCCTAGAGAACATTAGTGAGCCAGATTTTTTTTTTGTTGCTTATGACAACCAATGAAGTTTCAAAGTCACCACTGGAGACTAGCTTTCAATCCCAGATTTTATGAATTGAATTTAAAATCCATCAGATGAGAGGCCATTCTCCCTGTAAAAAGAGTGCACTTTTCAGGCCCTGTACTGTGTGCTGAGGCAGTCATGTCGAGTTTCGCCATTAATTTCCCACCGTATTTGTCATAAATAACACCATTTGGCCTCAGGCGCAAGTCAACATTCCCTTTGCTGCTGACAGCACCAAGCACTTTGGCTTGATCCTGGATGGCTGCAATTATCAGGAGGGATTCACAAACTGTGTGGTCTTCAAAATCAGAAATAAAGGCTGCAAGGTAGCTCTGTGTTATCGAATTATACAATTCTTCCTTCATTTGAAACCCTTGTGACATATTGCTGTAAAACTAATTAACTTCCAATTCTTTGCAAAGCCAATTAAGGCATGAAAGATACCGCAACCATAACTTGTTTGGCCGAATTAACTCAGTTTATCATAAAATATTACCTCACATTTTCTGGTACCTATTATCCACCAATCATTGCTGGAATACTTCAATCATTTATTTTCCACTAGTGCACTGTTGGCACTACAGGTATTTATTCTTCAAACCTAACACTCTTTCAAAGCAACTGCCTTATATTTGATGCACATTAAAACTGCTCAATATTTTTCTTAAAGCTACTGCCATCTGTTTAACTCTGATAAGGAAGCAATCTGGAACTTCAGAAACATTTCCAGTGCTGCACACATATATCCATCTCAGCCAGAAGAATGTAGCACAAAGGTTAAAGTAAGTTATGAAGCTTTCACGTTGGAACAACTGGAGACACTACAATTCAATGCCAGCAAATAAGGTTGTGGGAATAGGTTACCACAATGCAACAAATGTCCTCCTAACAAAAGTATACAAATTTTAGTTGCTTTGTAGCCTATTCATGTTACAACTTGCGTGTCAGTGCAAACCAATTTCACATGAGTGAATGAACCGACTCAGGAATCAGGGCCACCCAGAGTGAGATTCTTTGGAGTCTCAATCCATATCATTCTCGTCAGGACGTTGATGTCTGACTTGCACCACACACATCCCAGTATTGGCGTGAAGTTGATACCACTTTGCTCTGCCACTAGCTTGTCCTGCTTGCTACCCTTAATGCCCCCATTAGCACATTCCTTAGATAATATCACCACCATCAATACCCCATTGTCCTTTTGTCTATGACATCTTTGGCAATCTCTTCTTTGCCTCCATCTATCACGGGCCCTCTATTGAGCTCTCCTGTCCCACCCCCCCTTAAACCAGCTTATATTTCACCTCATTTCTCTATTTCCTTAGTTCTGTTGAAGAGTCATACGGACTGAGGTTGCAGCCCCTGTTCCACTATTTGAAGGGACTGCTGCACACGTTTTGTTTACATTTCAGCCCCACGCTTCTGACCTTTGGCCACACGGTGTGAAAGGGGGAGTGGGCACGGGGGAGGGGTGGGGGCAGCAGAGCAGAGGGCCTGCTCCTTGACCTGGCCAAGTTGGCTGTAAACAGGTCTAAGCAGCCGACGGTTGGAAGGAGCCATTTAACCCAACTGACTACAACTCTTTCATGGTTACATCCTTGCCCAAGTGTCCTTGGAGAGGGAGCATGTGTGTCTACTGGTACACTTCTGCAGCTGGTAGGCACTGCAGGTGCTGGAGTACATCATCAGCTCTGTGAATGTTACTTTAATTTGATAAGTTTCCTTGTAGTTTTTGTTTTTTTTTTGTTGCAATGTCCCTTTAATTAGTCAATTTGTTCATTGGTTTCCTATTTGCACACAAGAATATAAAGGTGGACTGCTGGGACACTGGGGGTTTTCCTACTATCTCTGCCTTGTACAGCAGACTCAGCCCACAGAGATAGACAAGCAACATAGCCAAAGTTCCTCCATAATGAGATGCTGGTGCTAGATGTCAGCCATGGTTCAGTGGACACCTATTTGTGCCTCTGAGTAAGAAGGTCATAGGTTTAAGTTCCACTCCAAAGATTTGAGACCGTAACCTAGGCTGACAATCCAGTGCAGTACTAAGAGAGTGCTGCACTGTTGATGGCACCATCCTTTCGAGGCGATGTTAAACAAAGGCCCCTATCTATCCTCTCAGGTGAACATAAAGGATCCCATGGCACTATTTTGAAGTGGTGCAGCAGAGTTCTCCCCAGTGTCCTGGCCAATATTAATCCATCAACCAACTTCACTAAAACAGATTATCTGGTCGTTCTCTCAGTGCTGTTTGTGGGAACTTGCTGTGTGACAATTGGCTGTTGGCTTTCTTAAAACAGTGACCACATTTCAAAGAGTACTTCATTGGCTGTGGGCTATCCTGAGATGAAGCAAGACACAATCTGAACGCAAGTGAGTTCTTTCTTTCCTCATTCTTTCCCCAAGGCCAGGTATGAACAAATTCGTCTCAATCATCAAGCTTTGACATCTGAGAAACTGTAAGCGCTTATGAGGGCCTTACCGTGTACACCAATCCTCTGCAACAGCAGGCCTCTCCAGCAAACTCCCAGTTTGAAATACAATTGCTGCACAGTCGAACTGAACTCCCACCCTAGTCAGTTCAGTGCCTTGCCCTCAGAGACTTGACCTTCCCTCTCTCTTTTCTTTGAAACATCCTTTTCTCCCTCTCGTTTCAGCACCACAAAGGAACGGAAGCAAAGCTGGTACTAGCCAGCATACTATAGAAAGCCAGGTCATTCACTCCAGCTTCTGTTGCACCTGCAGGCTTCCATCTGATACCCAGCCGGAGTATGTGGCTGCCATCCATCATTCAGCTGAATTAACACACTGTTTGCCAGGACACACTGAATTAACACACTGTTTGCCAGGACAATAGGTTCATTCATTCCACGGCTGAGGCACCAAAACAAGTCTTGTTTATTAGAAAGAACTGAGAACACATCTAAGTATCAAATTGCTGTGCAGCAATCTGTTAGACAAGATCTACTTACCAAGAGCTGAAGCAATAGGAAAATGCTTCGTTACAGTGAGCATCTGTATGAAATTTCAACAATCCCAGGGCACCATAAATCCTGACCTTTTCTGAGTTACAGATGTCCATTTTGTGTTTGTGATGTACAGATTCAGGCGAGGTCAAAAACAATTAGGGAATGACAACTTGCAGTTATATAAACCTTTAAGGTGATTCACTGGAGCAGTATCAGACAAAATAGGGCACAGAGTTACATATGGAGAAGTAACAAAGTGCTTTTTTTTTAATTTATTCATGAAATGTGGGCATTATTGACTGGGCCAGCAATTGTTGCTTACCCGAGTTGCCCCTTGAGAAGGTGGTGGTGAGCTGCCTTCTTGAGCCGCTGCAGTCCATGTGGTGTAGGTACACCCACAGTGCTGTTAGGAAAGAGTTCCAGGATTTTGACCCCGTGACAGTGAAGGAACGGCGATATATTTCCAAGTCATGATGGTGAGAGGCTTTGAAGGGGAACTTGCAGGTGGTGGTGTTCCCATGCATCTGCTGCCCTTGTCCTTCGAAGTGGTAGAGGTCACAGGTTTGGAAGGTGCTGTCGAAGGAGCCTTGGTGATGTGCTGCAGTGAATCTTGTAGATGGTACACACTCTGCTACTGTGCATCTTGGAGGAGTGAATGTTTAAGGCTGTGGATGGGGTGCCAACCAAGCGGGCTGCTTTGTCCTGGATGCTGTCAAGTTTCTTGAGTGTTGTGGGAGCTGCACTCATCCAGGCAAGTGGAGAGTATTCCATCACACTCCTGACTTGTGTTTTGTAGATGGTGGACAGGCTCTGGGAAGTCGGGAGGTGAGTTACTTGCCGCAGAATTCCCGACTTCTGACCTGCTCTTGTAGCTGCAAATCCAGTGGCTAGCCAAGTTAGGCTTCAGGTCAAAGAGGTAGATTATAAAGCAGTGTCTTAAAGGTGGAGATATAGATAGGTGGAGGGGTTAGGTCAGGAATTCCAATATTTGGGGCCTAGAGAGCTGAAGGCATGTCTAACAATGCTGGCACAATAAAAATTAGGGACGACAGAACTGGGGTAGCGCAGAGATCTCAGGGGGATTGCAAGGCTGGAAGAGTTTATAGAGGTAAGGATGCAGCTGAAAGTATGACCGCCAGGTCTGAAGCAAAGGACATTGGGAATGCACAAGGATAAAGCTGAAAGGTCCTCGTCTGTTTGAAATCACAGGTTTACCAACTGAAGTACCTGGATACTAGAGTTAAGAGATGAGAAGGATGTCTGAGGTCATTATATTTCTACCCACCTGCCACTGGTTTTCTTTATTTGTTGACTTATTAGAGACAAGATCTTACAAATAGCAATGAAATTAGCATTTTTTTTTGGTTTTTGGTGGTGTTGCTGTGGGGAGGAATGATGGACCAGATATTGTTTGTAAGACAGCACTGCTTTGGTATCCTGGACTAAACTACAATAGGTTAGGGAAATGAGTTCAACTCAGTGTGAGTGACGGGGTTTTCAGCGAGTTACAATTGGGCGTTTGGGCAATGAACTAATAAGAGGTCGAGTGTTCGAATCCCAGTGAGAAGCCGTTGCCCACTTTCCAAAGGAGAAGCAAATTCTCCCGAGCCAAACATGATTCATCTCAGTTTGGTTATAAAACAATTCATTAACTTTGGGCCTTTGCGGCTGTTTCTTATCAAATATCACTCAGTATAACGATGCAGCAACATCTGTTTGAAAAGGGATCTCAGATGGGAGGGGGCTAGAAACAAAGACACCGTTCCAGAAAAATGTGCTTTATTGCTAGTGTTGGTGTCTTAAATAAAAATAAATCTAACATTTAACTGTGAAGAAGAATTCTTACATTAATCTAAGGGGTGAGACACTGGTTGGTGCTATTTAATTTGGTGATTCTGTATTTAGCTATCCTGCGATGACTAATCAGCTAGCTGTCTTCAACTGCCTTCTCCCTCCCAAGCATCTCAGCTGTCAACAGTCAGTGAAATATTACTGCATTAAGCAAGAAAATTTCTGACTCACTTTCCAGTCAATACTGCAGCATCACCAAGCTAAGTCTTGACATTCCAGGAACATTTATAGAATCGTTGAATGTAGCAACGACAGAAACGGGTCATTCTGCCCAGTTTGCATTCACTGGTGTCCTTCACCACATCTAATCTAACCCGACTCTATCACTTGCCTGCAATACCCTTGAATATTCATGTTCAAGCAATGATCAAATCCCGTATTAAAAGAATCGATAGATTCTGTTTCAGTAACAGCAAGCATTTATATACCACTGTACCATATAAAACATCCCAGAGTGCTTCACAGGAACATCAAACAGAAATCGACACCAAGCCACATAAGGAGATATTAGGGCAGGTGATCAAAAGCTTGATCAAAGAGTTAAGTTCTAAGGAGTGTATTGAAGGAGGAAAGAGAGGCAGAGAGTTGGAGAGGTTTAGGGAGGGAATTCGAGCACTTAAGGACTAGACACAGCTACCAATATGAGGCAACCAAATTTTTCACCAACTTCTCCTTTAAGAAGAAAGATGGACTTGCATTTATAATGAATAATACACCTTATAATAAAGTACTTTAAGTATGGTCACTGTTATAATGTAGGAAATGTGGCAGCCAATTTGCACACAGCAAACTCCCACATCAACTCAATAAAGATCATAATAATGCAGAAAACGTGTTTTTGTCCTGTTGGTTGACGAATCATATTGACCAGGAGAGAACTCTCTGCTCTTCATCAAAATGGTGCCATGGGATTGTTTAAATCCACCTGAGAGAGCAGGCAGGGCCTTGGTTTAACATCTCAACTGAAAAGTCTTCCTTTTTCAGCCTGAGATTTTATGCTCAAATCCTGGAATGGGACCTGTACCAGGAACCTTGTGACTTAGGGGTGTGTGTTCTACCAGTTGAGCCACAGCTGACACCCTGCTCTCAGTATAACATTAATGAAGTGATTTTATTGGCACAGGTAGCAAGACAAACAATAATGAGACATTTGCACAGGTAAACCTTAATTCCCTTTACTGTGCCTGCTCTTTGACCTCATAAGAGGTAGTCAATTCAATGCAGCATTAGAGAGATTCAGGATTAATTAACAATGCTGCAGTTATGAAAAATGTCCAAGCATTGTAGTTTTATAGATTACCTCAGTAAACAGTTTGTGATGAGGATCAAAACTGAATCGATTACCTTGTTTAGTGAGCAATTTGCTTGCCCTCCATGTAACAATGAAAGTGCTTGGAGCTGGAGGCAACCATGTCTGTTTAGACAGATCACCTCAAATTAATTTCCAGTTAATTGATCCAACTGGAGTCCGTTCTAGGACCTCATTTACACAGAGTCTGTCCCTGAAGCAGTATGTGTGTTCAATGATACAATGATATCAAATTACCATCCAGCATATGTTTTTTCACTGAACAAAGGCAGGGTATTCTGTGGGGTATTCAAATGAGGCCACTTATACGGATCCAATACGAGTGATCACATTCACTGCTGTTCCGAAACCAAGCACACAAGATGCTATTGTCGTTGACATCTTTTGATGATCTGCTTCTATCACTGCTTGTTTGTCCCTACAACCACACCCCCCCTCCACCTCTCTCTCTCTCTATCTCTCCGCCCCCCACACACACACCTTAAACCAGCTTATATTTCAACTCTTTCTTTCAACTCAAGTTCTGTCGAAGGGTCATGAGGACTCGAAACGTTAACTCTTTTCTTCTCCGCCGATGCTGCCAGACCTGCTGAGTTTTTCCAGGTAATTCTGTTTTTGTTTTGGATTTCCAGCATCCGCAGTTTTTTTGTTTTTATCACAAGATGCCCGTCTGCCTCACAGTCCAAAATGGACTATAATGTACTTGTTCACTTCACAAAGCAACAACTAACTGTCAATTCAAGTACAAACTGTTTGTAGCTACACAAGCTGGAGATTTGTAAGTTTCAGTTTGGATGTTGAAATTAACGTGTGGGGTGGGCAAAAGTAAGAAAGACTTGGATTTGCAAGCAAAAGACCATAGACCATAAGACATAGGAGCAGAAATTAGGCCATTCGGCCCATCGAGTCTGCTCCACCATTCAATCATGGCTGATAAGTTTCTCAGCACCATTCTCCCGCCTTCTCCCTGTAACCTTTGACCCCCTTACCAATCAAGAACCTATCTATCTCGGTCTTAAATACACTCAATGACCTGGCCTCCACAGCCTTCTGTGGCAATGAATTCCATAGATTCACCACTCTCTGGCTAAAGAAGTTTCTCCTCATCTCTGTTCTAAGCAGGAATACAGCATTGAAATAGAGGGTCAACCATGATCATTTTGAATGGCAGAGCAGACTTGAAGGGCTGAATGGCCTACTCCTGCTCCGAGTTTCTATGTTTATACAGTGCTGTGAATTGGTGGCTCAGGACTTGTGATTTCTGTGGAGGGAACCCCCTCCACCCAACAACTGCATGGGAAGATCAAACTTCCAATGGGCAATTACCCTGTACTGGGAACCATCCACTCCCAGTTACTGTACTGGGAACCATCCACTCCCAGTTACTGTACTGGGAACCATCCACTCCCAGTTACTGTACCGGGAACCATCCACTCCCAGTTACTGTACCGGGAACCATCCACTCCCATTTAAATCAGAGACTTCGGATGCTTCCGACTCTCTTTTCGCAAAATAGTTACCCAGGAAAAGTTAGAAAGATTAAAACTACTTCTAACTCCTGGGCAATTATGATACTGAGCCCCTTGACCCCGCACACCAGATCCCCTAACTACCCACCCAATTACAGTCCCGATCCCCAGACTACCCCCCCTACACCATCTGACTGACCACCTGACCCATCCTGCACCCCCCAACCCACTCTACCTCCACCCCCCACCCCCCGCACCCCTGACCCATCAAACCTACCCCACCCACCAGGGAGAACATCCTGCTCTCTCTCAAAATAATGCCATGGGGCCTTTTATGTCTACCTGAGAGGACAGACAGGTCCTTAAGTTTAACATCACATCTGAAAGACAGGAATTTCTGACAGTGCAGCACTCGTTCAGCACCAAACTGGAGTGTCAGCCCAGATTATGTGCTGGAGTGAAACAAAAACCAAAAATGCTAGAAAAACTCAGCAAGTCTGACAGCATCTGTGGAGAGAAAGACAGGGTTAACATTTTGAATCCGTCGAGTTGGTTTGTGGAACACCATCGGTCTGTCCGCAAGCATGACCCAGACCTCCCTGCCGCTTGCCATTTCAGCTCCCCCTCCTGCTCTCATGTCCACATGTCCATCCTTGGCCTGCTGTATTGTTCCAGTGAAGCTCAACGCAAACTGGAGGAACAGCACCTCATCTTCCGATCCATCCCACTGTGCTGAAGTGAGGCTTGAACCCACAACCTTCTGATGCTCCCCACTGAGGTATGGCCATAGATTTGATCTTTTGGATAAGATGTTTAACCAAGGCCACAGCTACCCTCTCAGTTGGATGTAACACTCAAGAAGCTCGACAACGTCCAGGGCAAAGCATCCTACTTGATTGGCACCCTATCCGCAAACATTCACTCCCTCCACTACCAACGCACAGTGGCAGCAGTGTGTACCATCTACAAGATGCACTGTAGCAACTCACCAAGGCTCTTTGGACAGCACCTTCCAAACCCATGAGCACTACCATCTAGAAGGACAAGGGCAGTAGACACATGGGAACACCACCACTTGCAAGTTCCCCTCCAAACCACTCACCATCCTGAGTTACAAATATATCGCCGTTCCTTCATTATTGCTGGGTTAAAATCCTGGCCCTCCCTCCCTAACAGCACTGTGGGTGTACCTACACACACCGACTTCAGAGGTTCAAGGCGGCAGCTCACCACCATCACCTCAAGGGCAATTAGGTGGGTAATAAATGCTGACCTAGCCAGCGACACCCACATCCCTTGAATGAATAAAAAAAAGATAAAAGATCCATGGTATGATTTCAAAGAAGAGATGAGGCATCCACTCATATCCTGGTCAACATTTATCCCTCAACCAATATCACCAATTGTTTGGTAATTTCACAGCGCTGTCTGTAGCAGCTTCATTGCCCGCAAAGGTGGCTACACATTAAACGCACTTTATTGATTGTAAAGTGCTCTGGGTCGTCTTGAGGCCATGAAAGGCACTATATAAATTCATGTCTTTCTTTCTAATCTCGAAACGTCAGATAGTTCCTGCATCAACATGGAAATGGATTCCACAACCTCCCTTATGTGAAAATGTTTCAAGATTGCTTATATTTTATCTTTTCTCTGTAATCCCTATTTCATGCCACAAGAGACAGGGAATGTACTGGGAAACTGCAGAGACCTTTACTGAAGCCAATAAGGATCAAGGCCCACTTGAATCCAAATATTTCCCTTCCCCTGTTGTTTTGATGTGGTCTGATTGGGGATAATGTCTGATCAATACACAACTGGAGAACAGATGGAGAAAATAAAAATAGTAGAAATTCTAAATTCTGAGTTCACATCTGGTTTCCTCCAATGTAGATGTAAAGCATTATTTTGTTCCAAGTTTCGCTTCATGGTATGATGAATCAGAAACAAAGCTTTTAATCAAATTAAGGCAATGGCAACAATCAGTTCCAGGGCTCCCAGGCACGTGTTGGAATGTGCAAGTGCAGATAGGTGAAGGAAAGACTGGGCTTGGGTCTGATGACCCTTTGGCCACAGCCATTCAACGCCCGCTCTCCATTACCTGCTCCTCACACCCCTCTGGTTATTGCGATACCAAACACAGGCCACCAGCAAAATAAAAAAAAAATCAAATTGGGGAGAAATAGCACGTGTGCAGGAAAAGACCATCTGGTCCATCAAGCCTGTGCCACAGTCACGATGGCTGGAGTACATCATTGAGTAAACATTTCCCTGCTTCCCCCACGATATTGTTACTGGCTCACACGCAGGGACATAGTGGAGGTTATAGTACAATGTATTGCGTCTAACCACTATTTATTTAAGGATATGAATGAAGGTTAAACATGCAGAGGTTAAAGTTTCAGCTTCAGCTTAGAATTTTTGATTGTGCAAGAGCACGTTTTGGAAAATAGGCACACAAATGAGATTTTCCATCCATTCACATCAAGTCTTAGGCTATGAACTTGAACGGAACACCACTTAGGAGCAGGAGGAGGTTATTCAGCCCCTCGAGCCTATCCTGCCATTCAATTAGATCATCAATTATCTGCATCTTAACTTTATCTACCCTCCTTGGTTGCCCTTAACACCTTCTCCTAACAGGAATCTAGCAATCTGAGTTTTGGAATCTTCGATTGGCCCCCAGCCTCAACAGTTTTTTGAGTGAGAGTTCCAGAATTCCACTAGCCTGTGTGGTGAAGAAGTGATTCTCTATCTAAAGTACATCAGATGTTGGTTCCAACAGACAGCAAATGACCCAAGGTCAAGGTGACATGAGTAGCTAGAGGTAAAAATTCTAAGTTTTTGAAATCAGGAGCTCATTTTTAGCACTATTCCATTTTAGAATCTATGATTCATGTTGAGATTAAAGCGAAGTTCCTGTCTTTCAGATGTGATGTTAAACTTTAAGGGCCTGTCTGTGGTTAATGGATGACCATTTAACACATTTGTTTGACATTTTTTCCCTCTGATACTTTAAAAAAAGGTGTTGAACTGTTTAAGAACAATGGTTAGATGCCTCAACATGGCAGCAGAATGGCAGATAGAGGATTATCATACTGATATCACAGTCAATGGCAAGCTTCAAACTACAATGGCATTAGTGGACTATTATTCCAGGGCCTAGGCTAATAACCCAGTGGTCCAGAGTTCAAATCCCAGTGAATCTGAATTCAGTTTCAAAAAGAAATCTGAAAACTGGTATAGTAGGCAGTGGTTAAGTTGTTGGATTGTTGTTGAAAAACTGCTCTCTTAACTGCTTTCTGAAGTGGTCTCAGGAAGACAAGAAATAGGAGCAGCAGTAGACCATATGGCCATATGTTCCGCCATTTAATACGATCATGGTTGATCATGGGTTTCAACTCCACTTTCCCAAGCATTCTCCATATTTCATGATTCCCGAGACAGCAAAAATCTGCCTATCCCAGCCTTAAGTACATTCAGCAATGGAGCATCCACAAACCCCTGGGCTAAAGAATTCCCAAGATCCATAGCCCTTTGATTGAAGTAATTTCTCCTCATCTCCATTCTAAATGATCAGCCCCTTATCCTGAGACTAGCTTGCAAGCCATTCAGTTGCATCACGCAAGGAGAAAGCTGCCACCTTCTCAGTGTAATAAGGCATGAACATTCAATGTCAGCCTTGCCAGTGATGCCTACATTCCAATGGGAAGTCAATTGGCATCTGTCATGCTGGAGAATTACTTCTAAACTCTGGTGAAACTCCAGCATATTTTTAATGGAACAGGGAGCTACTCAGTAATAAGCATCTCATCAATCTGTGGTTGCTTCACTGTGGCTGTAATGGCTTCATATTAACAACAATTGGCTCGAAAATAAAGGGACTAATTTTGCTCATTCTAATACAATTACAGTAATGAAGCCACTTTAATTTCTAAAGAAAATACTGTATTCTAAAGTGTAACTGAATACACCTAATCATTTTTGCAATGAGATTCTAAAAGGTTATTATATACTTGGAGTGGAAAATACACCCACACAGACTGAAGAGCAAAGAATGGAAATGATTATATAGAAGTCACTTATTTTAGGATTAATTACAGACAAACTGTTACAAGAGAAACAGATCCAACAATCTTGCACTTTGAGGCCTTCCTGATAACACTGTAAGAGGGGCCATTAACCAAATCCTGTCCCCATGGCGAACATTAAGGCTCTCATGCTCTCGGGACTCTATTTGAAGAGGAGCACAAACTCTCCTTATATCCTGGATAACATTCCTCCCTCACCCAAGAGAGAAAGAGAGTGTGATTAATTAAATAGCTTTCAAAGAGCCAGCTCCTCAGATACTGAGGAGTCCCTGTCCAAAAGCAGCAAGATCTGGACAACATCCAGACTTGGGCTGATAACTGGCAAGTAACATTTGTGTCACACAAGTGCTGGGCAATGACCATCTCCAAAAAGAGGGAAGCTAACCATTTCTCCTTGACATTCAATGGCATTACCATTGCTGAATCCTTCAGGATCAACATCCTGGGGGTTAGGTGAACTGAACTAGCCTTATAAATATGATGGCTACAAGAGGTCAGAAGCTGGGAATCCTGCAGCAACTAACTCACTTCCCGACTCCCTAAAGCCTGTCCACCATCTACAAGGCACAAGTCAGGATTGTGATGCAATACTCTCCACTTGCCTGGATGAGTACAAGACTCAAGATGCTCAACAGCATCCAGGATAAGCAACCTGCTTGAATGGCACACCATTTTAAATATTTATTCCCTCCACTACCATTGCACAGTACACAAGTTGCACTGCAGCAACTTGCCAAGCCTCCTTTGACAGCACCCTTCCAAACCCGTGACCTTTACCATCTAAAAGAATAAGGACAGCAGACACTTGGGAACACCAACAACGTGCATCTCCCCTCCAAGCCACGCACCATCCTGACTTGGAAATATATCGCCGTTCCTTCACTGTCACTGGGTCAAACCCTGGAACCCAGATGTACTACAAGCTCAAGACAGTGGCTCACCACCACCTTCTAAAGGGCAATTAGGGATGAGAAACGAATGCTGGCTTTGCCAGCAATGCTCACATCCCATGAATGAAGAAATAAGCATAGACATGGCAGGCCAAATGCCTCCTTCCTCCCTGTGCTTTAAAATTCTGTGACTTGATCAAACCTTGGCTTGCGAAATGCAAGGGACAGCCTTTGGAAGTGCAGTGCTGCAGTGAGCAACAGAGAAATAAGTGTCATAATAAACCGTTCAATGTATCTGGAAATATTATCTGACTGCAATGCTTCACTATTCAGCAACCAGAGACTCCTGGTCAAAGAATGTTGGAGCCCCTACCATCAGTATCCATAGCTCCAGGCTACGACAAGCATGTAAAAGAGCATGTTGCCACAGCAACTCAGATTCCATGAGTGAAGTAACACACCATCACCACTGTAACACATACCATTTAAAATAAAATAAAATTTGTTCATGGGATATGGGTATTGTTAGCAAGGCTAGCAGTTACTTAACATGAGCCTTCTTCTTCAGCCTCTGCAGTCTGCATAGTGTAGGTACACCCACCGTGCTGTTAGGGAAGGAGTTCCAGGATTTTGACCCAGCGACAGCCAAGGAACGGCGATGTATTTTCAGGTGGGTGACAATGTGGTGGTGGTACCCCCCATGTGGCTGCCAGGTGACAGAGGTTGCAGGAAGATGCTACAGCGCATCCTGTACATGCTACACGCTACATTCACATTATTACCCAATGTAACAGCCAAAGTAACAGGCTAACCTTCCATTACAAGCTGTGTTTTTTTTTTAAAAGCTCTGGGGGTCGGTATAAAATATTTCATCCAGTTGATGCATAATTGTGGAAATGCCAGACATTGACTATTTCTTTCAAAACAGTACAAAAGAGAAAACAGTTCAAGAGCATCAAACCCTGACAGCTCGTAGCAACGATTGGAGATAAATATTAGTTATGGACGAAGAGGCAACAATTATTCTGACAGCAGTGAAAGAGTTGGAATTCAAATCCACACAGAGGCTGCAAGGATCCAGAATTCCACCGGGAGAAGTCTTTTCTCAAACAACAAACCGCTGACAGGGTTACTGTGTGCTCAGGCTGGTGAACTCCAGGCTGAGCTGTGTTAGATGAAAGCACGGTAAATATTGCAACAAGCAGTCTGTAAGTGGGGTGATAATGTCAAGCCTTGGCACAAAGGAGGAGGTGAGAAAACACAAGGTCAATTTTAAATTTTAATGAAAAAGTATTTTTAAAAAAGATTAAATGCAGACAAAATTAATCAATTGTCCTGATCAAAACACCACTGACAAGAGTGTGTAAAAGCTTCATTTTGTGATCTTTGGCTTTCCTGCTCACTCTGACTGCAGCTGTGATGGCTACTGACTGATAATTGCAACAGGGCGAAATCACTTTAGCCTCGAGGATTAACAATTCTACAAATGCAAGCAATGGTGATTTGTATTCCCAGTATGGAGAGATGTGTGTGCATGTGCACGCACACGAGTGTAACTCTGTCTGCATGACCATGTGTACGTGTCCGTGTGCGTGCATCTGTGCACGTGCGTGCATCTGTGCACATGCGTGCCTGTAATCACTCATAACCCAAGTAACAGCCGACACAGGTGGGGAATTTTAAAATGCAAATTCAGACATTCAGCAGTGTCGATGTGGAACCTCACTAGATGGGAGTACAGCTCAGGGATAGAGCTATAATACCATCATGCTGCCTCTCCTTGCAATCTTTCGAGTAAGGTTCTATGCTGGGAGTTTTAATTGCTGAAATTGTTCCATACTTCCATTTCTGCAAAGTAACAATTTTTAAATATAAAACTATCTTTGTAATTTCAGAATTGTATGGCAATAGCTGCAGTGTTCAAGCATCTCTTGGAAATAAAACGTGTACAGCCACCCAAGGAGAGAGACTTTAGCGATGGAGATCAGAACTGTGCACATGTCAGACACCACATGTCAGCATCAAGGTAGAGTAGGGCCAGAGAGGCGATTCCCTGCACTCCACCACAACATCCTGTCTCAGCCCAAATCTCAGAACTGGACCCCGTACAACTATCAGTGCACATTTTCCTTTTTCCAAATCCCCTACCAACCTCCAGAATTCAGACAGCCTATTGGTGCCTAATTAAATACAAAATTGTGCTTATAGGGTCAGGGACAAAAGGAACTGAGAAGACCAAACTCATTTTACATCAGGCATGTCCTGTCAGCAGGTTACGATACCTCCCACCCCACAGGTTGGGTTGGATTTTAACTCAGGCTCCCAAAATGGTAGAAGGCCTAATCTTTTGCTCCACTCAGTGATTCAAGGTCACCATCTGTAGTAATCTGATACGTCATATACCTTTAAGACAAGTATTGCAATGCAAGGTCACATGATCTTAATATCCAATAGCAAAGTAGCGTGGGCAACCTCTATGTGAGAGAGTCTTGAGTTAGTCACTGGTGAGTGAAGACAGAGTTTTACATTGTGAGCGCACAAGAGTAGCTGCAGAGTTTAGTTTGTAAATAAACAGCATGTGTTTATTCTAACAACAACCTCCTGATGTTCTCTGTCTCTGTACCAACTCGGTCCCCCTGAAACAAGTGTGGATCCGATCCTTAAGCCCCAACAAACCAAGGGCACTGGATCCAACACCATCTCTGAATCATGTGAATCCCCAAGAAAATCAGGTTCTATTCCTGCTCTCAACCTCAGCTGGTGCAGGACAAATCGGGGGTTCACATCCTGAGTTAAGAAAGGGAAGCAAAAAAAAAAACGCCCAATGTTCTGGCCCCTGTTGGGGGTGCAGCTGCCTGTTGGGGGGTGCAGCTGCCTGTTGGGGGGTGCAGCTGCCTGTTGGGGGGTGCTGATGCCTGTTGGGGGGTGCTGATGCCTGTTGGGGGTGCTGATGCCTGTTGGGGGGTGCAGATGCCTGTTGGGGGGTGCAGCTGCCTGTTGGGGGGTGCTGCTGCCTGTTGGGGGTGCTGCTGCCTGTTGGGGGGTGCAGCTGCCTGTTGGGGGGTGCAGCTGCCTGTTGGGGGGGGTGCAGCTGCCTGTTGGGGGATGCAGCTGCCTGTTGGGGGATGCAGCTGCCTGTTGGGGGGTGCTGATGCTTGTTGGGGGGGGGGGTGCTGCCTGTTTGGGGGGTGCTGCTGCCTGTTTGGAGGTGCTGCTGCCTGTTTGGGGGGTGCTGCTGCCTGTTTGGAGGTGCTGCTGCCTGTTTGGGGGGGTGCTGCTGCCTGTTTGGAGGTGCTGCTGCCTGTTGGGGGTACTGCTGGAAGTGGGTGTGCAATGGGATGCTTGAGAAGGTCCAGCTCAGATGTGATTTTCTCCATAGTGACAGCACTTCATGTCAAGGCTCAAAATTAATAATGGCTGCACGAGGGAGATACCACCAATATCCCCCCCATCCCCCCAACCCCAAGGCACAGAGGCGCCTTCCCCCTTGGAAGTCAAACCTCAGTTAAGGTAATCAATCCCTTCAAGGGAGCTGAGGGAAGGTAAATTCAAGATTCAGGAGAGAGAGAATGATACCTCCAACAAACCTAATGTTGGCTCATAGCCTAATAGAGTAACAGAGACAGCTCTAATGAGGAATTTGGTCTACACTTTCTAGAATGTCAAAGAGTCTACGAATTTCAAAAAATGACTGAAGAGAATCAACTAAGTGAAAGAATATTACCATTCATATTCACCATTAATCCATTTAATGTACCTTTAAAATATTAATATACTCAATGAATAATCTAACAGCTATAAACCAAATGATATTCAAGTTCCTCATTAGCAACTTTCTGCAATACACGTCTCTCATATTAGGCTATAAGATAAGCTCAGGTTCAGCAACAACTTATACACATAGCACCTTTAAGGTAATCAAATGTTCCAAGATGCTTCGCAGGAGCATTATAGAACAAAATATGACACTGAGTGATATAAGGAGATATTAGGCAAGGTGACCACAAATTGGGTCAAAGAAGTAGGTTTTTAAGAAAGAATTTGAGGTGGAAATGTGGAGATTTAGGGAGGGAATTCCAAAGTCTAAGTCCTAGGCAACTGAAGGCATGGCTGCTAATGGTTGAGGAATTAAAGTCAAGGATACTCAAGAGGCCAGAGTTAGAGGAGTGCTGATATCTTAGAGGGTTGTAGTGCTGGAGGAGAGTATAGAGAGAGGAACGGGTGAGGCCATGCAGGGATTTGCAAACAAAGATGAGAGTTTTCAAGCTCGCTCACTGCCCTTGGTTTTGAATTTGCTCCTTTTCCATGCTCCTTTGAAGATGAGTGCCTCTTATTGGTGAACAGCCTAGGAAGTGCGGCAACCAATTTCTCATCACAAGTTTCTTCCAGTTGCAATCGTCAGGTCCAAGGAACAAAATAGCGAACTCAGCCTGTGGGAACTAATCTCTGCAAACCTGGGGCACACCTACAAGCCCAGCAAGGAAATGCAGCAAGTTCACACTAAACCTTTTAACTTGAAAATGACGTTAAGTTGTGTCTATGTGGGGGAAGGAATAGGGAGTGAGGGGTAGTGATCACGGCAGTGCAATTATCTAAAATAAGAACCCAAAGCCATCTCAAACTCAGCTCAAAACAGAGCTGTCTCCTCAACAGCCTTCCAACTTCCTACTGCTCCCCGTCTTAATGGAATGTCCGTTTCCTGGCTGTGTACATAATTTAGCAGCAGTTCAATATTCGTCAGTTGCTACGGTGACAGAAGGGAAGAAACAAACTGAGTGTCTACTTTGCTGCCTAAGTACACAACTCAGTAAAAGACAAAGAAAGTAATGAAATGGCTGCAAGTGCCAGAAATTAGGGCACAAACAGGTAAAAGGGTTTAAAGAACCATATAATTTGCTCTGTCTCAAATACTTAAGAGCTTTATGATTGGTTTCAAATAAGACAGTTAGGTGCCAAACCAGTAACATACACCCACTTTGTTTATTCTGTCATTTTTCCCAACGAGATTTATGTGGCTCACAATAGCATCAACACAGGAAATCACTTCTACAACACACACGTCATGAAGCTATTAATGTATATAATATTATTGGAAAATATTTTTCTTTTAAAATAAAGGTTTAGTCTGTGGGTGTGTCTTAATTGGATTAAAGCCAGCTGGTCTGAGTGCTTGGATGGGTACTAGTTTTGAGATGTAAGAGAGGTAGAGTGCATTTGTGTTTTTTTGAATAGAGCATTCAAGGTGACAAGTGAAATCTGGTACCTAGCTAGCAGAGACCAAGGAATATGTTTATATTACTGATAAAATAGGTACTATGCAAGGGGTTTTATTGTTGGAAGAGGCTGGTGATACAATGAGAATTTACATTCAGTGAGCTGTGCTAGGTATAGCTTCAGCAGTTGTGTGTGTGCAAGGAAGAGGCAATGTAAGATCAAAGTAGCTGTAAGTCTCCAACTGTCTCCACAGGAAGCAGAGTGAGAGGAGCCTCATTTTGAATGCGTAAGGTGAAAATGCTTTGCCTGGTGTTTGGTTAAGTCTATGGGTTGCTGTTGCCTTAATGGAGATTAGTTTGGGAATTTGTTAAAAGTGATGACAGTAGCAATTTGTAGCCATGTGTAAATATTTAACTTGTGTAAATTAATAAAATGTTTCATTTAGTTTAATATAAAACCTCTCGAGAACTGGTGATCTGATTCCTGAATTTAGAGTTGCATCTCAAACATACAAAACTAAAATACAGGTTATGACAGTTGTTTAAAGTTATCCCCTGGGATTTTTAAGTAACTCAGCTTTGGCGAAAGGCTACTTCATAACAATGTATCTAAAATCAATCAGGAAACTTTGGCTTGGATTTAGGGATGGGGGGAAAATCTCTGAAAAAGTAAACAGGGAGTGAGGCTGACAGCAGAGACTGGTGGAATCCGATCCAGGATTTTATACTGGAGATCTTTTCAAATCTTGAGAGAATCCTGACTGCAATATGTCTAATGCCCATTAAACAAAATCTCTGTGTACCACGGGGCTTAATTTCATTGCTGTTTGACCTCTTCAAAATCTTCACTCTGGCAAATACCTGTACTGTATAACCAACCGTATTTGATGTGTTACACCAACTGGATTTAATGTTTCTTACAGTGTATTAAATTGACTCTTTGCTGTCTTGGCACTTGATCGCAAACAGAAGTTTGCAATTTAAGAAAGAACAAAATGTCTCAAAGTCCAATTTAGTCACCTCCAATGATTGATTCTCTGAAATATAGACATAGCTATTGATATAAACGTGGCAGCTATTTCTGCATAGTGAAATCGAACCAGCGAATTTGATAAAATGATCTGATCATCATTTCTTGGTCATACGGGTTAAAGGACGGGTGATAACCAGACCACAGGGAAAACACTCTACTACACTTTGTATAGTGCCATGGGATCTGTTCTGCATCCACTTGAATAGGCAGATGGAACAAGCCTTGGTTTAATGACTCACCTGGAAGAGAACAGCACTCAAGTTGCACTGGAGAACCAATGTATCTCAAGGCCTGTTACTCGGATGTGAGTGTGCAAATGAGTCAAGTTGGTATTTGTTTTCACACAAAAAATGCATACAATGAGTTTCAGCCATTGACTTCAAGCTGACTCACAAGTATTAAACTTCTTTAAAAGGCAATGGGGCACTGGAGGAGCTAACTGAAGGAGAGATTGTATTGGTGGGGTCTGAGGAGGTTTTGAAGGTGGAAAAAGACCCAGCAACATGAAGCCATAAGGAAAGCAACTGAGAGAGAGCAGTGCTGAAAAGGCAAGCATGCCAGACGGAGCCAGGATCAGCAGAGGAAGCAGTATGCTGCAGTCCAGACTCGGACAATGTCTGTCATGACTTAATGGGTAGTACTCTTGCTATGGGTTCCAATGCCACTCCAAAGACTTGAGCCCAAAATCTAAGCTGATGCTGTGCTCCCAGAACAGTAGTGAGTGAACGCTGCACCCTCAGAGGTGCTGCCTTTCGGATGAGACGTTAAATTGAGGTCCCAACCATTTTGCTATGTGTTCAGGGTCTAGACTTTTTTGGGGTTTGTCTATTCTCCCAAAGTAAGCTGCTTGAGACTGTAGTTTGTTAAAACCATTACCCTTTATTTACAGCTACTATAAACATATTGGATCTCTGCATGAAGTTGCAACTTCTCTTCCCCCCAGATTTCAGTTACTCAAACATGTGATGTTACATCATCATCACGTGCTTCTGATAATAACCCTTTACTCTACATCTCCTCCTCCCCCCACCCCAAGTCTTTATCCTAATTATATACATCCTCATATCTCCTCCCAAAGCCTCAGACTTCACACGGCTGGTCTCTAAGGTTCTTTGACCAATCTCCCAGATCTTGTTCTGATCTCTTTCTGAAGAACATTGTGCACTCTCCCTTCGGTTGATGACTGTTCTGACCTGGGTGGGTCTGGCACTTCATTTCGTTTCTTCTTCTTTGTCTTGATCAGGATCTAAGTAGTAAGCCTAAGTTTCTATTGGCTTTCTTCCCAACGATATTAAGGCGCTGTGGGATCTCCTTACAATTCTCTGGTCTGTTGTGGAACTCTTTTGATTATTATACCTTCCTTCTGTTAGTCTCGTACCCATACTCTCTCCACGGGCTTCAGCACTGATAGGTCTCATGCTCTGGTGCCTGAAGTTAAAGTTGTGAGCCTGTTTGTTCCTCTGATCTTCCTCACGCTGTTTTAACCTCTCGTGGTTGTTTGAGGTAAATTAGATTTCAGATTCTGTTGCAGAGCTGGAAGTTGTGTCCCCAACCTCCTTCCCATCAACAACTCTGATGGTGAGAAACCATTCTGTAGTGGTGAGGTTCAGTAACTCAGAAGAACTAAATTAAGATCTTCATTCTCCTGCCCCTGTGCTTAATTTAAACTCTGTGGGGTGTCCATCCACTTCAAGTTTAGTATTCCAGTTATTTATTTTCCATTTCATTTGTTTCCCCTAGGAAAGTTATTTCTTCTTTCCAAGAGGAGGTGGTGGTGTTGTGGTAATATCACTGAGCTAGTAATCCAGAGACAAAGGGGACAGGGGTTCAAATCATGGCAGCTGGTGGAATTTAAATTCTGTTAATAAAGCTTAGAATAAAGGTAGTTTCAGTAATAGTGGCCATGAAACTATAATCAATTACTGTAAAAACCTATCTGGTTTTTCCTTCTTTAAGGAAGGAAATCTGCCATCCTTACATAGAACAAAGAAAAGTACAGCACAGGAACAGGCCCTCGGCCCTCCAAGCCTGCGCCGATCATATTGCCCGTCAACTAAAACATTTTGCACTTCTGGGGTCCGTATTCTTCTATTCCCAACCTATTCATGTATTTGTCAAGCTGCTTCTTAAACACCACTATCGTACCTGCTTCCACCACCTCCTCTGGCAGCGAATTCCAGACACTCACTACCCTCTGTCTCATGGTCTGGCCTACATGTGGCTACTGATCCTTCTGAAATGGCCTAGCATGCTACACAGTTCAAGGCAATCAGGGGTGGGCAGCCCAGTGCTGCAGCCTTGCCAGCGATGCCCACCATCCAGTGAAAATAAATTTTTTAAAAGCTTTTACTTCTTGCATGTAGTTTGGCTTTAATATTTTGCCCTTATTTTGGCAGGCTGGGTTTTAGATTGGCTGACAATTTTAACATGTCCTATTTTTCCTCACCGTTGTAGCACTCCTCTCTCGCTGATGGGCATTCTTTCCACATGTGCAAGTTTTTCCGGCCACGCCAAGAGCATTTCAAGATGGCAGTTGGCCAGCTTTTCCCCTTTTTCACGGGGTTCTGCTTTGGTGCTCTCTCTCTCGTGGCCTGCATACTGAACGGGGTCACTCATTCATTTCCACCGGACCTCACATTCCCCACGAACAAATGCCCTATTTTGCTTTCTGAGCTCTTGCAAACGAGAGAATATTTAACTCTAATCAAGACAGTATAAGTTGAGTTTATACTGTCTTGATTAGAGTTAAATTTTCTCTCATTTGCAAGAGCTCTGATAGAGCTTCATCTAAGACCCCAACTAGTATGCAATCATGAATCAATTCTTCCCTCAATATTTGGTTTCTGCCAGCCTGTATAAATCAATGATAAATTAATCCATGTTCTTACCTAGTCTTTGTTTTTGCTTGTTAAATTTTGCCCTTTCCATAATTAAATTTTTGTGAACACCGAAATATGAATCAAATGCTCAAAGGAATTCATCGTAAGAAGTTGAAATCTCGTTGACTCCCTGCCTCGTTATTATGTCATCTGCAATAGCTCCAACTGCATAGAGTAATGTACTGACCCGATTCCTTTGTTCTTTTTGAAGAAATTATGTGTTTCTTATGTTAATCCTTTACTCTACATCAACTGCCCTCTCAAATGAACATAATAAATTCCACGGCAGTATTTGAGAGAAAAGAAGGGATGCTATCACCAGTGTCCTGGTTGATACTCATCCCTCAGCCAGTATCTCCAAAATAGTTTATGGATCGCCATCACATTATTACTTGCTGTATGCAGATGGACTGCCACATTTCCTACAACAGTGCCTACACTTCAAAAGGAGATCACTGGCTGTAAAAGTGCTTTAGGATGTTTGGCAGTCATGAAGGGTGCTATATAAATGTAAATACTTTTTACGCCAAAAGGAAAAGAAAGTACAAGCTGAGATTTTGGGTTGGGGATGAGGGAGTGCAGCTCGGCTGGACCGAGGCATGGAGAGATCCATAGATCAGGACAATGATTTAAAACTCCATGTTTGGAAAGAGGACAGATAGCTGACATTAATTTTGCAGCCAGTAGTCTCAAGTTGCAGACTCTTCTATGTTACCTGAACAGCCAAATTATATTAAACCTTACAAAGCTTTTGTTCACGTATGCTTTAAACTGACTGAGATTAAACTCATTAATTTAATAATCCTCAAGTGTGTGCTTTTCAATATTCTAAAATATCGAATTTAAAAAAAACATTAATTTTGCAACTGCCCTTGGCAATGAACCAGGTTATCAAAGCTGCAGCAGATGTATGGTTTTTTTTTGCTTTTTCTTAACCACATAAAATACCTCTGCACATTTAAGTGTGATGCCTTGCTCTAGATGCAAGCCTTGAATGGTTGGTGGAAGACGGGGCAGAAGGCTGTGTTGTTAAAGTTCTTTCAATATAAGCCAAATAAATAGCTGGATATGTTCCCACAAGATGATAAACTAGGTTTATGCAACAACCAGCACTGTTTGGCCTACTGAATCTCAAGGCAGCCAAGATGCCCACAGCTGCAAGGACAGAGCAATATTTGGAATCTGGCACTACTATCCCCAAGTCAATGTGCATTTAAGTGATGTCTTTAATGGGAAGATAGATAAGCAAATGAGGGAGAAAGTAGCTGAAGGATACTGTGTGTTGATTGGAGTGGGAGAAGGTTTGTGTAGAGAATAAAAGCCAGCATGGACCAGTTGGGCTGAATGGCCAGTTTTTCTGTGCTGTGAATCCTAAGTAATATTGTTAAAAGCTGCAACCCAGTGAAACACAAACCCGATGGCATTTTGTAAAAATTTATTCTTTCATGGGATGTGGGTGTCACTGGCAAGACCAACATTTGTTGTACCATCCCTAACTTGCCTTGGACTGAGTGGCTTGCTCAGCTATTTCAGAGAGCCGTCAAGAGTCAACCACACTGCTGTGGGTCTGGATTCACATGTGGGCCAGACCAGGTAAGGATGGCAGATTTCCTTCCCTAAAGGGCATTCGTGAACCAGATGGGATTTTATGACAATCGATGATAATTTCATGGTCACTATTACCAAGACTAGCTTTCAATTCCAGATTTTATTCATTGAATTCAAATTCCACCAGCTGCCATGCTGGGATTCGAATCCATGTCCCCACAGCATTAACCTGGGCCTTTAGATTATTAGCTCAGTGACATTACCACTACGCCACTGTCTCCCTCCCCTTATCTGGAAGATCATGCCACTGTTTGAAAGATGCAGAAGCTGTGAAGCAACAGAACAACAATGTTCTAAAAATATGGAGCAACCATGTGCTACCCAACAATGAGATATGTGTTTAGGCAAAAATAGAGAACCATCTCCATAATGTGATGGAAAGGTCAATGGTTAATTAGTTCAAGCTAACGTGTAAAGAAAAGCTGCATTGGTCTGAGTGAATGCAGTGAGTACCATGTTCTGCAAATTCCCACCACCACAGCAGCTTCCAAAACCCACTGAGCCAAGATGTGAATCTCAACAGTCAGCCAAGGCAGTGACAGGTCTGGCCAGCAGCTCAGGAATGATCCTTACAGGTGAAGGCAGTCAACGGCTGGACAAGCTTTTCCATCCGTCAGTTTTCGAGTACTGATAATGTCCACGAGAGGAATTCTCACTGCACGGTAGTACCAAAAATAATAAGTGCATCCCGCAGACAGGATGAGACTCAGGATTGCCCTGTGAATGTTGCTTTCCATTGCTGAGCCAGAGGAGAGCAGGGGGGAAAAAAAGCTGGACAAAGACTCAGTGTAAAAAATGAAGATATTGTTTACACTCAAGAGGGAAAGAGTCTGTGGATGTTGCAACTCTTTCTATATTTATACCTGTTCTTTCGTGCTTCTGAACAACAGATAAAGGGACAAACAATCTGGAGAACACATAATGAATCACATGTTCGCAAGTCACAAAGCAAGTGTATTCTATTTTCTCCATAGCTTTGGAACAAAGTGTTTTCTCAGAAACTTCACGCACTCTTTCTTCTGTTCTCTCTGGGTTGAGCTGTCAATTGTGACTCAGTTGGCAGTACATGCACCCCGCAGACACAGTCAGTTGGCAGTACATGCGCCCCACAGACACAGTCAGTTGGCAGTACATGCGCCCCGCAGACACAGTCAGACGTTCGGGTGGGGGGGGGAGGTTCAAGTCCCACACCTGAGCACCAGGTCAAGGCTGATATTTCAGTGCTGTGCTGGTGAAGGTGTGCTGCACTGCCAGAGGTGCCATCTTTCTGAGGAGATAGTAGGTGGATGTAAAAATGCCCAGGGCGTTATTACGGGAGATGGGCTGGGGTGTGGGGGGGGGTGGAGTTTATTATGGAGATGGGCTGGGGTTGGTGGGGGGGGAATTTATTACGGAGATGGGCTGGGGGTGTGGGGAGGGAGGAGTTTATTACGGAGATGGGCTGGGGGTGTGGGGAGGGGGGAGTTTATTACGGAGATGGGCTGGGGGTGTGGGGAGGGAGGAGTTTATTACGGAGATGGGCTGGGGGTGTGGGGAGGGGGGAGTTTATTACGGAGATGGGCTGGGGGTGTGGGGAGGAGTTTATTACGGAGATGGGCTGGGGGTGTGGGGAGGGGGGAGTTTATTACGGAGATGGGCTGGGGGTGTGGGGAGGGGGGAATTTATTACGGAGATGGGCTGGGGTTGGTGGGGGGGGAGTTTATTACGGAGATGGGCTGGGGGTGTGGGGAGGGGGGAATTTATTACGGAGATGGGCTGGGGGTGTGGGGAGGGGGGAATTTATTACGGAGATGGGCTGGGGTTGGTGGGGGGGGAGTTTATTACGGAGATGGGCTGGGGGTGTGGGGAGGGGGGAATTTATTACGGAGATGGGCTGGGGTTGGTGGGGGGGGAGTTTATTACGGAGATGGGCTGGGGGTGTGGGGAGGGGGGAGTTTATTACGGAGATGGGTTGGGGGTGTGGGGAGGAGTTTATTACGGAGATGGGCTGGGGGTGTGGGGGGGAGTTTATTACGGAGATGGGCTGGGGGTGTGGGGAGGAGTTTATTACGGAGATGGGCTGGGGGTGTGGGGAGGGGGGAGTTTATTACGGAGATGGGCTGGGGGTGTGGGGAGGGGGGAGTTTATTACGGAGATGGGCTGGGGGGGTAAGGAGGGGGGAGTTTATTACGGAGATGGGCTGGGGGTGTGGGGAGGGGGGAGTTTATTACGGAGATGGGCTGGGGGTGTGGGGAGGAGTTTATTACGGAGATGGGCTGGGGGTGTGGGGAGGGGGGAGTTTATTACGGAGATGGGCTGGGGGTGTGGGGAGGGGGGAGTTTATTACGGAGATGGGCTGGGGGTGTGGGGGGGAGTTTATTACGGAGATGGGCTGGGGGTGTGGGGAGGGGGGAGTTTATTACGGAGATGGGCTGGGGGGGTGGGGAGGAGTTTATTACGGAGATGGGCTGGGGGGGTGAGGAGGAGTTTATTACGGAGATGGGCTGGGGGTGTGGGGAGGGGGGAGTTTATTACGGAGATGGGCTGGGGGTGTGGGGAGGAGTTTATTACGGAGATGGGCTGGGGGTGTGGGGGAGGAGTTTATTACGGAGATGGGCTGGGGGTGTGGGGAGGAGTTTATTACGGAGATGGGCTGGGGGTGTGGGGAGGGGGGAGTTTATTACGGAGATGGGCTGGGGGTGTGGGGAGGGGGGAGTTTATTACGGAGATGGGCTGGGGGTGTGGGGGAGGAGTTTATTACGGAGATGGGCTGGGGGTGTGGGGAGGGGGGAGTTTATTACGGAGATGGGCTGGGGGTGTGGGGAGGGGGGAGTTTATTACGGAGATGGGCTGGGGGTGTGGGGAGGGGGGAGTTTATTACGGAGATGGGCTGGGGGGGGGTGGGGAGGAGTTTATTACGGAGATGGGCTGGGGGTGTGGGGAGGAGTTTATTACGGAGATGGGCTGGGGGTGTGGGGAGGAGTTTATTACGGAGATGGGCTGGGGGTGTGGGGAGGAGTTTATTACGGAGATGGGCTGGGGGTGTGAGGAGGAGTTTATTACGGAGATGGGCTGGGGGTGTGAGGAGGAGTTTATTACGGAGATGGGCTGGGGGGGTGAGGGGGGAGTTTATTACGGAGATGGGCTGGGGGTGTGGGGGGGGGAGTTTATTACGGAGATGGGCTGGGGGTGTGGGGAGGAGTTTATTACGGAGATGGGCTGGGGGTGTGGGGTGGGGAGGAGTTTATTACGGAGATGGGCTGGGGGTGTGGGGGGGAGTTTATTACGGAGATGGGCTGGGGGTGTGGGGAGGAGTTTATTACGGAGATGGGCTGGGGGTGTGGGGAGGGGGGAGTTTATTACGGAGATGGGCTGGGGGTGTGGGGAGGGGGGAGTTTATTACGGAGATGGGCTGGGGGTGTGGGGAGGGGGGAGTTTATTACGGAGATGGGCTGGGGGGGTGAGGAGGAGTTTATTACGGAGATGGGCTGGGGGTGTGGGGAGGAGTTTATTACGGAGATGGGCTGGGGGTGTGGGGAGGAGTTTATTACGGAGATGGGCTGGGGGTGTGAGGAGGGGGGAGTTTATTACGGAGATGGGCTGGGGGTGTGGGGAGGGGGGAGTTTATTACGGAGATGGGCTGGGGGTGTGGGGAGGAGTTTATTACGGAGATGGGCTGGGGGGGTGAGGAGGGGGGAGTTTATTACGGAGATGGGCTGGGGGTGTGGAGTTTATTACGGAGATGGGCTGGGGGTGTGGAGTTTATTACGGAGATGGGCTGGGGGGGTGAGGAGGAGTTTATTACGGAGATGGGCTGGGGGTGTGGAGGAGGAGTTTATTACGGAGATGGGCTGGGGGTGTGGGGAGGGGGGAGTTTATTACGGAGATGGGCTGGGGGGGTGAGGAGGAGTTTATTACGGAGATGGGCTGGGGGGGTGGGGGGGGAGGAGTTTATTACGGAGATGGGCTGGGGGTGTGGGGGGGGTGGAGTTTATTACGGAGATGGGCTGGGGGTGTGGGGAGGAGTTTATTACGGAGATGGGCTGGGGGTGTGGGGGGGGAGTTTATTACGGAGATGGGCTGGGGGTGTGGGGAGGAGTTTATTACGGAGATGGGCTGGGGGTGGGGGGAGGGGGGAGTTTATTACGGAGATGGGCTGGGGGGGTGAGGAGGAGTTTATTACGGAGATGGGCTGGGGGTGTGGAGTTTATTACGGAGATGGGCTGGGGGGGTGAGGAGGAGTTTATTACGGAGATGGGCTGGGGGTGTGGGGTGGGAGGAGTTTATTACGGAGATGGGCTGGGCGTGTGAGGAGGAGTTTATTACGGAGATGGGCTGGGGGTGTGGGGAGGGGGGAGTTTATTACGGAGATGGGCTGGGGGTGTGGGAGGAGTTTATTACGGAGATGGGCTGGGGGTGTGGGGAGGGGGGAGTTTATTACGGAGATGGGCTGGGGGTGTGGGAGGGGGGAGTTTATTACGGAGATGGGCTGGGGGGTGGGGAGGGGGAGTTTATTACGGAGATGGGCTGGGGGTGTGGGGAGGAGTTTATTACGGAGATGGGCTGGGGGTGTGAGGAGGAGTTTATTACGGAGATGGGCTGGGGGTGTGGGGGAGGAGTTTATTACGGAGATGGGCTGGGGGTGTGGGAGGGGAGTTTATTACGGAGATGGGCTGGGGGTGTGGGGGGGAGGAGTTTATTACGGAGATGGGCTGGGGGTGTGGGGAGGGGAGTTTATTACGGAGATGGGCTGGGGGTGTGGGGAGGGGGGAGTTTATTACGGAGATGGGCTGGGGGTGTGGGGAGGGGGAGTTTATTACGGAGATGGGCTGGGGGTGTGGGAGGGAGGAGTTTATTACGGAGATGGGCTGGGGGTGTGGGGAGGGGAGTTTATTACGGAGATGGGCTGGGGGTGTGGGGAGGGGGAGTTTATTACGGAGATGGGCTGGGGGTGTGGGGAGGGGGAGTTTATTACGGAGATGGCTGGGGGTGTGGGGAGGGGGGAGTTTATTACGGAGATGGGCTGGGGGTGTGGGGAGGGGGGAGTTTATTACGGAGATGGGCTGGGGGGTGGGAGGGGGAGTTTATTACGGAGATGGGCTGGGGGTGTGGGGAGGGGGGAGTTTATTACGGAGATGGGCTGGGGGGTGTGGAGGAGTTTATTACGGAGATGGGCTGGGGGTGTGGGGAGGGGGAGTTTATTACGGAGATGGGCTGGGGGTGTGGGAGGGGGAGTTTATTACGGAGATGGGCTGGGGGTGTGGGGAGGGGGGAGTTTATTACGGAGATGGGCTGGGGGTTGTGGGGAGGGGGGAGTTTATTACGGAGATGGGCTGGGGGGTGTGGGGAGGGGGAGTTTATTACGGAGATGGGCTGGGGGTGTGGGGAGGGGGGAGTTTATTACGGAGATGGGCTGGGGGTGTGGGGAGGGGGGAGTTTATTACGGAGATGGGCTGGGGGTGTGGGGAGGGGGGAGTTTATTACGGAGATGGGCTGGGGGTGTGGGGAGGAGTTTATTACGGAGATGGGCTGGGGGTGTGGGGAGGAGTTTATTACGGAGATGGGCTGGGGGTGTGGGGAGGGGGGAGTTTATTACGGAGATGGGCTGGGGGTGTGGGGAGGGGGAGTTTATTACGGAGATGGGCTGGGGGTGTGGGGAGGGAGTTTATTACGGAGATGGGCTGGGGGTGTGGGGAGGGGGAGTTTATTACGGAGATGGGCTGGGGGTGTGGGGAGGGGGGAGTTTATTACGGAGATGGGCTGGGGGTGTGGGGAGGGGGGAGTTTATTACGGAGATGGGCTGGGGTGTGGGGAGGGGGGAGTTTATTACGGAGATGGGCTGGGGGTGTGGGGAGGAGTTTATTACGGAGATGGGCTGGGGGTGTGGGGAGGGGGGAGTTTATTACGGAGATGGGCTGGGGGTGTGGGGAGGGGGAGTTTATTACGGAGATGGGCTGGGGGTGTGGGGAGGGGGGAGTTTATTACGGAGATGGGCTGGGGGGGTGAGGGAGGAGTTTATTACGGAGATGGGCTGGGGGTGTGGGGGAGGAGTTTATTACGGAGATGGGCTGGGGGTGTGGGGAGGGGGGAGTTTATTACGGAGATGGGCTGGGGGTGTGGGGAGGGGGGAGTTTATTACGGAGATGGGCTGGGGGTGTGGGGGGGAGTTTATTACGGAGATGGGCTGGGGGTGTGGGGAGGGGGGAGTTTATTATGGAGATGGGCTGGGGGTGTGGGGAGGAGTTTATTACGGAGATGGGCTGGGGGGGTGGGGGGGGAGTTTATTACGGAGATGGGCTGGGGGTGTGGGGAGGAGTTTATTACGGAGATGGGCTGGGGGTGTGGGGAGGGGGGAGTTTATTACGGAGATGGGCTGGGGGGTGTGGGAGGAGTTTATTACGGAGATGGGCTGGGGGTGTGGGGAGGGGAGTTTATTACGGAGATGGGCTGGGGGTGTGGGGAGGGGAGTTTATTACGGAGATGGGCTGGGGGTGTGGGGAGGGGAGTTTATTACGGAGATGGGCTGGGGGTGTGGGGAGGGGGGAGTTTATTACGGAGATGGGCTGGGGGTGTGGGGAGGGGGAGTTTATTACGGAGATGGGCTGGGGGTGTGGGGAGGGGAGAGTTTATTACGGAGATGGGCTGGGGGTGTGGGGAGGGGGAGTTTATTACGGAGATGGGCTGGGGGTGTGGGGAGGGGAGTTTATTACGGAGATGGGCTGGGGGTGTGGGGAGGGGGAGTTTATTACGGAGATGGGCTGGGGGGTGTGGGGAGGGGGAGTTTATTACGGAGATGGGCTGGGGGTGTGGGGAGGGGGAGTTTATTACGGAGATGGGCTGGGGGGGTGAGGAGGAGTTTATTACGGAGATGGGCTGGGGGTGTGGGGAGGAGGTTTATTACGGAGATGGGCTGGGGGTGTGGGGAGGGGGAGTTTATTACGGAGATGGGCTGGGGGGTGTGGGGAGGGGAGTTTATTACGGAGATGGGCTGGGGGTGTGGGGAGGAGTTTATTACGGAGATGGGCTGGGGTGTGGGGAGGGGGGAGTTTATTACGGAGATGGGCTGGGGGTGTGGGGAGGAGTTTATTACGGAGATGGGCTGGGGGGGTGAGGAGGAGTTTATTACGGAGATGGGCTGGGGGTGTGGGGAGGGGGGAGTTTATTACGGAGATGGGCTGGGGGTGTGGGGAGGAGTTTATTACGGAGATGGGCTGGGGGTGTGGGGAGGAGTTTATTACGGAGATGGGCTGGGGGTGTGGGGAGGAGTTTATTACGGAGATGGGCTGGGGGTGTGGGGAGGGGGGAGTTTATTACGGAGATGGGCTGGGGGTGTGAGGAGGAGTTTATTACGGAGATGGGCTGGGGGTGTGGGGAGGGGGAGTTTATTACGGAGATGGGCTGGGGGTGTGGGGAGGGGGGAGTTTATTACGGAGATGGGCTGGGGGTGTGGGAGGGGAGTTTATTACGGAGATGGGCTGGGGGTGTGGGGAGGGAGTTTATTACGGAGATGGGCTGGGGGTGTGGGAGGGGGGAGTTTATTACGGAGATGGGCTGGGGGTGTGGGGAGGAGGAGTTTATTACGGAGATGGGCTGGGGGGTGTGGGGAGGAGTTTATTACGGAGATGGGCTGGGGGTGTGGGGAGGGGGGAGTTTATTACGGAGATGGGCTGGGGGTGTGGGAGGGGAGGAGTTTATTACGGAGATGGGCTGGGGGTGTGGGGAGGAGGAGTTTATTACGGAGATGGGCTGGGGGTGTGGGGAGGGGGAGTTTATTACGGAGATGGGCTGGGGGTGTGGGGAGGGGGAGTTTATTACGGAGATGGGCTGGGGGTGTGGAGGGGGGAGTTTATTACGGAGATGGGCTGGGGGTGTGGGAGGGAGTTTATTACGGAGATGGGCTGGGGGTGTGGGAGGGAGTTTATTACGGAGATGGGCTGGGGGTGTGGGGAGGAGTTTATTACGGAGATGGGCTGGGGGTGTGGGGAGGGAGGAGTTTATTACGGAGATGGGCTGGGGGTGTGGGGAGGAGTTTATTACGGAGATGGGCTGGGGGGGTGGGGAGGGGGAGTTTATTACGGAGATGGGCTGGGGGTGTGGGGAGGAGTTTATTACGGAGATGGGCTGGGGGTGTGGGGAGGAGTTTATTACGGAGATGGGCTGGGGGTGTGGGGGGAGGAGTTTATTACGGAGATGGGCTGGGGGTGTGGGGAGGGGAGTTTATTACGGAGATGGGCTGGGGGTGTGGGGAGGGGAGTTTATTACGGAGATGGGCTGGGGGTGTGGGGAGGGGGAGTTTATTACGGAGATGGGCTGGGGGTGTGGGGAGGGGGAGTTTATTACGGAGATGGGCTGGGGGTGTGAGGAGGAGTTTATTACGGAGATGGGCTGGGGGTGTGGGGAGGGGGAGTTTATTACGGAGATGGGCTGGGGGGTGTGGGAGGAGTTTATTACGGAGATGGGCTGGGGGTGTGGGGAGGGGAGTTTATTACGGAGATGGGCTGGGGGTGTGGGGAGGGAGTTTATTACGGAGATGGGCTGGGGGGTGTGAGGGAGGAGTTTATTACGGAGATGGGCTGGGGGTGTGGGGAGGGGAGTTTATTACGGAGATGGGCTGGGGGTGTGGGGAGGAGTTTTATTACGGAGATGGGCTGGGGGGTGTGAGGGGAGGAGTTTATTACGGAGATGGGCTGGGGGTGTGGGGAGGGAGTTTATTACGGAGATGGGCTGGGGGTGTGGGGAGGGGGGAGTTTATTACGGAGATGGGCTGGGGGTGTGGGGAGGGGGAGTTTATTACGGAGATGGGCTGGGGGGTGTGGGAGGAGTTTATTACGGAGATGGGCTGGGGGGTGTGGGGAGGAGTTTATTACGGAGATGGGCTGGGGGTGTGGGGAGGGGGAGTTTATTACGGAGATGGGCTGGGGGTGGTGAGGAGGAGTTTATTACGGAGATGGGCTGGGGGTGGTGGGAGGAGTTTATTACGGAGATGGGCTGGGGTGTGGGGAGGGGGGAGTTTATTACGGAGATGGGCTGGGGGTGTGGGGAGGAGTTTATTACGGAGATGGGCTGGGGGTGTGGGGAGGGGGGAGTTTATTACGGAGATGGGCTGGGGGTGTGGGGAGGAGTTTATTACGGAGATGGGCTGGGGTGTGGGGGGAGGAGTTTATTACGGAGATGGGCTGGGGGTGTGGGGAGGAGTTTATTACGGAGATGGGCTGGGGGTGTGGGGAGGAGTTTATTACGGAGATGGGCTGGGGGTGTGGGGAGGAGTTTATTACGGAGATGGGCTGGGGGTGTGGGGAGGAGTTTATTACGGAGATGGGCTGGGGGTGTGGGGAGGGGGGAGTTTATTACGGAGATGGGCTGGGGGTGTGGGGAGGAGTTTATTACGGAGATGGGCTGGGGGTGTGGGGAGGAGTTTATTACGGAGATGGGCTGGGGGTGTGGGAGGGGAGTTTATTACGGAGATGGGCTGGGGGTGTGGGGAGGGAGTTTATTACGGAGATGGGCTGGGGGTGTGGAGGAGGAGTTTATTACGGAGATGGGCTGGGGGTGTGGGGAGGGGGAGTTTATTACGGAGATGGGCTGGGGTGTGGGGAGGGGGAGTTTATTACGGAGATGGGCTGGGGGGTGAGGAGGAGTTTATTACGGAGATGGGCTGGGGGTGTGGGGGGGAGGAGTTTATTACGGAGATGGGCTGGGGGTGTGGGGAGGAGGGAGTTTATTACGGAGATGGGCTGGGGGTGTGGGGAGGGGGAGTTTATTACGGAGATGGGCTGGGGGGTGTGGGGAGGAGTTTATTACGGAGATGGGCTGGGGGTGTGGGGAGGGGAGTTTATTACGGAGATGGGCTGGGGGTGTGGGGAGGGGAGTTTATTACGGAGATGGGCTGGGGTGTGGGAGGGGGAGTTTATTACGGAGATGGGCTGGGGGTGTGGGGAGGGGGGAGTTTATTACGGAGATGGGCTGGGGGTGTGGGGAGGGGGGAGTTTATTACGGAGATGGGCTGGGGGTGTGGGAGGGGGGAGTTTATTACGGAGATGGGCTGGGGGTGTGAGGGAGGAGTTTATTACGGAGATGGGCTGGGGGTGTGGAGGGAGGAGTTTATTACGGAGATGGGCTGGGGGTGTGGGGAGGGGGGAGTTTATTACGGAGATGGGCTGGGGGTGTGGGGAGGGGGAGTTTATTACGGAGATGGGCTGGGGGTGTGGGGAGGAGTTTATTACGGAGATGGGCTGGGGTGTGGGGAGGGGGAGTTTATTACGGAGATGGGCTGGGGGTGTGGGGAGGAGTTTATTACGGAGATGGGCTGGGGGGTGTGGGGAGGGGGGAGTTTATACGGAGATGGGCTGGGGGTGTGGGGAGGAGTTTATTACGGAGATGGGCTGGGGGTGTGGGGAGGGGGGAGTTTATTACGGAGATGGGCTGGGGGGGTGAGGGAGGAGTTTATTACGGAGATGGGCTGGGGGTGTGGGGAGGAGTTTATTACGGAGATGGGCTGGGGGTGTGGGAGGGGGAGTTTATTACGGAGATGGGCTGGGGGTGTGGGAGGGGGAGTTTATTACGGAGATGGGCTGGGGGTGTGGGGAGGAGTTTATTAACGGAGATGGGCTGGGGGTGTGGGGAGGAGGAGTTTATTACGGAGATGGGCTGGGGGTGTGGGGTGAGGAGGAGTTTATTACGGAGATGGGCTGGGGGTGTGGGGAGGGGGGAGTTTATTACGGAGATGGGCTGGGGGTGTGGGAGGGAGTTTATTACGGAGATGGGCTGGGGGTGTGGGGAGGGGGAGTTTATTACGGAGATGGGCTGGGGGTGTGGGGAGGGGAGTTTATTACGGAGATGGGCTGGGGGTGTGAGGAGGAGTTTATTACGGAGATGGGCTGGGGGGTGTGGGAGGAGTTTATTACGGAGATGGGCTGGGTGTGGGGAGGGAGGGAGTTTATACGGAGATGGGCTGGGGGTGTGGGGAGGAGTTTATTACGGAGATGGGCTGGGGGTGTGGGGAGGGTTTATTACGGAGATGGGCTGGGGGTGTGGGGAGGGAGTTTATTACGGAGATGGGCTGGGGGTGTGGGGAGGAGTTTATTACGGAGATGGGCTGGGGGGGGGTGAGGAGGAGTTTATTACGGAGATGGGCTGGGGTGTGTGAGGGGAGTTTATTACGGAGATGGGCTGGGGGTGTGGGGAGGAGTTTATTACGGAGATGGGCTGGGGGGTGTGGGGAGGGGGGAGGTTTATTACGGAGATGGGCTGGGGGTGTGGGAGGGGGGAGTTATTACGGAGATGGGCTGGGGGTGTGGGAGGAGGAGTTTATTACGGAGATGGGCTGGGGTGTGGGGAGGGGGGAGTTTATTACGGAGATGGGCTGGGGGGTGTGGGGAGGAGTTTATTACGGAGATGGGCTGGGGGTGTGGGGAGGGGGGAGTTTATTACGGAGATGGGCTGGGGGTGTGGGGAGGGGGAGTTTATTACGGAGATGGGCTGGGGGGGTGTGGGGAGGGGGGAGTTTATTACGGAGATGGGCTGGGGGTGTGGGAGGAGTTTATTACGGAGATGGGCTGGGGTGTGGGGAGGGGAGTTTATTACGGAGATGGGCTGGGGGTGTGGGGGGGAGTTTATTACGGAGATGGGCTGGGGGTGTGGGGAGGGGGAGTTTATTACGGAGATGGGCCTGGGGGTGTGGGGAGGAGTTTATTACGGAGATGGCTGGGGGTGTGGGGAGGAGTTTATTACGGAGATGGGCTGGGGGGTGAGGGAGAGTTTATTACGGAGGATGGGCTGGGGGTGTGGGAGGGAGTTTATTACGGAGATGGGCCTGGGGGTTTTGGGGAGGAGTTTATTACGGAGATGGGCTGGGGGTGTGGGAGGGGGGAGTTTATTACGGAGATGGGCTGGGGGGGTGAGGAGGAGGAGTTTATCTACGGAGATGGGCTGGGGGTGTGGGGAGGGGGGAGTTTTATTACGGAGATGGGCTGGGGGTGTGGGAGGAGTTTTATTACGGAGATGGCTGGGGTGTGGGGAGGGGGGGAGTTTATTACGGAGATGGGCTGGGGTGTGAGGAGGAGTTTATTACGGAGATGGGCTGGGGGGGGTGAGGGAGGAGTTATTACGGAGATGGGCTGGGGGTGTGGGGAGGGGGAGTTTATTACGGAGATGGGCTGGGGGGGTGAGGAGGAGTTATTACGGAGATGGGCTGGGGGTGTGGGGGAGGAGTTTATTACGGAGATGGGCTGGGGGGTGTGGGGAGGAGTTTTATTACGGAGATGGGCTGGGGGTGTGGGGAGGGGAGTTTATTACGGAGATGGGCTGGGGGTGGGTGAGGAGGGGAGTTTATTACGGAGATGGGCTGGGGGTGTGGGGAGGAGTTTATTACGGAGATGGGCTGGGGGGTGTGGGGAGTTTATTACGGAGATGGGCTGGGGTTGGTGGGGAGGAGTTTATTACGGAGATGGGCTGGGGGTGTGGGGAGGGGAGTTTATTACGGAGATGGGCTGGGGGGTGTGGGGAGGAGGAGTTTATTACCGGAGATGGGCTGGGGGTGTGGGGAGGGGGGAGTTTATTACGGAGATGGGCTGGGGGTGTGGGGAGGAGTTTATTACGGAGATGGCTGGGGGGTGAGAGGGGGGAGTTTATTACGGAGATGCGGCTGGGGTGTGGGAGGAGTTTATTACGGAGAGGGCCTGGGGGTGTGGAGGAGGGGAGGAGTTTATTACGGAGATGGGCTGGGGTGTGGGGAGGGGGAGTTTATTACGAGATGGGCTGGGGGTGTGGGGAGGGAGTTTATTACGGAGATGGGCTGGGGGGTGTGGGGAGGGGGGAGGTTATTACGGAGATGGGCTGGGGGTGTGGAGGAGGGGAGTTTATTACGGAGATGGGCTGGGGGTGTGGGGAGGGGGAGTTTATTACGGAGATGGGCTGGGGGTGGTGGGGAGGGGGAGTTTATTACGGAGATGGGCTGGGGGGTGAGGAGGGTGGAGTTTATTACGGAGATGGGCTGGGGGTGTGGGGAGGGGAGTGATTAGGAGATGGGCTAGGGGGTGATGAGGGAGGAGTTTATTACGGAGATGGGCTGGGGGTGTGGGGAGGGGGAGTTTTATTACGGAGATGGGCTGGGGGTGAGGGGGAGGAGTTTATTACGGAGATGGGCTGGGGGTGGGGAGGAGGAGTTTATTACGGAGAATGGGCTGGGGGTGTGGGGAGGAGTTTATTACGGAGATGGGCTGGGGGTGTGGGGAGGGGGAGTTTATTACGGAGATGGGCTGGGGGTGTGGGGGGAGGAGTTTATTACGGAGATGGGCTGGGGGTGTGGGGAGGGGGGAGTTTATTACGGAGATGGGCTGGGGGTGTGGGGAGGGGGAGTTTATTACGGAGATGGGCTGGGGGTGTGGGGAGGGGGAGTTTATTACGGAGATGGGCTGGGGGTGTGGGGAGGGGAGTTTATTACGGAGATGGGCTGGGGGTGTGGGGAGGGAGGAGTTTATTACGGAGATGGGCCTGGGGGGGTGGGGAGGAGTTTATTACGGAGATGGGCTGGGGGTGTGGGGAGGGGAGTTTATTACGGAGATGGGCTGGGGGTGTGGGGAGGGGGGAGTTTATTACGGAGATGGGCTGGGGGTGTGGGGAGGGGGAGTTTATTACGGAGATGGGCTGGGGGTGTGGGGAGGGGGGAGTTTATTACGGAGATGGGCTGGGGGGGTGAGGGGAGGAGTTTATTACGGAGATGGGCTGGGGGGTGTGGGGAGGGGGGAGTTTATTACGGAGATGGGCTGGGGGGTGTGGGGGGGGGAGTTTATTACGGAGATGGGCTGGGGGTGTGGGGAGGGGGAGTTTATTACGGAGATGGGCTGGGGGGTGTGAGGAGGAGTTTATTACGGAGATGGGCTGGGGGGTGTGGGGAGGGGAGTTTATTACGGAGATGGGCTGGGGGTGTGGGGAGGGGGGAGTTTATTACGGAGATGGGATGGGGGTGTGGGGAGGGGGGAGTTTATTACGGAGATGGGCTGGGGGTGTGGGAGGGAGGAGTTTATTACGGAGATGGGCTGGGGGTGTGGGGAGGAGTTTATTACGGAGATGGGCTGGGGGTGTGGGGAGGAGTTTATTACGGAGATGGGCTGGGGGTGTGGGGAGGAGTTTATTACGGAGATGGGCTGGGGGTGTGGGGAGGGGGGAGTTTATTACGGAGATGGGCTGGGGGTGTGGGAGGAGTTTATTACGGAGATGGGCTGGGGGTGTGAGGGAGGGGAGTTTATTACGGAGATGGGCTGGGGGGTGTGGGAGGGAGTTTATTACGGAGATGGGCTGGGGGTGTGGGGAGGGGGGAGTTTATTACGGAGATGGGCTGGGGGTGTGGGGAGGAGTTTATTACGGAGATGGGCTGGGGGTGTGGGAGGAGTTTATTACGGAGATGGGCTGGGGGTGTGGGGAGGGAGTTTATTACGGAGATGGGCTGGGGGGTGTGGGGAGGGGGAGTTTATTACGGAGATGGCTGGGGGTGTGGGGAGGAGTTTATTACGGAGATGGGCTGGGGGTGTGGGGAGGGGAGTTTATTACGGAGATGGGCTGGGGGTGTGGGGAGGGGGAGTTTATTACGGAGATGGGCTGGGGGTGTGGGGAGGGGGGAGTTTATTACGGAGATGGGCTGGGGGTGAGGAGGAGTTTATTACGGAGATGGGCTGGGGGTGTGGGGAGGGGGGAGTTTATTACGGAGATGGGCTGGGGGTGTGTGAGGAGGAGTTTAATTACGGATGGATAGGGCTGGGGGTGTGGGGAGGGTGGAGTTTATTCGGAGATGGGCTGGGGGTGTGGGGAGGGGGAGTTTATTTACGGCGATGGGCTGGGGGTGTGGGGAGGGGGGAGTTTATTACGGAGATGGGCTGGGGGCCTGGGTGTGGGGAGGGAGTTTATTACGGAGATGGGCTGGGGGGGCTCGGGGGAGGGGGGAGGAAGTTATTTTACGGAGGATGGGTCTGGGGCGTGTGGTAGGGGAGGAGTTTATTACGGAAGATGGGCTGGGGGTGTGGGAGGGGGGAGTTTTATTACGGAGGATGGGCTAGGGGGGGTGAGGAGGCGAGTTTATTACGGAGATGGGCTGGGGGGGGCGTGAGGGAGGGGAGTTTATTACGGAGATGGGCTGGGGGTGTGGGGAGCAGGGAGCGTTTATTACGGAGCTGGGGCTGGGGGTGTGGTGGGGAGTTTATTACGGAGATGGGCTGGGGGTGTGGGGAGGGGGGAGTTTATTACGGAGATGGGCTGTGGGTGTGGGGAGGAGTTTATTACGGAGATGGGCTGGGGGTGTGGGGAGGGGAGTTTATTACGGAGATGGGCTGGGGGTGTGGGGAGGGAGTTTATTACGGAGATGGGCTGGGGGTGTGGGGAGGGAGTTTATTACGGAGATGGGCTGGGGGTGTGGGGAGGAGTTTATTACGGAGATGGGCTGGGGGTGTGGGGAGGGGGGAGTTTATTACGGAGATGGGCTGGGGGTGTGGGGGAGGAGTTTATTACGGAGATGGGCTGGGGGTGTGGGGAGGAGTTTATTACGGAGATGGGCTGGGGGGTGTGGAGGAGGAGTTTATTACGGAGATGGGCTGGGGGTGTGGGGAGGGGAGTTTATTACGGAGATGGGCTGGGGGGGTGAGGAGGAGTTTATTACGGAGATGGGCTGGGGGGGTGGGGAGGAGTTTATTACGGAGATGGGCTGGGGGTGTGGGGAGGAGTTTATTACGGAGATGGGCTGGGGGTGTGGGGAGGGAGTTTATTACGGAGATGGGCTGGGGGTGTGGAGGAGGAGTTTATTACGGAGATGGGCTGGGGGTGTGGGGAGGGGGGAGTTTATTACGGAGATGGGCTGGGGGTGTGGGGAGGGGGGAGTTTATTACGGAGATGGGCTGGGGGTGTGGGAGGGGGGAGTTTATTACGGAGATGGGCTGGGGGGTGTGGGGAGGGGAGTTTATTACGGAGATGGGCTGGGGGTGTGGGGAGGGGGAGTTTATTACGGAGATGGGCTGGGGGTGTGGGGAGGAGTTTATTACGGAGATGGGCTGGGGGTGTGGGAGGAGTTTATTACGGAGATGGGCTGGGGGGTGGGGAGGGAGGAGTTTATTACGGAGATGGGCTGGGGGTGTGGGGAGGGGGGAGTTTATTACGGAGATGGGCTGGGGGTGTGGGGAGGGGGAGTTTATTACGGAGATGGGCTGGGGGTGTGGGAGGGGGGAGTTTATTACGGAGATGGGCTGGGGGTGTGGGGGAGGGAGTTTATTACGGAGATGGGCTGGGGTGTGGGGGAGGAGTTTATTACGGAGATGGGCTGGGGGTGTGAGGAGGAGTTTATTACGGAGATGGGCTGGGGGGTGTGGGGAGGAGTTTATTACGGAGATGGGCTGGGGGTGTGGGGAGGGGGAGTTTATTACGGAGATGGGCTGGGGGTGTGGGGAGGGGGAGTTTATTACGGAGATGGGCTGGGGGTGTGGGGAGGGGAGTTTATTACGGAGATGGGCTGGGGGGTGTGGGGAGGAGTTTATTACGGAGATGGGCTGGGGGTGTGGGGAGGGGGAGTTTATTACGGAGATGGGCTGGGGGTGTGGGGAGGGGAGTTTATTACGGAGATGGGCTGGGGGTGTGGGGAGGAGTTTATTACGGAGATGGGCTGGGGGTGTGGGGAGGAGTTTATTACGGAGATGGGCTGGGGGTGTGGGAGGAGTTTATTACGGAGATGGGCTGGGGGTGTGGGGAGGGAGGGTTTATTACGGAGATGGGCTGGGGGGGTGAGGAGGAGTTTATTACGGAGATGGGCTGGGGGTGTGGGGAGGGAGGAGTTTATTACGGAGATGGGCTGGGGGTGTGGGGAGGGGGGAGTTTATTACGGAGATGGGCTGGGGGTGTGGGGAGGGGGGAGTTTATTACGGAGATGGGCTGGGGGTGTGGGGAGGAGTTTATTACGGAGATGGGCTGGGGGTGTGGGGAGGGGGAGTTTATTACGGAGATGGGCTGGGGGTGTGGGGAGGGGGAGTTTATTACGGAGATGGGCTGGGGGGTGTGGGGAGGGAGTTTATTACGGAGATGGGCTGGGGGTGTGGGGAGGGGGGAGTTTATTACGGAGATGGGCTGGGGGTGTGAGGGAGGGGAGTTTATTACGGAGATGGGCTGGGGGTGTGGGGAGGGGGAGTTTATTACGGAGATGGGCTGGGGGTGTGGGGAGGAGTTTATTACGGAGATGGGCTGGGGGTGTGAGGGAGGAGTTTATTACGGAGATGGGCTGGGGGTGTGAGGGAGGAGTTTATTACGGAGATGGGCTGGGGGTGTGGGGAGGAGTTTATTACGGAGATGGGCTGGGGGTGTGGGGAGGGGGAGTTTATTACGGAGATGGGCTGGGGGTGTGGGGAGGGGGGAGTTTATTACGGAGATGGGCTGGGGGTGTGGGGAGGGGGAGTTTATTACGGAGATGGGCTGGGGGTGTGGGGAGGAGTTTATTACGGAGATGGGCTGGGGGTGTGGGGAGGGGGAGTTTATTACGGAGATGGGCTGGGGGTGTGAGGAGGAGTTTATTACGGAGATGGGCTGGGGGTGTGGGGAGGGGGGAGTTTATTACGGAGATGGGCTGGGGGTGTGGGGAGGGAGGAGTTTATTACGGAGATGGGCTGGGGGTGTGGGAGGGGGGAGTTTATTACGGAGATGGGCTGGGGGTGTGGGGGGGAGGAGTTTATTACGGAGATGGGCTGGGGGTGTGGGGAGGGGGAGTTTATTACGGAGATGGGCTGGGGGGGTGGGGAGGAGTTTATTACGGAGATGGGCTGGGGGTGTGGGGAGGAGTTTATTACGGAGATGGGCTGGGGGTGTGGGAGGGGAGTTTATTACGGAGATGGGCTGGGGGTGTGGGGAGGAGTTTATTACGGAGATGGGCTGGGGTGTGGGGAGGAGTTTATTTACGGAGATGGGCTGGGGGTGTGGGGAGGGGGGAGTTTATTACGGAGATGGGCTGGGGGTGTGAGGAGGGAGTTTATTACGGAGATGGGCTGGGGTGTGGAGGAGGAGTTTATTACGGAGATGGGCTGGGGGTGTGGGGAGGAGTTTATTACGGAGATGGGCTGGGGGTGTGGGGAGGGGGGAGTTTATTACGGAGATGGGCTGGGGGTGTGGGGAGGAGTTTATTACGGAGATGGGCTGGGGGTGTGGGGAGGGGGGAGTTTATTACGGAGATGGGCTGGGGGTGTGGGGAGGGGAGTTTATTACGGAGATGGGCTGGGGGTGTGGGGGGGAGTTTATTACGGAGATGGGCTGGGGGTGTGGGAGGGGGGAGTTTTATTACGGAGATGGGCTGGGGGTGTGGGGAGGGGGGAGGTTTATTACGGAGATGGGCTGGGGGTGTGGGAGGGGGGGGAGTTTATTACGGAGATGGGCTGGGGGTGTGGGGAGGGGGGAGTTTATTACGGAGATGGGCTGGGGGTGTGGGGAGGGAGGAGTTTATTACGGAGATGGGCTGGGGGTGTGGGGAGGGGGGAGTTTATTACGGAGATGGGCTGGGGGTGTGAGGGAGGGGAGTTTATTACGGAGATGGGCTGGGGGTGTGGGGAGGGGGGAGTTTATTACGGAGATGGGCTGGGGGGTGGTGAGGAGGAGTTTATTACGGAGATGGGCTGGGGGGTGTGGGGAGGAGTTTATTACGGAGATGGGCTGGGGGTGTGAGGAGGAGTTTATTACGGAGATTGGGCTGGGGGTGTGGGGAGGGAGTTTATTACGGAGATGGGCTGGGGGTGTGGGGAGGGGAGGAGTTTATTACGGAGATGGGCTGGGGGGTTGTGGGGAGGGGGGAGTTTATTCGGGAGATGGGTGGGGGTGTGGTGAGGGGGGAGTTTATTACGGAGATGGGCTGGGGGTGTGGGGAGGAGTTTATTACAGGAAGATGGGCTCGGGGTGTGTGGGGAGGGGGGAGTTTATTACGGCAGATGGGCTGGGGGGGGTGAGGAGGGAGTTTATTACGGAGCTGGGCTGGGTGTGTGTGGAGGAGGTGAGTTTATTACGAGATGGGCTTGGGGCGTGTGGGGGGCAGGAGTTTATTACGGAGATGGGCTGGGGTGTGGGGGAGGAAGTTTATTACGGGGGAGATGGGCTGGGGGTGTGGAGGGAGAGTTTTATTACGGAGATGGGCTGGGGGTGTGGGGAGGGGGGGAGTTTATTACGGAGATGGGCTGGGGGTGTTGAGGAGGAGTTTATTACGGAGATGCGGGCTGGGGGGTGGGTGGGGAAGGAGTTTATTACGGAGATGGGCCTGGGGGTGTGGGGAGGGGGAGTTTATTTACGGAGATGGGCTGGGGGGTTTGGGGAGGGAGGAGTTTATTACGGAGATGGGCTGGGGGTGGTGGGAGAGGAGTTTATTACGGAGATGGGCTGGGGTGTGGGGGGGGGAGTTTATTACGGAGATGGGCTGGGGGGTGTGGGAGGAGGAGTTTATTACGGAGATGGGCTGGGGGGCGTGATGGGATGGAGTTATTACGGAGATGGGCCTGGGGGTGTGGGGAGGGATGTTTATTCCGGAGATGGGCCTGGGGTGTGGGGAGGGAGGAGTTATTACGGAGATGGGCTGGAGGGTGTGGGAGGGAGGAGTTTATTACGGAGATGGGTGGGGGTGTGTGGAGGAGTTTATTACGGAGATGGGCTGGGGGTGTGGGGAGGAGAGGAGTTTATTACGGAGATGGGCTGGGGTGTGGGGAGGGAGTTTATTACGGAGATGGGCTGGGGGTGTGGGGAGGGGGAGTTTATTACGGAGATGGGCTGGGGGTGTGGGGGGAGGAGTTTATTACGGAGCTGGGCTGGGGGGAGGAGGAGTTTATTACGGAGATGGGCTGGGGGGTGTGGGGAGGAGTTTATTACGGAGATGGGTGGGGGTGTGGGGAGGGGGGAGTTTATTACGGAGATGGGCTGGGGGTGTGGGGAGGGGGGAGTTTATTACGGAGATGGGCTGGGGGTGTGGGGAGGGGAGTTTATTACGGAGATGGGCTGGGGGGGTGTGGGGAGGAGTTTATTACGGAGATGGGCTGGGGGTGTGAGGAGGGGAGTTTATTACGGAGATGGGCTGGGGGTGTGGGGAGGGGGGGAGTTTATTACGGAGATGGGCCTGGGGGTTGTGGGGAGGAGTTTATTACGGAGATGGGCTGGGGGGTGTGGGAGGGGGAGTTTATTACGGAGATGGGCTGGGGGTGTGGGAGGGAGGAGTTTATTACGGAGATGGGCTGGGGGTGTGGGAGGGAGGAGTTTATTACGGAGATGGGCTGGGGGGGGTGAGGAGGGGAGTTTATTACGGAGATGGGCTGGGGGGTGTGAGGGAGGAGTTTATACGGAGATGGGCTGGGGGGTGTGAGGAGGAGTTTATTACGGAGATGGGCTGGGGGTGTGGGGAGGGGAGTTTATTACGGAGATGGGCTGGGGGTGTGGGGAGGAGTTTATTACGGAGATGGGCTGGGGGTGTGGGGAGGAGTTTATTACGGAGGATGGGCTGGGGGTGTGGGGAGGAGGAGTTTATTACGGAGATGGGCTGGGGGTGTGGGGGAGGGGGAGTTTATTACGGAGATGGGCTGGGGGTGTGGGGAGGGGGGAGTTTATTACGGAGAATGGGCTGGGGGTGTGGGGAGGAGTTTATTACGGAGATGGGCTGGGGGTGTGAGGAGGGAGTTTATTACGGAGATGGGCTGGGGGTGTGGGGAAGGGAGTTTATTACGGAGATGGGCTGGGGGATGTGGGGAGGAGTTTATTACGGAGATGGGCTGGGGGTGTGGGAGGTGGAGTTTATTACGGAGATGGGGCTGGGGGTGTGGGGAGGGGGGAGTTTATTACGGAGATGGGCTGGGGGTGTGGGGATGGGGGAGGTTTATTACGGAGATGGGCTGGGGGTGTGGGGAGGGGGAGTTTATTACGGAGATGGGCTGGGGGTGTGGGGAGGGGGGAGTTTATTCCGGTGATGGGCTGGGGGTGTGAGGAGGAGTTTATTACGGAGATGGGCTGGGGGTGTGGGGAGGGGGGGAGTTTATTACGGAGATGGGCTGGGGTGTGGGAGGAGGAGTTTATTACGGAGATGGGCCTGGGGGGGTGAGGAGGAGTTTATTACGGAGATGGGCTGGGGGTGGTGGGGAGGGGGGAGTTTATTACGGAGATGGGCTGGGGGTGTGAGGGAGGAGTTTATTACGGAGATGGGCTGGGGGTGTGGGGAGGGGGGAGTTTATTACGGAGAGTGGGCTGGTGGTGTGGGGAGGGAGGTTTATTACGGAGATGGGCTGGGGGTGTGGGGAGGGGGAGTTTATTACGGAGATGGGCTGGGGGGTGTGGGGAGGGGGGAGTTATTACGGAGATGGGCTGGGGGTGTGGGAGGGGGGAGGTTTATTACGGAGATGGGCTGGGGGTGTGGGGGAGGGGAGTTTATTACGGAGATGGGCTGGGGGTGTGGGGAGGGAGTTTATTACGGAGATGGGCTGGGGGTGATGGGAGGCGTTTATTACGGAGATGGGTGGGGGTGTGGGGAGGAGTTTATTACGGAGATGGGCTGGGGGCTGTGGGGAGGAGTTTATTACGGAGATGGGCTGGGGGTTATTGTGGGGAGGGGGGAGTTTATTACGGAGATGGGCTGGGGGTGTGGGGAGGAGTTTATTACGGAGATGGGGCTGGGGGTGTGGGGAGGGGGGAGTTTATTACGGAGATGGGCTGGGGGTTGTGGGGAGGGGGGGTTTATTACGGAGATGGGCTGGGGGTGTGGGGGGGAGTTTATTACGGAGATGGGCTGGGGGTGTGGGGAGGGAGGGAGTTTATTACGGAGATGGGCTGGGGGTGTGGGGAGTGGGGGGAGTTTATTACGGGATGGCTGGGGGTGTGGGGAGGGGGGGAGTTTATTACGGAGATGGGCTGGGGGTGTGGGGAGGGGGGAGTTTATTACGGAGATGGGCTGGGGGTGTGGGGAGGGGGAGTTTATTACGGAGATGGGCTGGGGGTGTGGGGAGGGAGTTTATTACGGAGATGGGCTGGGGGTGTGGGGAGGGGAGAGTTTATTACGGAGATGGGCTGGGGGTGTGGGGAGGGAGTTTATTACGGAGATGGGCTGGGGGTGTGGGGAGGGAGTTATTACGGAGATGGGCTGGGGGTGTGGGGAGGGGAGTTTATTACGGAGATGGGCTGGGGAGTGTGGGGAGGGGGAGTTTATTACGGAGATGGGCTGGGGGTGTGGGGGGGAGGAGTTTATTACGGAGATGGGCTGGGGGTGTGGGGAGGGGGGAGTTTATTACGGAGATGGGCTGGGGGGTGTGGGGAGGAGTTTATTACGGAGATGGGCTGGGGGTGTGGGGGAGGGGGGAGTTTATTACGGAGATGGGCTGGGGGTGTGGGGAGGAGTTTATTACGGAGATGGGCTGGGGGTGTGGGGAGGGGAGTTTATTACGGAGATGGGCTGGGGGTGTGGGGAGGAGTTTATTACGGAGATGGGCTGGGGTGTGGGGAGGAGGAGTTTATTACGGAGATGGGCTGGGGGTGTGGGGAGGGGGAGTTTATTACGAGATGGGCTGGGGGGTGAGGAGGAGTTTATTACGGAGATGGGCTGGGGGTGTGGGAGGGGGAGTTTATTACGGAGATGGGCTGGGGGTGTGGGGAGGGGGAGTTTATTACGGAGATGGGCTGGGGTGGTGAGGGAGGGGGAGTTTATTACGGAGATGGGCTGGGGGTGTGGGAGGGAGGAGTTTATTACGGAGATGGGCTGGGGGTGTGGGGAGGAGTTTATTACGGAGATGGGCTGGGGGTGTGGGGAGGAGTTTATTACGGAGATGGGCTGGGGGTGTGGGGAGGAGTTTATTACGGAGATGGGCTGGGGGTGTGGGGAGGAGTTTATTACGGAGATGGGCTGGGGGTGTGGGGAGGAGTTTATTACGGAGATGGGCTGGGGGTGTGGGGAGGGGGAGTTTATTACGGAGATGGGCTGGGGGAGTGGGGAGGGGGAGTTTATTACGGAGATGGGCTGGGGGTGTGAGGAGGAGTTTATTACGGAGATGGGCTGGGGGTGTGGGGAGGGGGAGTTTATTACGGAGATGGGCTGGGGGTGTGGGGAGGGGGAGTTTATTACGGAGATGGGCTGGGGGTGTGAGGAGGGGAGTTTATTACGGAGATGGGCTGGGGGTGTGGGGGGAGGAGTTTATTACGGAGATGGGCTGGGGGTGTGGGGAGGGGGGAGTTTATTACGGAGATGGGCTGGGGGTGTGGGGAGGAGTTTATTACGGAGATGGGCTGGGGGTGTGGGGAGGGAGTTTATTACGGAGATGGGCTGGGGGTGTGAGGAGGAGTTTATTACGGAGATGGGCTGGGGGTGTGGGGAGGAGTTTATTACGGAGATGGGCTGGGGGTGTGGGGAGGGGGAGTTTATTACTGAGATGGGCTGGGGGTGTGGGGGAGGGGGGAGTTTATTACGGAGATGGGCTGGGGGTGTGGGGAGGGGGGAGTTTATTACGGAGATGGGCTGGGGTGTGGGGAGGGGGGAGTTTATTACGGAGATGGGCTGGGGTGTGAGGAGGAGGTTTATTACGGAGATGGGCTGGGGGTGTGAGGAGGGGAGTTTATTACGGAGATGGGCTGGGGGTGTGGGGAGGAGTTTATTACGGAGATGGGCTGGGGGTGTGGGAGAGGGAGTTTATTACGGAGATGGGCTGGGGGTGTGGGAGGGGGGAGTTTATTACGGAGATGGGCTGGGGGTGTGGGGAGGGAGTTTATTACGGAGATGGGCTGGGGGTGTGGGGAGGGGGGAGTTTATTACGGAGATGGGCTGGGGGTGTGGGGAGGGAGTTTATTACGGAGATGGGCTGGGGGTGTGAGGAGGAGTTTATTACGGAGATGGGCTGGGGGTGTGGGGAGGGGGGAGTTTATTACGGAGATGGGCTGGGGGTGTGGGGAGGGGGAGTTTATTACGGAGATGGGCTGGGGGGTGTGGGGAGGGGAGTTTAATTACGGAGATGGGCTGGGGGTGTGAGGAGGAGTTTATTACGGAGATGGGCTGGGGGTGTGGGGAGGGGGAGTTTATTACGGAGATGGGCTGGGGGTGTGGGGAGGGGGGAGTTTTATTACGGAGATGGGCTGGGGGTGTGGGAGGGGGAGTTTATTACGGAGATGGGCTGGGGGTGTGGGGAGGGAGTTTATTACGGAGATGGGCTGGGGTGTGGGGAGGGGGAGTTTATTACGGAGATGGGCTGGGGGTGTGGGGAGGGGGAGTTTATTACGGAGATGGGCTGGGGGTGTGAGGAGGAGTTTATTACGGAGATGGGCTGGGGGTGTGGGGAGGGGGAGGTTTATTACGGAGATGGGCTGGGGGTGTGGGGAGGGGGGAGTTTATTACGGAGATGGGCTGGGGGGGTGAGGGGAGGAGTTTATTACGGAGATGGGCTGGGGGTGTGGGAGGGGGAGTTTATTACGGAGATGGGCTGGGGGTGGGGAGGGGAGTTTATTACGGAGATGGGCTGGGGGTGTGGGAGGGGGAGTTTATTACGGAGATGGGCTGGGGGTGTGGGGAGGGGAGTTTATTACGGAGATGGGCTGGGGGTGTGGGGAGGAGTTTATTACGGAGATGGGCTGGGGGTGTGGGAGGGAGGAGTTTATTACGGAGATGGGCTGGGGGTGTGGGGAGGGGAGTTATTACGGAGATGGGCTGGGGGTGTGGGGAGGAGTTTATTACGGAGATGGGCTGGGGGTGTGGGGAGGAGTTTATTACGGAGATGGGCTGGGGGTGTGGGGAGGGGGAGTTTATTACGGAGATGGGCTGGGGGTGTGGGAGGAGTTTATTACGGAGATGGGCTGGGGGTGTGGGGAGGAGTTTATTACGGAGATGGGCTGGGGGTGTGGGGAGGGGGAGTTTATTACGGAGATGGGCTGGGGGTGTGGGAGGAGGAGTTTATTACGGAGATGGGCTGGGGGTGTGGGGAGGGGGGAGTTTATTACGGAGATGGGCTGGGGGTGTGGGAGGGGGGAGTTTATTACGGAGATGGGCTGGGGGTGTGAGGAGGAGTATATTACGGCGATGGGCTGGGGGGTGGGGGGAGTTTATTACGGAGATGGGCTGGGGGTGTGAGGAGGGTTTATTACGGAGATGGGTGGGGGTGTGAGGAGGAGTTTATTACGGAGATGGGCTGGGGGTGTGGGGAGGGGGGAGTTTATTACGGAGATGGGCTGGGGGTGTGAGGAGGAGTTTATTACGGAGATGGGCTGGGGGTGTGGGGAGGGGGGAGTTTATTACGGAGATGGGCTGGGGGTGTGAGGAGGAGTTTATTACGGAGATGGGCTGGGGGTGTGGGGAGGGAGTTTATTACGGAGATGGGCTGGGGGTGTGGGAGGGGGAGTTTATTACGGAGATGGGCTGGGGTGTGGGGAGGGGGGGAGTTTATTACGGAGATGGGCTGGGGGTGTGGGGAGGGGGAGTTTATTACGGAGATGGGCTGGGGGTGTGGGAGGAGTTTATTACGGAGATGGCTGGGGGTGTGGGAGGAGTTTATTACGGAGATGGGCTGGGGGTGTGGGGAGGGGGAGTTTATTACGGAGATGGGCTGGGGGTGTGGGGAGGGGGAGTTTATTACGGAGATGGGCTGGGGGTGTGGGAGGGGGGAGTTTATTACGGAGATGGGCTGGGGGTGTGGGGAGGGGGAGTTTATTACGGAGATGGGCTGGGGTGTGGTGAGGGGGGAGTTTATTACGGAGATGGGCTGGGGGTGTGGGAGGGGAGTTTATTACGGAGATGGGCTGGGGGGGTGAGGAGGAGTTTATTACGGAGATGGGCTGGGGGTGTGGGGAGGGGAGTTTATTACGGAGATGGGCTGGGGGTGTGGGGAGGAGTTTATTACGGAGATGGGCTGGGGGGGTGAGGAGGAGTTTATTACGGAGATGGGCTGGGGGGTGAGGAGGAGTTTATTACGGAGATGGGCTGGGGGGGTGAGGAGGAGTTTATTACGGAGATGGGCTGGGGGGGGTGGGAGGGAGGAGTTTATTACGGAGATGGGCTGGGGGGTGAGGGAGGGGGGAGTTTATTACGGAGATGGGCTGGGGGTGTGGGGAGGAGTTTATTACGGAGATGGGCTGGGGGTGTGGGGAGGAGTTTATTACGGAGATGGGCTGGGGGTGTGGGGAGGGGGAGTTTATTACGGAGATGGGCTGGGGGTGTGAGGAGGGGGAGTTTATTACGGAGATGGGCTGGGGGGTGTGGGGAGGGGGGAGTTTATTACGGAGATGGGCTGGGGGTGTGAGGAGGGAGGAGTTTATTACGGAGATGGGCTGGGGGTGTGGGGAGGGTGGAGTTTATTACGGAGATGGGCTGGGGGTGTGGGGAGGGGAGTTTATTACGGAGATGGGCTGGGGGGTGAGGAGGAGTTTATTACGGAGATGGGCTGGGGGTGTGGGGAGGGGGGAGTTTATTACGGAGATGGGCTGGGGGTGTGGGGAGGAGTTTATTACGGAGATGGGCTGGGGGTGTGAGGAGGAGTTTATTACGGAGATGGGCTGGGGGTGTGGGGGGGAGTTTATTACGGAGATGGGCTGGGGGTGTGGGGAGGAGTTTATTACGGAGATGGGCTGGGGGTGTGGGGGGGAGTTTATTACGGAGATGGGCTGGGGGTGTGGGAGGGGAGGGTTTATTACGGAGATGGGCTGGGGGTGTGGGGAGGAGTTTATTACGGAGATGGGCTGGGGGTGTGGGAGGGGAGTTTATTACGGAGATGGGCTGGGGGTGTGGGAGGAGTTTATTACGGAGATGGGCTGGGGGTGTGGGAGGGGGGAGTTTATTACGGAGATGGGCTGGGGGTGTGGGGGGAGTTTATTACGGAGATGGGCTGGGGGTGTGGGAGGGGGGAGTTTATTACGGAGATGGGCTGGGGGGTGGGAGGGGGAGTTTATTACGGAGATGGGCTGGGGGTGTGGGGAGGGGAGTTTATTACGGAGATGGGCTGGGGGTGTGGGGAGGGAGTTTATTACGGAGATGGGCTGGGGGTGTGGGGAGGGGAGTTTATTACGGAGATGGGCTGGGGGTGTGGGGAGGGGGAGTTTATTACGGAGATGGGCTGGGGGTGTGGGGAGGAGTTTATTACGGAGATGGGCTGGGGGTGTGGGGAGGGGGAGTTTATTACGGAGATGGGCTGGGGGTGTGGGGAGGGGGAGTTTATTACGGAGATGGGCTGGGGGTGTGGGGAGGGGGGAGTTTATTCCGGAGATGGGCTGGGGGTGTGGGGAGGGGGGAGTTTATTACGGAGATGGGCTGGGGGTGTGGGGAGGGGGAGTTTATTACGGAGATGGGCTGGGGGTGTGGGGAGGGGGAGTTTATTACGGAGATGGGCTGGGGGTGTGGGGAGGGGGGAGTTTATTACGGAGATGGGCTGGGGGTGTGGGGAGGAGTTTATTACGGAGATGGGCTGGGGGATGTGGGGAGGAGTTTATTACGGAGATGGGCTGGGGGTGTGGGGAGGAGTTTATTTACGGAGATGGGCTGGGGGTGTGGGGAGGAGTTTATTACGGAGATGGGCTGGGGGTGTGGGGAGGAGGAGTTTATTACGGAGATGGGCTGGGGGTGTGGGAGGGGGGAGTTTATTACGGAGATGGGCTGGGGGTTGTGGGGAGGGGGGAGTTTATTACGGAGATGGGCTGGGGGTGTGGGGAGGGGGGAGTTTATTACGGAGATGGGCTGGGGTGTGGGGAGGGGGGAGTTTATTACGGAGATGGCTGGGGGTGTGGGAGGGAGGAGTTTATTACGGAGATGGGCTGGGGGTGTGGGGGGGAGTTTATTACGGAGATGGGCTGGGGGGTGAGGAGGAGTTTATTACGGAGATGGGCTGGGGTGTGGGAGGGGGGAGTTTATTACGGAGATGGGCTGGGGGTGTGGGAGGGGGAGTTTATTACGGAGATGGGCTGGGGTGTGGGGAGGGGGAGTTTATACGGAGATGGGCTGGGGGTGTGTGAGGAGGAGTTTATTACGGAGATGGGCTGGGGGTGTGAGGAGGGGGGAGTTTATTACGGAGATGGGCTGGGGGTGTGGGGAGGGGGGAGTTTATTACGGAGATGGGCTGGGGGTGTGGGGAGGGGGAGTTTATTACGGAGATGGGCTGGGGGTGTGGGGAGGGGGGAGTTTATTACGGAGATGGGCTGGGGGTGTGGGGAGGGGGGAGTTATTACGGAGATGGCTGGGGGTGTGGGGAGGGGAGTTTATTACGGAGATGGGCTGGGGGTGTGGGGAGGGGGGAGTTTATTACGGAGATGGGCTGGGGGGGTGGGAGGAGTTTATTACGGAGATGGCTGGGGGTGAGGGGAGGAGTTTATTACGGAGATGGGCTGGGGGTGTGGGGAGGGGGGAGTTTATTACGGAGATGGGCTGGGGGTGTGGGGAGGAGTTTATTACGGAGATGGGCTGGGGGTGTGGGAGGGGGGAGTTTATTACGGAGATGGGCTGGGGGTGTGAGGGAGGAGTTTATTACGGAGATGGGCTGGGGGTGTGGGAGGGGGGAGTTTATTACGGAGATGGGCTGGGGGTGTGGGGAGGAGTTTATTACGAGATGGGCTGGGGGTGTGAGGAGGAGTTTATTACGGAGATGGGCTGGGGGTGTGGGGAGGAGTTTATTACGGAGATGGGCTGGGGGTGTGGGGAGGGGGGAGTTTATTACGGAGATGGGCTGGGGGTGTGGGGAGGAGTTTATTACGGAGATGGGCTGGGGGTGTGGGGAGGGGGGAGTTTATTACGGAGATGGGCTGGGGGTGTGGGGAGGGGGGAGTTTATTACGGAGATGGGCTGGGGGTGTGAGGAGGAGTTTATTACGGAGATGGGCTGGGGGTGTGAGGAGGAGTTTATTACGGAGATGGGCTGGGGGTGTGGGGAGGGAGGAGTTTATTACGGAGATGGGCTGGGGGTGTGGGGAGGGGGGAGTTTATTACGGAGATGGGCTGGGGGTGTGGGGAGGAGTTTATTACGGAGATGGGCTGGGGGTGTGGGGAGGAGTTTATTACGGAGATGGGCTGGGGGGTGAGGGAGGGGGAGTTTATTACGGAGATGGGCTGGGGGTGTGGGGAGGAGGAGTTTATTACGGAGATGGGCTGGGGGGTGTGAGGAGGAGTTTATTACGGAGATGGGCTGGGGGTGTGGGGAGGGGGGAGTTTATTACGGAGATGGGCTGGGGGTGTGAGGAGGGAGTTTATTACGGAGATGGGCTGGGGGTGTGGGGAGGGGGGAGTTTATTACGGAGATGGGCTGGGGGTGTGGGGAGGGGGGAGTTTATTACGGAGATGGGCTGGGGGTGTGGGGAGGGGGAGTTTATTACGGAGATGGGCTGGGGGGGTGAGGAGGAGTTTATTACGGAGATGGGCTGGGGGTGTGGGGAGGGGGGAGTTTATTACGGAGATGGGCTGGGGGGGTGAGGAGGAGTTTATTACGGAGATGGGCTGGGGGTGTGGGGAGGGGGGAGTTTATTACGGAGATGGGCTGGGGGTGTGAGGAGGGGGGAGTTTATTACGGAGATGGGCTGGGGGTGTGGGGAGGGGGAGTTTATTACGGAGATGGGCTGGGGGGTGTGAGGAGGAGTTTATTACGGAGATGGGCTGGGGGTGTGGGGAGGGGGAGTTTATTACGGAGATGGGCTGGGGGTGGTGAGGAGGAGTTTATTACGGAGATGGGCTGGGGGTGTGGGAGGGGAGTTTATTACGGAGATGGGCTGGGGGGTGTGAGGAGGAGTTTATTACGGAGATGGGCTGGGGGTGTGGGGAGGGGAGTTTATTACGGAGATGGGCTGGGGGTGTGGGGAGGGGAGTTTATTACGGAGATGGGCTGGGGGTGTGGGGAGGGGGGAGTTTATTACGGAGATGGGCTGGGGGGTGTGGAGGAGGAGTTTATTACGGAGATGGGCTGGGGGTGTGGGGAGGGGGGAGTTTATTACGGAGATGGGCTGGGGGTGTGGGGAGGGGGAGTTTATTACGGAGATGGGCTGGGGGGTGTGGGGAGGGGGGAGTTTATTACGGAGATGGGCTGGGGGTGTGGAGGGAGGAGTTTATTACGGAGATGGGCTGGGGGGTGTGGGGAGGAGTTTATTACGGAGATGGGCTGGGGGTGTGGGGAGGGGGGAGTTTATTACGGAGATGGGCTGGGGGTGTGGGGAGGGGGAGTTTATTACGGAGATGGGCTGGGGGGGTGAGGAGGAGTTTATTACGGAGATGGGCTGGGGGTGTGGAGGAGGAGTTTATTACGGAGATGGGCTGGGGGGGTGAGGAGGAGTTTATTACGGAGATGGGCTGGGGGTGTGGGGAGGAGTTTATTACGGAGATGGGCTGGGGGTGTGGGGAGGGGAGTTTATTACGGAGATGGGCTGGGGGTGTGGGGAGGGGGGAGTTTATTACGGAGAAGGGCTGGGGGTGTGAGGAGGAGTTTATTACGGAGATGGGCTGGGGGTGTGGGAGGAGGAGTTTATTACGGAGATGGGCTGGGGGGAGGGAGGAGGAGTTTATTACGGAGATGGGCTGGGGGGTGTTGGGGAGGGGGGAGTTTATTACGGAGATGGGCTGGGGGTGTGGGAGGGGGGAGTTTATTACGGAGATGGGCTGGGGGTGTGGGGAGGGAGTTTATACGGAGATGGGCTGGGGGGGTGTGGGGAGGGGAGTTTATTACGGAGATGGGCTGGGGGGGTGCGGAGGAGTTTTATTACGGAGTGGGCTGGGGGGGGTGAGGAGGAGTTTATTACGGAGATGGGCTGGGGGTGTGGGGGGGGAGGTGTTTATTACGGAGATGGGCTGGGGGTGTGGGGAGGGGGGAGTATATTACGGAGATGGGCTGGGGGGGTGAGGAGGAGTTTATTACGGAGATGGGCTGGGGGGAGTGAGGAGGAGTTTATTACGGAGATGGGCTGGGGGTGTGGGGAGGGGGGGAGTTTATTACGGAGATGGGCTGGGGGTGTGGGGAGGGAGTTTATTACGGAGATGGGCTGGGGGTGTGGGGAGGGGGGAGTTTATTACGGAGATGGGCTGGGGGTGTGGGGAGGGGGGAGTTTATTACGGAGATGGGCTGGGGGTGGGAGGGGGAGTTTATTACGGAGATGGGCTGGGGGTGTGGGGAGGGGGGAGTTTATTACGGAGATGGGCTGGGGGTGTGGGGAGGGGGGAGTTTATTACGGAGATGGGCTGGGGGTGTGGGGAGGGGAGTTTATTACGGAGATGGGCTGGGGGTGTGGGAGGGGGAGTTTATTACGGAGATGGGCTGGGGGTGTGAGGAGGAGTTTATTACGGAGATGGGCTGGGGGTGTGGGGAGGGGGAGTTTATTACGGAGATGGGCTGGGGGGGTGAGGAGGAGTTTATTACGGAGATGGGCTGGGGGGTGAGGGGGAGTTTATTACGGAGAAGGGGGGGTGTGGGAGGAGTTTATTACGGAGATGGGCTGGGGGGGTGGGGAGGAGTTTATTACGGAGATGGGCTGGGGGTGTGGGGAGGGGGGAGTTTATTACGGAGATGGGCTGGGGTGTGAGGAGGAGTTTATTACGGAGATGGGCTGGGGGTGTGAGGAGGGGGAGTTTATTACGGAGATGGGCTGGGGGTGTGAGGAGGAGTTTATTACGGAGATGGGCTGGGGGGGTGAGGAGGGGGGAGTTTATTACGGAGATGGGCTGGGGGGTGAGGAGGAGTTTATTACGGAGATGGGCTGGGGGGTGAGGAGGGGAGTTTATTACGGAGATGGGCTGGGGGTGTGAGGAGGGGAGTTTATTACGGAGATGGGCTGGGGGTGTGGGAGGGGGGAGTTTATTACGGAGATGGGCTGGGGGGTGTGGAGGAGGAGTTTATTACGGAGATGGGCTGGGGGTGTGGGGAGGGGGAGTTTATTACGGAGATGGGCTGGGGTGTGGGGAGGGGGAGTTTATTACGGAGATGGGCTGGGGGTGTGGGGAGGAGTTTATTACGGAGATGGGCTGGGGGTGTGGAGGGGGAGTTTATTACGGAGATGGGCTGGGGGTGTGGGAGGGGGGAGTTTATTACGGAGATGGGCTGGGGGTGTGGGGAGGGGAGTTTATTACGGAGATGGGCTGGGGGGTGTGGAGGAGGAGTTTATTACGGAGATGGGCTGGGGGGTGTGGGGAGGGGGAGTTTATTACGGAGATGGGCTGGGGGGGTGAGGGAGGAGTTTATTACGGAGATGGGCTGGGGGTGTGGGAGGAGTTTATTACGGAGATGGGCTGGGGGTGTGAGGAGGAGTTTATTACGGAGATGGGCTGGGGGTGTGGGAGGAGTTTATTACGGAGATGGGCTGGGGGTGTGGGAGGAGTTTATTACGGAGATGGGCTGGGGGTGTGGGGAGGGAGTTTATTACGGAGATGGGCTGGGGGTGTGGGGAGGGGGAGTTTATTACGGAGATGGGCTGGGGGTGTGGGGAGGGGGGAGTTTATACGGAGATGGGCTGGGGGTGTGGGAGGGAGGAGTTTATTACGGAGATGGGCTGGGGGTGTGGGAGGGGAGAGTTTATTACGGAGATGGGCTGGGGGTGTGGAGGAGGAGTTTATTACGGAGATGGGTGGGGGTGTGAGGAGGAGTTTATTACGGAGATGGGCTGGGGGTGTGGGGAGGGGGGAGTTTATTACGGAGATGGGCTGGGGGTGTGGGGGGGGAGTTTATTACGGGATGGGCTGGGGGGTGTGAGGAGGAGTTTATTACGGAGATGGGCTGGGGGTGTGGGGGGGAGGGAGTTTATTTCGGAGATGGGCAGGGGGTGTGGGGAGGAGTTTATTACGGAGATGGGCTGGGGGTGTGGGGAGGAGTTTATTACGGAGATGGGCTGGGGGTGTGGGGAGGGGGGAGTTTATTACGGAGATGGGCTGGGGGTGTGGGAGGGGGAGTTTATTACGGAGATGGGCTGGGGGTGTGGGGAGGGGGGAGTTTATTACGGAGATGGGCTGGGGGATGTGGGGAGGGGGGAGTTTATTACGGAGATGGGCTGGGGGATGTGGGGGAGGGGAGTCTTATTACGGAGATGGGCTGGGGGTGTGGGGAGGGGGGAGTTTATTACGGAGATGGGCTGGGGGTGTGGGGAGGGGGAGTTTATTACGGAGATGGGCTGGGGTGTGGGGAGGGGGAGTTTATTACGGAGATGGGCTGGGGGTGTGAGGGAGGAGTTTATTACGGAGATGGGCTGGGGGTGTGGGGAGGGAGTTTATTACGGAGATGGGCTGGGGGTGTGGGAGGGGGAGTTTATTACGGAGATGGGCTGGGGGTGTGGGGAGGGGGGAGTTTATTACGGAGATGGGCTGGGGGTGTGGGGAGGGGGAGTTTATTACGGAGATGGGCTGGGGGTGTGAGGAGGAGTTTATTACGGAGATGGGCTGGGGGTGTGGGGAGGGGAGTTTATTACGGAGATGGGCTGGGGGTGTGGGGAGGGGAGTTTATTACGGAGATGGGCTGGGGGTGTGGGAGGGAGGAGTTTATTACGGAGATGGGCTGGGGGTGTGGGGAGGAGTTTATTACGGAGATGGGCTGGGGGTGTGAGGAGGAGTTTATTACGGAGATGGGCTGGGGGTGTGGGGAGGGGGGAGTTTATTACGGAGATGGGCTGGGGGTGTGGGGAGGAGTTTATTACGGAGATGGGCTGGGGGTGTGGGGAGGAGTTTATTACGGAGATGGGCTGGGGGGGTGAGGAGGAGTTTATTACGGAGATGGGCTGGGGGTGTGGGGAGGAGTTTATTACGGAGATGGGCTGGGGGTGTGAGGAGGAGTTTATTACGGAGATGGGCTGGGGGTGTGGGGAGGAGTTTATTACGGAGATGGGCTGGGGGTGTGGGGGTGAGGAGGAGTTTATTACGGAGATGGGCTGGGGGTGTGAGGAGGAGTTTATTACGGAGATGGGCTGGGGGTGTGGGGAGGGGGGAGTTTATTACGGAGATGGGCTGGGGGTGTGGGGAGGAGTTTATTACGGAGATGGGCTGGGGGTGTGGGGAGGAGTTTATTACGGAGATGGGCTGGGGGGTGAGGAGGAGTTTATTACGGAGATGGGCTGGGGGTGTGGGGAGGAGTTTATTACGGATATGGGCTGGGGGTGTGGGGAGGAGTTTATTACGGAGATGGGCTGGGGGTGTGGGGAGGGGGAGTTTATTACGGAGATGGGCTGGGGGTGTGGGGGGGGGGAGTTTATTACGGAGATGGGCTGGGGGGGTGGGGAGGGGGGAGTTTATTACGGAGATGGGCTGGGGGGGTGAGGAGGAGTTTATTACGGAGATGGGCTGGGGGTGTGAGGAGGAGTTTATTACGGAGATGGGCTGGGGGGGTGAGGAGGAGTTTATTACGGAGATGGGCTGGGGGTGTGGGGAGGAGTTTATTACGGAGATGGGCTGGGGGTGTGGGGAGGAGTTTATTACGGAGATGGGCTGGGGGTGTGGGGAGGGAGGAGTTTATTACGGAGATGGGCTGGGGGTGTGGGGAGGGGGGAGTTTATTACTGAGATGGGCTGGGGGTGTGGGGTGGGGGGAGTTTATTACGGAGATGGGCTGGGGGGGGGGGAGTTTATTACGGAGATGGGCTGGGGGTGTGAGGAGGGGGGAGTTTATTACGGAGATGGGCTGGGGGTGTGGGGAGGGGGGAGTTTATTACTGAGATGGGCTGGGGGTGTGGGGAGGAGTTTATTACGGAGATGGGCTGGGCGTGTGGGGAGGGGGGAGTTTATTACTGAGATGGGCTGGGGGTGTGGGGAGGGGGAGTTTATTACGGAGATGGGCTGGGGGTGTGGGGAGGAGTTTATTACGGAGATGGGCTGGGGGTGTGGGGAGGGGGGAGTTTATTACGGAGATGGGCTGGGGGTGTGGGGAGGAGTTTATTACGGAGATGGGCTGGGGGTGTGGGGAGGGGGGAGTTTATTACGGAGATGGGCTGGGGGTGTGGGGAGGAGTTTATTACGGAGATGGGCTGGGGGTGTGGGGAGGGGGGAGTTTATTACGGAGATGGGCTGGGGGTGTGGGGAGGGTGGAGTTTATTACGGAGATGGGCTGGGGGTGTGGGGAGGAGTTTATTACGGAGATGGGCTGGGGGTGTGGGGTGGGGGGAGTTTATTACGGAGATGGGCTGGGGTGGTGAGGAGGAGTTTATTACGGAGATGGGCTGGGGGTGTGAGGAGGAGTTTATTACTGAGATGGGCTGGGGGTGTGGGGAGGAGTTTATTACGGAGATGGGCTGGGGTTGGTGGGGGTGTGGGGGCTTTATTATGGAGATGGGCTGGGGTTGGTGCTTTGGGGGGGCGGGGGGGGCCGAGTTCTCCCCAGGGTCCTGGCAAATATTTATCCCTCAACCAACATCACAAAGCCGGTTATCTGGCCATGATTATTGCTGTCTGAGAGAGCTTGCTGTGCACAAACTGTCTGAAGTAGTCTTCTTTTACAAAACAAAAGGCTTGCATTTATATAGCACTTCTACAACCACTGGACATCTCAAAGTACTTTACAGCCAATGAAGTATGTTTTATTGAAGTGTTGAACTGTTGTATTGAAGAAAACACATGCTGCCAAACTTTCACACAGCAAACTCCCCATACCGCACGTGATAACGAACAGATAATCGGTTTTTTGAGGTGTTGATTGACGGGTAAATATTGGCCAGGACACCAGGGAGAGCTCCCCTGTTCTCCTTTGAAATAGTGCCAATTGGATATCTTACATCCCCCGAGGAGGGAGATGCAGCCTTGGTTTAATGTCTCACCAGAAAGACAGCGTCTCTGACTGTGCAGTCCTCCCTCAATACTGCACTGGAGCATCAGTGCTGATTTTTGTGCTGGAGTGGGGCTTGACCCCAGAACTTTGTGATGTAGGGGAGAGAGTGCTACCACGTGAGCCGCAGCTGACAGTGACACAGCAGCACCTACACTTCAAACAGTAGTTCATTAGCTGTGAAGCACTTTGGGATGTTCTGGTGGTGATGAAAATCTCTATATAAATGTAAGTTGTTTCTCTACTTTAACCCCACTACACCACAGCTGCCATCCATATAATTCCTCTTCAAAAACCAGTTTCAATATCCAAAAATGCCTTTTGTGTATTACTTCCACAATGCTGAGACATTATATTGAACATTTGCTTAACACAGCTGATCTTTTAAGTAAATGATTTAAATAGACAGAAAGTTGCGGGCAGTGATAATGCAATTTTCCCACATGAAATGAAGTCTCCTGTGGACAGCACATACTGGGCAAATTGCCCATATAAACCTGATGGAGAGAGAGAGAGAGAGAGAGAGAGAGAAAGAGAATGTAATTAAGATTACAGGAACTAGATAAGGGTAATTCCCTGCAGTCTTTTAGTCTAACTGGTTTTCCAAAAACCCACTCCACATTGCCACGCTGAAGGGGTGTGTGAGAATAAGTGTTTATTATAAATATTGTACCTTGTATTACCTGATGTTCTGAAGTATTCCTTCTCTGCACAATAGTCCTTTGAAGTGACAGTAGCACTAGGGGTCACTATTCCCGTCAGTCGCATATAATGAGTTGTTCTCTATTGTATCTGAATAAGCCGGCAGGTTTTTGTACAACTCTGTAACAAGCTTAAAAAAATGATTGAAGAGAAAAGGCACAGCTTAATCAACTGGGAATCAATTCCAATTATCCACAAGCTACAGAGGCAGGAAATTCATCCGATTTCAACCTCCGTTTCAAAATGGTTACTTTCCATGTGTCTTCAATTTTGACAGTCAGGTTCTAAGTAAAAATCAAAAACCCTATATTTTTTTTAAAAAATAGATACAGCTCTGTTAATCCTCTTAATCCGTTTTACTGCACAACTGAATTCAATCAATCAGACTCTGGCCAGCAGTCCGAACCCAAAGATCAAGAGTCACGCTTCTCAAGCCTGCCGGAAGCTCAAGAGTAGAAGTCGCCCAAAATTCAACCAAACAGGATTTATCCAGTCCGTCTACCAGTTCACAACTTCCCCAAATGCTGAAAAGCTTCTGAGAAGTACATTTGAAGCATAGTCAGTGTTACACGGAAAATGCAGCAGCCAGGGAGTGCATAGCAAGATCCCACAACCAACAATGAGCTGATGGCCATTTAATTTGCCTTCTCCGTAGGATCTCAGTGGGCAGTCTGAGCCTCGGTTTAAAGTATCATGCTGAAGAAGGCTCTCCCTCCCTGCAGCACTCTCCCAGTTATACAATGATATCTAATGGATCTCAGTCTAATCCATTAATGGGATTTAAAGGGTGAAATTTATCTCTTCTACCTAATAAACAAAAACCTTCTAGATGTAGCCCAGTACCTGATTAATCTTGTTGAGGATAGCTTCCCTATGGCTGGCCATTTACCTCTTCTTTTCAATGAACATTCTAACTAAATGAATTATGTTCATTAAAAGGCACGTTCTGAATGGAAAGAGACAGCTGAAAGGAAATTCACTGTTGACCCCATGATGCTTCACCAAAAATATAAATTAGTGATAAAATATTTATAGTGGAAATAATTTGTTAACAATTCTAGGGTAAAAATAAATTCACAGTAAAAGGTCACGGATAATTAGAACTGCGAAAAGTGAAAGATTGAGATCGAGATAAATGATTCACTACTCTATGTTTGATCTCCTTATCATGGAATCATAACCCCAATCCACCTCCATTCATTGGTTCTCTACACCAAGTATTCACTCCAGAGACTTGAGCCCAATCCAGGCTGGTGACCCAGTGCAGTACTGAAGGAGCGCTGCACTGTCGCAGGTGCCATCTTTCGGATGAGACATTAAACCGAGTTCCCCCCTTAGTCCTCTTAGGTGGGTGTTTAAGATCCCACCACATCATTCAATGGAGGAGGAGGACTTTCTGGAGCGTCCTGGACCACATTTATCCCTCAACCAACGTCACTGAAGCGGGTTACCTGGTCAGTTTCACATTGTGTTTGCCAAGCCTCACTGTGTAAACTGGCTGTCACATTTCCTACATTACAAACTCCAAAAGTACGCCATTGGATGAAAAATGCTTTCAGAGGTACTGAGTTCATGAAAGGTGTTGTTTCAACACAGGTTTTTCATTCTTTACACTAACATTAAAATCTAGAAATTATTGCATTGGACGAATGCTCAACATGCTCCCATCAAACCACGTCTCTTTGTTTCAAGGCCAAAACTAAAACTGCAGACAGATAAATTCGACAAGAACGTGCCAAGTTCCATACAACCTTGTACACATTAACCCCAGAGAAAAAAGCTCCTTCTCCATCTCCCCTGAAAGTATCAGTTTACTGACAACCATTAGTAGCAATATCTAATATCCAGGCCTTGTAAAATTAGGCATTACAAGATAATGAAATGCTCATACTGTAAATAATTTGCACTGTTAACACATTACAATCAGATTCTTCAAGGTGAATGAAGATAATGCTTCAGTTCATACCTCACTTCACAGCTTATGCTCCCAGTAGGATGAAACTCAAATCCAGTACCAAAAATGGAAAGCTAATCGATCAGTGTATGTGTAACAATGGGGGATCACAGGGCAGCCCCATGACAGAAGGTAACACCTTAAATTACTCCAAAATATTATCTTCTAATGGTGATAAACAGCGGTTATGTTCATCAGTGAATTATCATAGAAAATTCCATAGACTCTACCCAGCACAGGTGAAGCAGCGTTCACGGAGATGCAACGAGAAGTTTGATCTGAAGAAAATGTTAACCGATTATATATATGTATATTTTTTAAAAAGCAGACTGTACTTTTGAACCCGAGCTGACTAGGCATCAGGATTGGCAACCTCCCTTCCCGTGTACCCACCCACCCCCCCGCCCCCACCACCCCAACCGAACTCATAACTCAATAACTTTCTAACCATGAAGTACTTACTGTAAAATCAAGGCGTTGAGTACTATATAAAGGGGAGATGTGAGAAAGGGTGTAAAAAAGCTCAGTCCAAGGTCTTGCCCCTCTGCTTCAAGGCGTTCAAAAGGGAATTAGTCTGTTATTTGAAAAGAAATAATGTGAAGGGTTAGGGGGAGAAGGCAGGAGAACAGGACAAAGTAAACTGTTCAGTTGGACAGCCAGTACAGTCGCCATGGGCCAAATGGCCTCATACGGCGCTATAAAATTCTGCGATTCCATCCCAAACACAGAACAGGAACAGTGGCGCAGCCTGGCTTCTGATGGCCAGAACTTAAGGGAATCGGAGAATGCCTCAACCATCAGCTCAACTGAGGTTGCAAACTTAAATGGAAAATTGCCACCCTGAATCCCCATTCTACTGTCCAGCATGTTCTATATACTGTCCAGCGGGCTCTATATACTGTCCAGCGGGCTCCATATACTGTCCAGCGGGCTCCATATACTGTCCAGCGGGCTCCATATACTGGCCAGCGTGCTCCATATACTGGCCAGCGTGCTCCGTATACTGGCCAGCGGGCTCCGTATACTGGCCAGCGTGCTCCATATACTGGCCAGCGTGCTCCATAGAATGGCCAGCGTGCTCCAGATAATGGCCAGCATGTTCTATATACTGGCCAGCGTGCTCCATATACTGTCCACGGTGCTCCATATACTGTCCAGCGTACTCTATATACTGTCCAGCGTACTCTATATGCTGTCCAGCGTACTCTATATACTGTCCAGCGTACTCTATATACTGTCCACGGTGCTCCATATACTGTCCAGCGTGTTCCATATACTGTCCAGCGTGTTCCGTATACTGTCCAGCGTGTTCTGTATACTGTCCAGCGTGTTCCATATACTGTCCAGCGTGTTCTATATACTGCCCAGCGTGCTCCATATACTGTCCAGCGTGTTCCATATACTGTCCAACGTGCTCTATATACTGTCCAGCGTGTTCTATATACTGTCCAGCGTGTTCCATATACTGTCCAGCGTGTTCCATATACTGTCCAGCGTGTTCTGTATACTGTCCAGCGTGTTCCATATACTGTCCAGCGTGTTCTATATACTGCCCAGCGTGCTCCATATACTGTCCAGCGTGTTCCATATACTGTCCAGCGTGTTCTGTATACTGTCCAGCGTGTTCCATATACTGTCCAGCGTGTTCCATATACTGTCCAGCGTGTTCTGTATACTGTCCAGCGTGTTCCATATACTGTCCAGCGTGTTCTATATACTGTCCAGCGTGTTCCATATACTGTCCAACGTGCTCTATATACTGTCCAGCGTGTTCTGTATACTGTCCAGCGTGTTCCATATACTGTCCAGCGTGTTCTATATACTGTCCAGCGTGTTCCATATACTGTCCAACGTGCTCTATATACTGTCCAGCGTGCTCCATATACTGTCCAAGGTGCTCCATATACTGTCCAAGGTGCTCCATATACTGTCCAAGGTGCTCCATATACTGTCCAAGGTGCTCCATATAGCAGCCAGCGTGCTCTATATACTGTCCAGCGTGCTTTATATACTGTCCAGTGTGCTCTATATACCAGCAAGCGTGCTCCATATACTGTCCAGCGTGCCCTATATACTATCCAGCGTGCTCTATTACATGGCCAGCATGCTTTATATACTGGCCATCGTGCCCTATATACTGTCCAGCGTGCTCCATATACTGTCCAGCGTGCTCCATATACTGTCCAGCGTGCTCCATATACTGTCCAGCGTCCTCTATATACTGTCCAGCGTGCTCTATATACTGTCCAGCGTGTTCCATATACTGTCCAGCGTGCTCCATATACTGTCCAGCGTGCTCCATATACTGTCCAGCGTGCTCCATATACTGTCCAGCGTGCTCCATATACTGTCCAGTGTGCTCTATATACTGTCCAGTGTGCTCTATATACTGTCCAGCGCGCTCTATATACTGTCCAGCGCGCTCCACATACTGTCCAGTGTGCTCCACATACTGTCAAACGTGTTCTATATACTTTCCAGCGTGTTCTATATACTGTCCAGCGTGTTCAATATACTTTCCAGTGTGTTCTATATACTTTCCAGCGTGCCCTATTACATGGCCAGTGTGTTCTATATACAGGCCAGCGTGTTCTATATACTGTCCAGTGTGCTCTATATACCGTCCAGCGTGCTCTATATACTGGCCAGCATGCTCCATATATTGTCCAGCGTGCTCCATATACTGGCCAGCGTGTTCTATATACTGTCCAGTGTGCTCTATATACTGTCCAGCGCGCTCTATATACTGTCCAGCGCGCTCCACATACTGTCCAGCGCGCTCCACATACTGTCCAGCGTGCTCCACATACTGTCCAGCGTGTTCTATATACTTTCCAGCGTGTTCTATATACTGTCCAGCGTGTTCAATATACTGTCCAGCGTGTTCAATATACTTTCCAGCGTGTTCTATATACTTTCCAGTGTGTTCTATATACTTTCCAGCGTGCCCTATTACATGGCCAGTGTGTTCTATATACAGGCCAGCGTGTTCTATATACTGTCCAGTGTGCTCTATATACCGTCCAGCGTGCTCTATATACCGTCCAGCGTGCTCTATATACTTTCCAGCGTGCCCTATTACATGGCCAGTGTGTTCTATATACAGGCCAGCGTGTTCTATATACTGTCCAGTGTGCTCTATATACCGTCCAGCGTGCTCTATATACTGGCCAGCATGCTCCATATATTATCCAGCGTGCTCCATATACTGGCCAGCGTGTTCTATATACTGTCCAGTGTGCTCTATATACTGTCCAGCGCGCTCTATATACTGTCCAGCGCGCTCCACATACTGTCCAGCGCGCTCCACATACTGTCCAGCGTGCTCCACATACTGTCCAGCGTGCTCCACATACTGTCCAGCGTGTTCTATATACTTTCCAGCGTGTTCTATATACTGTCCAGCGTGTTCAATATACTGTCCAGCGTGTTCAATATACTTTCCAGCGTGTTCTATATACTTTCCAGCGTGTTCTATATACTTTCCAGCGTGCCCTATTACATGGCCAGTGTGTTCTATATACAGGCCAGCGTGTTCTATATACTGTCCAGTGTGCTCTATATGCCGTCCAGCGTGCTCTATATACTGTCCAGCGTGCTCTATTACATGGCTAGCATGCTCTATATATTGTCCAGCATGCTCCATATATTGTCCAGCGTGCCCCATATACTGGCCAGCGTGTTCTATATACTGGCCAGCGTGTTCTATATACTTTCCAGCGTGCCCTATTACATGGCCAGTGTGTTCTATATACAGGCCAGCGTGTTCTATATACTGTCCAGTGTGCTCTATATGCCGTCCAGCGTGCTCTATATACTGTCCAGCGTGCTCTATTACATGGCTAGCATGCTCTATATATTGTCCAGCATGCTCCATATATTGTCCAGCGTGCCCCATATACTGGCCAGCGTGTTCTATATACTGGCCAGCGTGTTCTATATACTGGCCAGAGTGCTCCATATATTGTCCAGCGTGCTCCATATATTGTCCAGCGTGCTCCATATACTGGCCAGCGTGTTCTATATACTGTCCAGCGGGCTCCATATACTGTCCAGCGGGCTCTATATACTGGCAAGCGGGCTCTATATACTGGCAAGCGGGCTCTATATACTGGCCAGCGTGCTCTATATACTGGCCAGCATGTTCTATATACGGTCCAGCGTGCTCTATATACTGTCCAGCGTGCTCTATTACATGGCTAGTGAGCTCCATCTATTGTCCAGCGTGCTCCATATATTGTCCAGCGTGCTCCATATACTGGCCAGCGGGCTCCATATACTGTCCAAGGTGCTCCATATACTGTCCAAGGTGCTCCATAAACCGTCCAGCGTGCTCCATATACTGTCCAGCGGGCTGCATATATAGTCCAGCGTGCTCCATGAACTGGCCAGCGTGCCCTATATACTGTCCAGCGTGCTCCATATACTGTCCAGCGTGCTCCATATACTGTCCAGCGTCCTCCATATACTGTCCAGCGTCCTCTATATACTGTCCAGCGTGCTCCATATACTGTCCAGCGTGTTCCATATACTGTCCAGCGTCCTCCATATACTGTCCAGCGTCCTCTATATACTGTCCAGCGTGCTCTATATACTGTCCAGCGTGTTCCATATACTGTCCAGCGTGCTCCATATACTGTCCAGCGTGCGCCATATACCGTCCAACGTGCTCCATATACCGGCCAGCGTGCTCTATATACCGGCCAGCGTGCCCTATATACCGGCCAGCGTGCTCTATATACCGGCCAGCGTGCTCCATATACTGGCCAGCGTGCTCCATATATTGTCCAGCGTGCTCCATATACTGTCCAGCGTGCTCTATATACTATCCAGCACGGTCTATTACATGGCCAGCGTGCTCCATGTACTGGCCAGCGTGTTCTATTTACTGTCCAGCGTGCCCCATATACTGGCCAGCGTGTTCTATATACTGTCCAGTGTGCCCCATATACTGGCCAGCGTGTTCTATATACTGGCCAGCGTGTTCTATTTACTGTCCAGCGTGCTCTATATAATGGCTAGCGTGCTCTATTACATGGCCAGCGTGTTCTATATACTGTCCAGTGTGCCCCATATACTGGCCAGTGTGTTCTATATACTGTCCAGTGTGCCCCATATACTGGCCAGCGTGTTCTATTTACTGTCCAGCGTGCTCTATATAATGGCTAGCGTGCTCTATTACATGGCCAGCGTGTTCTATATACTGTCCAGTGTGCCCCATATACTGGCCAGCGTGTTCTATATACTGTCCAGTGTGCCCCATATACTGGCCAGCGTGCTCTATATACTGGCCACCGTGCTCTATTACATGGCCAGCGTGTTCTATATACTGTCCAGCGGGCTCTATATAATGGCTAGCGTGCTCTATTACATGGCCAGCGTGTTCTATATACTGTCCAGTGTGCCCCATATACTGGCCAGCGTGTTCTATATACTGTCCAGCGTGCTCCATATATTGTCCAGCGTGCTCTATATACTGGCCAGCGTGCTCCATATACTGGCCAGCGTGCTCCATATACTGGCCAGCGTGCTCCATATACTGGCCAGCGTGCTCTATATACTGTCCAACGTGCTCTATTACATGGCCAGCATGTTCTATATACGGTCCAGCGTGCTCTATATACTGTCCAGCGTGCTCTATTACATGGCCAGCATGTTCTATATACTGTCCAGCGGGCTCTATATACTGTCCAGCGTGCTCTATATACTGTCCAGCGTGCTCTATTACATGGCTAGTGAGCTCCATCTATTGTCCTGCGCGCTCCATATACTGGCCAGCGTGTTCCATATACTGGCCAGCGTGCTCCATATACTGGCCAGCGTGCTCCATATACTGGCCAGCGTGCTCCATATACTGTCCAAGGTGCTCCATATACCGTCCAGCGTGCTCAATATACTGGCCAGCGTGCTCCATATACTGTTCAGAGTGCTCCATATACTGTCCAGCGTGCTCCATATACCGTACAACGTGCTCCATATACCAGCCAGCGTGCTCTATATACTGGCCAGCGTGCTCTATATACTGGCCAGCATGCCCCATATACCGGTCAGCGTGCTCTATATACTGTCCAGCATGCCCCATATACCGGCCAGCGTGCTCTATATACTGGCCAGCGTGTTCTATATACTGGCCAGCGTGCTCTATATACTGGCTAGCGTGCTCCATATACTGTCCAGCGTGTTCTATATACTTTCCAACGTGTTCTATATACTGTCCAGCGGGCTCCATATACCGGCCAGTGTGCTCCATATACTGGCTAGCATGCTCCATATACTGTCCAGCGTGTTCTATATACTGTCCAGCGTGTTCTATATACTTTCCAACGTGTTCTATATACTGGCCAGCGTGCTCTATATACTGGCTAGCATGCTCCATATACTGTCCAGCGTGTTCTATATACTGTCCAGCGTGTTCTATATACTTTCCAACGTGTTCTATATATTGTCCAGCGGGCTCCATATACTGGCCAGCGCGCTCCATATATTGTCCAGCGTGCTCCATATACTGTCCAAGGTGCTCCATATACTGTCCAAGGTGCTCCATATATTGTCCAGCGTGCTCCATATATTGTCCAGCGTGCCCCATTTATTGGCCAGCATGCCCCATATATTGGCCAGCGTGTTCTATATACTGGCCAGCGTGTTCTATATACTGTCCAGCGTGCTCCATATACTGTCCAAGGTGCTCCATATACTGTCCAAGGTGCTCCATATATTGTCCAGCGTGCTCCATATATTGTCCAGCGTGCCCCATTTATTGGCCAGCATGCCCCATATATTGGCCAGCGTGTTCTATATACTGGCCAGCGTGTTCTATATACTGTCCAGCGTGTTCTATATACTGTCCAGCTTGTTCTAAATACTGTCCAGCGTTCTCCATATATTGTCCAGCGTGTTCTATATACTTTCCAACGTGTTCTATATATTGTCCAGCGGGCTCCATATACTGGCCAGCGCGCTCCATATATTGTCCAGCGTGCTCCATATACTGTCCAAGGTGCTCCATATACTGTCCAAGGTGCTCCATATATTGTCCAGCGTGCTCCATATATTGTCCAGCGTGCCCCATTTATTGGCCAGCATGCCCCATATATTGGCCAGCGTGTTCTATATACTGGCCAGCGTGTTCTATATACTGGCCAGCGTGTTCTATATACTGTCCAGCGTGTTCTATATACTGTCCAGCTTGTTCTAAATACTGTCCAGCGTGCTCTATATACTGTCCAGCGTGCTCTATATACTGGCCAGCGTGCTCCATATACTGGCCAGCGTGTTCTATATACTGTCCAGCGGGCTCCATATACTGTCCAGTGGGCTCCATATACTGGCCAGCGTGCTCCATATATTGTCCAGCGTGCTCCATATACTGGCCAGCGGGCTCCATATACTGGCCAGCGGGCTCCATATACTGGCCAGCGGGCTCCATATACTGGCCAGCGGGCTCTATATACTGGCCAGCGGGCTCCATATACTGGCCAGCGGGCTCCATATACTGGCCAGCGTGCCCTATATACTTGCCTTCTTACCTTCTCTTGATCTTTTCATTGAGAACTGTCGGCGCGACATTAGTCGTCTCAATTTCTCTGCTCCTCTCACCCATTCTAACCTGTCTCTCTCTGAACTTACTGCACTCCATTCTCTCAGGTCCAACCCTGACATTGTTATCAAACCCTCTGACAAGGGTGGTGCTATTGTTGTCTGGCGCACTGACCTCTACCTCGCGGAGCCTAAGCGTCAACTCTCAGACACTTCCTCCTACCTCTCCCTGGACCATGACCCCACCACTGAACATCAAGCCATTGTTTCCCGGACTGTCACTGACCTCATCTCCTCTGGGGATCTTCCTCCCACAGCTTCCAACCTGATAGTCGCCCAACCTCGGATGGCCCGCTTCTACCTCCTACCCAAAATCCACAAACAGAACTGCCCCGGTAGACCGATCATCTCAGCTTGCTCCTGCCCCACAGAACTCATTTCTCGTTATCTTGACTCCCTTCTCTCTCCCCTTGTCCAGTCCCTTCCCACCTACATCCGTGATTCCTCTGACACCTTACGCCACATCAACAATTTCCAGTTCCCTGGCCCCAACCGCTTCCTCTTCACCATGGACGTCCAATCCCTCTACACCTCCATCCCCCACCAGGATGGTCTGAGGGCCCTTAGCTTCTTCCTCGAAGAGAGGCTCGAACAATCCCCATCCACCACTACTCTCGTCCGTCTGGCTGAACTTGTTCTCACACTGAACAATTTCTCCACCAACTCCTCTCACTTCCTCCAAATAAAAGGTGTGGCTATGGGTACCCGCATGGGCCCCAGCTATGCCTGTGTCTTTATGGGGTATGTGGAACATTCCTTGTTCCAGTCCTACTCCGGCCCCCTTCCACAACTCTTTCTCCGGTACATCGATGATTACTTCGGTGCCGCTTCATGCTCTCGTCGGGACTTGGAAAAATTTATTAATTTTGCTTCCAATTTCCACCCCTCCATCATTTTCACGTGGTCCATCTCTGACACTTCCCTTCCCTTCCTTGACCTCTCTGTCTCAATCTCTGGTGATAGACTGTCCACCAATATCCATTACAAACCCACCGACTCCCACAGCTACCTCGACTACAGCTCCTCACACCCCGCTTCTTGTAAGGACTCCATCCCATTCTCTCAGTTCCTTCGCCTCCGTCGCATCTGTTCCGATGATGCTACCTTCAAAAACAGTTCCTCTGACATGTCCTCCTTCTTCCTTAACCGAGGTTTTCCACCCACGGTCGTTGACAGGGCCCTCAACCGTGTCCGGCCCATCTCCCGCGCATCCGCCCTCACGCCTTCTCCTCCCTCCCAGAACCATGATAGGGTCCCCCTTGTCCTCACTTATCACCCCACCAGCCTCCGCATTCAAAGGATCATCCTCCGCCATTTCCGCCAACTCCAGCATGATGCCACCACCAAACACATCTTCCCTTCACCCCCCCCCCTATCAGCATTCCGTAGGGATCGCTCCCTCCGGGACACCCTAGTCCACTCCTCCATCACCCCCTACTCCTCAACCCCCTCCTATGGCACCTCCCCATGCCCACGCAAAAGATGCAACACCTGCCCCTTCACTTCCTCTCTCCTCACCGTCCAAGGGCCCAAACACTCCTTTCAAGTGAAGCAGCATGTCACTTGCATTTCCCCCAACTTAGTCTACTGCATTCGTTGCTCCCAATGTGAACTCCTCTACATTAGAGAGACCAAACGTAAACTGGGCGACCGCTGTGCAGAACACCTGCGGTCTGTCCACAAGAATGACCCAAACCTCCCTGTCGCTTGCCATTTTAACACTCCACCCTGCTCTCTTGCCCACATGTCTGTCCTTGGCTTGCTGCATTGTTCCAGTGAAGCCCAACGCAAACTGGAGGAACAACACCTCATCTTCCGACTAGGCACTTTACAGCCTTCCGGACTGAATATTGAATTCAACAACTTTAGGTCGTGAGCTCCCTCCCCCATCCCCACCTCCTTTCTGTTTCCCCCTTCCTTTTTTTTCCAATAAATTATATAGATTTTTCTTTTCCCACCTATTTCCATTATTTTTAAATATCTTAAAATCTTTTATGCTCTCCCCACCCCCACTAGAGCTATACCTTGAGTGCCCTACCATCCATTCTTAATTAGCACATTCGTTTAGATAATATCACCAACTTTAACACCTATGTGTTCTTTTGTTCTATTGTTGTTGACATCTTTTGATGATCTGCTTCTATCACTGCTTGTTTGTCCCTACAACCACACCCCCCACTCCACCTCTCTCTCTCTCTATCTCTCCGCCCCCCCCACACACACACCTTAAACCAGCTTATATTTCAACTCTTTCTTGGACTCGAACTCAAGTTCTGTCGAAGGGTCATGAGGACTCGAAACGTCAACTCTTTTCTTCTCCGCCGATGCTGCCAGACCTGCTGAGTTTTTCCAGGTAATTCTGTTTTTGTTTTGCCCTATATACTGTCCAGCGTGCACTATTACATGTCCAGCGTGCACTATATACTGTCCAGCGTGCTCCATATACTGTCCAGCGTGCACTATTACATGTCCAGCGTGTTCTATATACTGGCCAGCGTGCTCCATATACTGTCCAGCGTGCTCCATATACTGTCCAGCGTGCTCCATATACTGTCCAGCGTGCTCAATATACTGTCCAGCGTGCTCAATATACTGTCCAGCGTGTTCTATATACTGTCCAGCGTGTTCTATATACTGTCCAGCGTGCTCTATATACTGGCCAGCGTGCTCTATATACTGTCCAGCGTGTTCTATATACTGTCCAGCCTGTTCTATATACTGTCCAGCATGCTCTATTACATGGCCAGCGTGCTCTATATACTGGCCAGTGTGTTCTATGTACTGGCCAGTGTGTTCTATGTACTGGCCAGCGTGTTCTATGTATTGGCCAGCGTGCTCCATATATTGTCCAGCGGCGTGTTCTATATACTGGCCAGCATGTTCTATATACTGGCCAGCGTGTTCTATATACTGGCCAGCGTGTTCTATATACTGGCCAGCGTGCTCTATATACTGTCCAGCGTGTTCTATATACTGTCCAGCATGTTCTATATACTGGCCAGCGTGTTCTATGTACTGGCCAGCGTGTTCTATATACTGTCCAGCATGTTCTATATACTGTCCAGCGTGTTCTATATACTGGCCAGCGTGTTCTATATACTGGCCAGCGTGTTCTATATACTGGCCAGCGTGTTCTATATACTGGCCAGCGTGTTCTATATACTGGCCAACGTGCTCTATTACATGGCCAGCATGCTTTATATACTGTCCAGCGTGCTCTATATACTGTCCAGCGTGCTCCATATACTGTCCAGCGTGCTCCATATACTGTCCAGCGTGCTCTATATACTGTCCAGCGTGCTCTATATACTGTCCAGCGTGCTCTATATACTGGCCAGCATGTTCTATATACTGGCCAGCATGCCCTATATACTGTCCAGCGTGTTCTATATACTGGCCAGCATGTTCTATATACTGGCCAGCGTGCTCCATATATTGTCCAGCGCGCTCCATATACTGTCCAGCGTGTTCTATATACTGTCCAGCCTGTTCTATATACTGTCCAGAATGCTCTATTACATGGCCAGTGTGCTCCATATACTGGCCAGCGTGTTCTATATACTGGCCAGCGTGTTCTATATACTGGCCAGCGTGTTCTATATACTGGCCAGCGTGTTCTATATACTGGCCAGCGTGTTCTATATACTGGCCAGCGTGTTCTATGTACTGGCCAGCGTGTTCTATGTACTGGCCAGCGTGTTCTATGTACTGGCCAGCGTGCTCTATATACGGGCCAGCATGTTCTATATACTGTCCAGCGTGTTCTATATACTGTCCAGCGTGTTCTATATACTGTCCAGCATGCTCTATTACATGGCCAGCGTGCTCCATATACTGGCCAGCGTGCTCTATATACTGTCCAGCGTGTTCTATATACTGTCCAGCGTGTTCTATATACTGGCCAGCGTGTTCTATATACTGGCCAGCGTGTTCTATATACTGGCCAGCGTGTTCTATATACTGGCCAGCGTGTTCTATATACTGGCCAGCGTGCTCTATATACTGGCAAGCGTGTTCTATATACTGGCCAGCGTGTTCTATATACTGGCCAGCGTGTTCTATATACTGGCCAGCGTGCTCTATATACTGGCCAGCGTGTTCTATATACTGGCCAGCGTGTTCTAATATACTGGCCAGCGTGTTCTATATACTGGCCAGCGTGTTCTATATACTGGCCAGCGTGTTCTATATACTGGCCAGCGTGCTCCATATACTGGCCAGCGTGCTCTATATACTGGCCAGCGTGCTCTATATACTGGCCAGCGTGCTCTATATACTGGCCAGCGTGCTCTATATACTGGCCAGCGTGCTCTATACACTGGCCAGCGTGCTCTATACACTGGCCAGCGTGCTCTATACACTGGCCAGCGTGCTCTATATACTGGCCAGCGTGTTCTATATACTGGCCAGCGTGTTCTATATACTGGCCAGCGTGCTCTATATACTGTCCAGCGTGTTCTATATACTGTCCAGCGTGTTCTAATATACTGGCCAGCGTGTTCTATATACTGGCCAGCGTGTTCTATATACTGGCCAGCGTGCTCTATATACTGGCCAGCGTGCTCTATATACTGGCCAGCGTGCTCTATATACTGGCCAGCGTGCTCTATATACTGGCCAGCGTGCTCTATATACTGGCCAGCGTGCTCTATACACTGGCCAGCGTGCTCTATACACTGGCCAGCGTGCTCTATATACTGGCCAGCGTGTTCTATATACTGGCCAGCGTGTTCTATATACTGGCCAGCGTGCTCCATATACTGGCCAGCGTGTTCTATATACTGGCCCCTCCCCCATCCCCACCCCCTTTCTGTTTCCCCCTTCCTTTTTTTTCCAATAAATTATAAAGATTTTCCTTTTCCCACCTATTTCCATTATATATATAAAAAAAAACCCACTAGAGCTATACCTTGAGTGCCCTACCATCCATTCTTAATTAGCACATTCGTTTAGATAATATCACCAACTTTAATTTTAACACCTATGTGTTCTATTGTACTATTGTCGTTGACATCTTTTGATGATCTGCTTCTATCACTGCTTGTTTGTCCCTACAACCACACACCCCCACCGCCCCCTCCACCTCTTTGTCTCTCTATCTCTCCGCCCCCCGCACACACACCTTAAACCAGCTTATAGTTCAACTCTTTCTTGGACTCGAACGCAAGTTCTGTCGAAGGGTCATGAGGACTTGAAATGTCAACTCTTTTCTTCTCCGCCGATGCTGCCAGACCTGCTGAGTTTTTCCAGGTAATTCTGTTTTTGTTTTGGATTTCCAGCATCCGCAGTTTTTTTGTTTTTATATTTTTTTGTTCTATATACTGGCCAGCGTGCTCTATATACTGGCCAGCGTGTTCTATATACTGGCCAGCGTGTTCTATATACTGGCCAGCGTGTTCTATATACTGGCCAGCGTGCTCTATATACTGGCCAGCGTGTTCTATATACTGGCCAGCGTGCTCCATATACTGGCCAGCGTGCTCCATATACTGGCCAGCGTGCTCTATATACTGGCCAGCGTGTTCTATATACTTACCAGCGTGTTCTATATATTGTCCAGCGTGCTCTATATACTGGCCAGCGTGTTCTATATACTGGCCAGCGTGCTCCATATACTGGCCAGCGGGCTCCATATACTGGCCAGCGTGCTCTATATACTGGCCAGCGTGCTCCATATACTGGCCAGCGTGCTCCATATACTGGCCAGCGTGCTCCATATACTGGCCAGCGTGCTCTATATACTGGCCAGCGTGCTCAATATACTGGCCAGCGTGCTCTATATACTGGCCAGCGTGCTCCATATACTGGCCAGCGTGCTCTATATACTGGCCAGCGTGCTCTATATACTGGCCAGCGTGCTCTATATACTGGCCAGTGTGCTCTATATACTGGCCAGCGTGCTCTATATACTGGCCAGCGTGTTCTATATACTGGCCAGCATGTTCTATATACTGGCCAGCGTGCTCCATATACTGGCCAGCGTGTTCTATATACTGGCTAGCGTGTTCTATATACTGGCCAGCGTGTTCTATATACTGGCCAGCATGTTCTATATACTGGCCAGTGTGCTCTATATACTGGCCAGCGTGTTCTATATACTGGCCAGCGTGTTCTATATACTGGCCAGCGTGCTCTATATACTGGCCAGCGTGCTCTATATACTGGCCAGCGTGTTCTATATACTGTCCAGTGTGCTCTATATACTGTCTAGTGTGCTCTATATACTGGCCAGCGTGCTCTATATACTGGCCAGCGTGTTCTATATACTGGCCAGTGTGTTCTATATACTGGCCAGCGTGTTCTATATACTGTCTAGTGTGCTCTATATACTGTCTAGTGTGCTCTATATACTGGCCAGCGTGCTCTATATACTGGCCAGCGTGCTCCATATACTGTCCAGCGTGCTCTATATACTGTCTAGTGTGCTCTATATACTGTCCAGCGTGCCCCATATACTGTCCAGCGTGCTCTATATACTGTCTAGTGTGCTCCATATACTGTCCAGCGTGCTCTATATACTGGCCAGCGTGCTCTATTACTTGGCCAGCGTGCTCTATATACTGTCCAGCGTGCTCTATATACTGTCCAGCATACTCTATTACATGTCCAGCACTTACAAATTTCTAAGAATACAACACAAAAAAAACCTCAAAAACTAGCACAGGCTATTTGATTGATCAAGCTGCACTGTTTAGTACTCCAGCTCTCCTAATTCAACATCTAAATCCTTTCTGAATCCCTCACTATTTGTGACTCCCCTGCTTTATTGGGTTACTTCTAACATGGAAGACATTTTCATCCGAGACTAAACTTGCCCTTAACAATTTAAATTCATATCCTTCAGTTTGCTCAGCTTGGCCTGGATGTGACAACGCAGGCTCAGCTTATCTACCCTTTAACTCGCCAGTGTTTTGAGATGTGGGGAAGGCAGCATTTATTACCCATCCAGAGGAGATTAGGAGCCAGCCACATAATAACATGGGACTGGAGTCGCTAGAAAGCTAGACCAAGCAGGAGGGGAGAAACCGCCTTGTCTGAAGGACATAAGTGAACCAGTCATTTTTTTCATTATTATATACAACAATCTGGCAGCTTTCATGGTCAGTTTATTTGATGGTAGCCGACAAGTTGAATTTACCAACTGGGAATTGGACTCTGGGTTGCATAACCATTAGGCTCCGGTAGCCAATGTTTACTTCAATGAAACTCCCCCCCACCCCACCAGCCCCCAAACCTCTTCTCATTCGAATTTACAACTGAAGCTTCTCTAGTCTTTCCTTACCACTGCACTCAGGATCTATGTTAGTTCCACAATCAAAGCAAAATACTGTGGATGCTGGAAATCTAAAATAAAAACAAACAAAAGGTAGAAAAACTCAGCAGCTTTCCAACATTTCCTGTTACTATTTCAATCTTGCTGCTCTTCACTCTGCCTTTGCCACTGCAGGTAATGTCCCTTCTGAAGTACAGGCACTAAGGCTGCATCTATCACTGCAGATGTTGCCTGACTAGTGTGTTATTAACCTCTGCATTTCAACATTCCTGGGGAGGTGCTGGACTAGTTAATTCAGAGACCCAGGGTAATGCTCTGGGGACCTGGGTTCGAATCTCACCACGGCAGATGGTGAAATTCGAATTTGATGGAATTAAAAGTCTGATGAAGACCACGAAACCATTGCCGATTGTCATAAAAACCCATCTGGGTCACTAATGTCCTTTAGGGAAGGAAATCTGCCATCCTCACCTGGTCTGACCTACATGTGACTCCAGACCCACAGTAATGTGGTTGGCTCTTAAACACTCTCTGAACAAGGGTAATAAGGATGGGCAATAAACACTGGCCTAGCCATCCCATGAACGAATATATTAAAAAAAAGGAACACAACTGGAGTGGACTAATCATCACAGGAGCTGTTGTAAGCTGCCTTGACAAACCTCACATCTTGCAGCTACGTAGTTCAAGTTAAGACATTAATGGTTTATCTGTCACAGCAGTCTCCTGAGCAAAACACTGGTGTCAGGCAAACCAGCTCAAAAGCATCGGCAGGACACTTGAAAACAGGGGAGAAATGAAGCAAAATAAGTTCAAGGGTGCAATAAACCTGATAAAACAGAAGGGCTTTAGGAGATGACAGAAAGCATTGAGAGGTAACAAGACACAGAGAGTTGGGGACACAGCTTCAGAGATCAGGGATTGTGACTGACAGAGCAGAGGAGCAGGAACAAGGCAGAAAACAAGACGACGACAGAGCGTTCGAGAAATTCTGCGTGATTGATGGAGTGAGGAGGCGGGGGTTTGAAAGCACAGAGGAGGATTTGAAATCTAGGAAGATGGTAAATTCATTTGTGCTTACACATTTCCTTTGTTGTGGCGCCTGTACAGTAACTCCGCATGTCAAGACTACACCAAGATTACTTGATTCACAATCCAAAACCAAGCATTCAGCAAAAACTGACTAGTTAAAACTTGCACTGCAATTAAATCATATTCTCCAGCATTGCCTAAGGGTCAGGATTTGATCTGTTTTCAATATTACTGCTCCATTAATATTAAACTGCTGGGAATGACTTACTGTTTGCTGCAATTTTAAATGCCTAGTCAGAAAAGCCAATTAGATTATAACACTAATACCTTTCCAAGATTGGTACTGTAGTTATGCTTTAATCCAGAGGGAACATTTCAATACTATTGATGTGCTTACTACAACTACCAGAGAAGAACAGTGCAATTGTAACACTATGTAAATATTTACAAGGCTTAATCATCGAGTTGATCTCGATAGAAAAATAACAAAGTGTTAAAGGAATGCACAATATTTTTAATGTGCAAATCCACCAGAAACTGCAGGAGATGAAGAGATATGAGGCGAGTTGTGAATCTCCAAAACCTGTTGGTTGACTTTATGGCACTCTGCTGTTTCCTTCTCACGAATGGCATCATGCCCTTAGCCTTCTCATTATTTTTAAGGCCTACAGATTTGCATATTAATTGCTCGTCAAACTCGCCACAGATGCTAGAGCTGATCCTCGATGGCGTAAGTACCTTTTTAACAATGTGAGTACTGTTGGTGTAATCAACCAATCAACATCACTGAACCCTGGAAGGGAACAATTTAAACTATTCAACCTCATTCCTGCACGTAAGAAATTGCTTGTACAAATTTTAAAATGTCAAATTTTAATGTTTTTTCTTACTCTTCCTTTGTCTCTTTCTCTCTCTCTTTCCCTCTCTATTTCTATTTCTGTACCTGATTTTACTGTAATTCACCACTCTTCTCATTGGCATCATCCCTTTGCTCGCTAACATACACTGGCTCCCAGTCAGCAATGCCTTGATTTTAAAATTCTCATCTTGCTATTTGAGTCTCTCCTTGGCTTTGCAGCCTCCACTCCCCATCACCTTTGTAAATCTCTTTTGATCTCACAAGCCTCTGTGATATTGGTCATCACCCAATTCTGGCCTCTTGAGACAGCCCAACTTTGATTGCTCCACCTTGGTGGGGATGCCTTCTGATGCTTCAGTCCTAAACTCTAGGAATCCTTTCCTAAACCTCTCTGCCTCCCTGTCCTCCTTAAAGCCTGCCTCTTTAACCACTACCACACCACACAGTGTTTTGGCCATTGGGAGACTGTAAAGCTATCATTTGACACCATTTTAATCTTAATTTAAACTGTCTGGGGAAAGGAAAGACTTGCATTTCTATGGCGCCTTTCATGACCTCAGAATATCCCAAAGGGTTTTACAGTCAACGAAATTCCTTTAGGATAGGTAATCACTGTTGTAATGTAGAAAACCCAGCAGCCAATCTGTGCACAAAGCTCCCATGAACAGCAAGGTACAGTCTTGGTAAAAACGAACTGATCTTCTGTGGTTTTGTACACGAGTAGCGGGGACCAGTGGGACCAGTCTCACTTTGACCTCACTGACATTCACATGGCAGGACAGTGACAGTTAAGAATACACATGAATACCGTGTCAAAGATCATCTGGGCAGAGACACGAGAAATGCAGCAAAGGCAATGTGCAGAGATATAAGGACAGCATTAGGATTCACAGAGCTAGTGCAGCAGTGAGGGGAGCAAAGAATAAGGAGGAAAGGTAGGCGAATATTTGCCAGGATGAAACAGATGCTTGTACTGTTAAGTAGTAAAGTGCGGAAATATTTTCATTTACCTGTGGGTATTTTTAATATTAAGACTTTCACTATATGCAGAACCTTTAATTCTCTAGATATGTGCAACATATGTATTCTTGATAAGGCAGCCTTCCATCTCTTAAGATGATGGTTTATGCCATGATGGCCAGCTCTGTATTACACATCGCCTGGTGGGGCTCAGGAACCCCACACAGGCTTGGCAGTCTCTGACGCATTTGCTGCAGGGGAAGACAGTGGGCTGAGAGAGTGCACAATTCTGTTTTCTCTGGGTGCCTATATTCTTATCAAGCAGCATTTTACCAAGGGAACGAATATGTCTACTCCAAAAACACTTGGTCAATGTTTACACCACAACATTAGCAAAGTGAAGTCATGTGAAACTCTCTAACACTGCACAACGAAACCACAGGAATGCTGACCACGTGTAACATACTCTGCGATTACATCAACATATTTTTGTACAGCCTTACTAGTTAAAGGCTTTGCATTTTTATAGCGCCCTTAACAACCGCAGGAAACCCAAAAATGCTTTCCAGCCAATGAAGTGCCTTTGAAAACTTTGTTGTTTCCTAGACTTTAAATGGCCTCTCTTTTTTTGGTAAAACTTCTAAATATTTGCTTCCAAAGTTTTTGCTGTTTACTGACATTCTAATAAAGTGCAACGCCGGATGTGTAAAATACTCATTCGGCTCTAATTTAACTTTCCTTTCACAAGAACTTAGCAAAGGCAACAGTAGGTTTGGAAAACCTTTGTACTGTATCCACATAGAATATTGAGGCAGCAAAGCAATTATCGATTTTATCCTTCCAATTCAAGTTGTTGTGCCTAAAGAGAGCGTTATCGATTATGTAACACTGGGGTAAATGTTGCTGATCACAGGAGTTTCAATTCAGTGAGAGCAAAGTGTGCTGATGAATTAAGAATATTGCATCGCTGGAAACCAGTTTAAGCAGACAGGTTTAAATGAAATTTGAATTTACTTGCACGCAGCTGACAAACAACCCCAGTGAGAATTCCAAAAAAAATATTCTGCATTCACAATTCAGCTTTCCACAGATACCATTCCAACCTGAAGAATTCACCAGAAACAACAGTATGCTTTCGGACAAGGGTGTAAATCACACTGAGCCAATCACATTAAACACAGAATTAGGTAGAACATATAGCACAGAAACAGGCCTGCATTGGTGGTTATGTTCCCCACAAACCTCCTCCCATTCATCTCGCCCCATCAACATAACCTTCTATTCATTTCTCCCTCGTGTTTAACCAACTTGCCCTTAAATGCATCTATGCTGTTCACCTCACTCACTTCCTGTGGCAGCCAGTTCCATATTCTCATCATACTCCCAAATACCCTGATAAAAACAAAAAAACTGCGGATGCTGGAAATCCAAAACAAAAACAGAATTACCTGGAAAAACTCAGCAGGTCTGGCAGCATCGGCGGAGAAGAAAAGAGTTGACGTTTCGAGTCCTCATGACCCTTCGACAGAACTTGAGTTCGAGTCCAGGAAAGAGCTGACTGGATTTCTAAGTGACCGCCTTATAATTATGGTCCCTAGTTTAGGCACCCACCCATAAGTGGGGACATATTTTCAACGTCACCCATATTGAAGCTCCTTCATAATTTTAATGGTTACCCTTCAGTCTTCTCCTCTCCATAGAAAGGAGCGCCAGCCTGGTCAGATTCTCCTGAAAAGCTGACCCTTCTCTGTTCTGGGAGGATACGCCACCCAGCTTAAAGATGATGATAATAAGGAACGTGGTTTAAAAATTCAGACACACAGAAAGCCACTTGGTGTGACAATAGCAATGTGACTGACATCCCCTAGAGCACACTTAACATTAACTGCTTAACAAGCAGTTTTCAATTTATTCTTCATTATGGGTGTTGTTCTATTTACAAAGTACAGCACCCTGCCCAAGGCATATGGAACACTTCATTTACGCAGGTTTTCCACCTATCGTATCTGCAATGTGTACGAACATGGGTGCTTTGTGTTGTGTTTGAAAGCCTACCAGCTGCCAAAGATGAGAAATTCAATGCCAAAGGTGTCTCAATTTTGTTTGGAGTAATCTCATTGATATTTGGTGAGCTGCATGGTGAGTCGATAATTTAAGTGAGAAAAACTGCAAGCAAAATTTCTTATCATTAGCCAAAGTCTGTAAAACGATCAAAAAGTAGGCACCTGATCCCACACAGACAAGCCAACAACATCACAGGTTACATAAAACTTCGAGAAGCAATCATTTTACCTGGTGGTACTGAGCTCAAATCAAAACTAGACTGGTGATTAATTAGAATCATGGAGTCATTACAGCACAGGTGGTCACCATTTGGCCCATCGAGTCCATGCCAGCTCTCTGGAGAGCAATTCAGACAGTCCCACGTTCACCACTCTACCCACATAGCCAATTTCAAATCACTATTCGCTTCCACTTCCACCACCTTTGTGGGCAGCGAGTTCCAGGTCTTTAACACTCGCTGCGTAAAAATCAATTTTTCCTCACATCTCACGCCCAAGAACTTAAATCTGTGCTCCCCCCACCCCCTGATCCTTCTACCATTAGTACTTAGTAAGGCAATTAGTAGGAATTACTAATGATTAGTATTTATTGTGGCAATACAACCAAAGTTTTAATATAAACCTCTGCTTAAAAATTAAGATGAAAGAACAAATGCCATAACATCTGAATAAGGAAAATAACCTTTATATAAAACTAAAAGAAAACAAGATTATATGACTCATACTCTAGTTTAACTGCTTTAGTATTAACTTTAACTGGAGTAAACAGCATATCATTAAAATATTTAGTTAATTATACTCGATAGTTGCATAAGCATCATGTTTTGATTCCAAGTAAATTGCAAATTATGATGAAGCTGGGAACTAAAATCAAGTGGAACAAACTTAACAGGCCAAGAGGAGATTTAATGGAGGTTTGAAAATTAAGGGTTTTGGCAGCCATGTCATCTGTTGTCTAAGCCCAAAGCTCTGGAATTTCTCCCTAAATCCCCCTCCCTCCCTCTCTCTCCTGCGAAACATATCTGAAAAAGAAACTCTTTGAATAGGCTTTTATGTCACCACTCCTAAAGTCTCCTTCTTTGGCTCAATGTCAGTTCTTTGCCTGCCTACGCCACTGTGTTGGGCCTGGAGACGTTCTGCCAAGTCTTTGCTGCAGAAATGTAAGCGGTTGAATAGGAAAAGACTATTTTCATAACCAGTCATGTGGGAGCGGCAATTTGAAATGATTGCTAAGTGTGTGATGAGGGAATGGGCCTTTGGACCGTGATGTCTTTGCCATAGGGAGTAACTGAGGGTGACATTGAAGGTGACATTGGATAAGCTTTTGAAGCAGAGGAAGATGCATGTTATGGATGTTAAGGCCCGCCCAGCGTGACGTCTGCCAGGGAGCGCTATGCACTATCTGTCTGGGCAGCGCAGGTGAGGATTCCCTTAGCTGGGAGTGGGCTCTTTCGCGCAAGGCTGTGAAAGAGTGCACAGATCTCCCTGAGGCTAAGTGCTGCCTCAGGGGGATCGGTGGAAGTAATAAAAATTTTTTGAAGGGTGGAAAAAATTTTCCTGACATGTCCCCTCATGTGACACTGTCACGTGAGCTGGGAAAGGTCATTTCTTTTATTTAAACATTTTACAAAAATTTTAATACCCTTGTGAAACCTTGTCCCGCCCATGGATGAGGATTCATGTTTTTTCTGAAGCCCGCCAAGGCTCCTGGCCTGCCCGCCAACCTTAAGGTCAGATGGGCAGGTCCATTAATCATGTTAATTACTTTCGCCACTGGGTCCCGCCCCCTCCACTCGCCAACCAGGCCCCACCCCCTCCACTCACCAACCGGGTCCCGCCCCCTCCACTCACCAACCGGGTCCCGCCCCCTCCACTCACCAACCGGGCCCCGCGCCCCCCCCACTCGCCAACCGGGCCCCGCGCCCCCCCCCCACTCGCCAACCGGGCCCCGCCCCTCCCCCACCCACTCGCCAACCGGGCCCCGCCCCCCCACTCGCCAACCGGGTCCCGCCCCCCCACTCGCCAACCGGGCCCCGCCCCCCCACTCGCCAACCGGGCCCCGCCCCCCCCCCCCCCCACTCGCCAACCGGGCCTCGCACCCCCCACTCGCCAACCGGGCCCCCCCCCACTCGCCAACCGGGCCCCGCCCCCCCCCACTCGCCAACCGGGCCCCGCCCCCCCACCCACTCGCCAACCGGGCCCCGCCCCCCCACTCGCCAACCGGGCCCCGCCCCCCCACCCACTCGCCAACCGGGCCTCGCACCCCCCACTCGCCAACCGGGCCCCGCCCCCCCACCCACTCGCTAACCGGGCCCCGCCCCCCCACCCACTCGCCAACCGGGTCTCTCCCCCCCCCATCCACTCGCCCACCAGAAGGTGCAGCCCCATCTTCCCTGAATGCAGTTTAGACAAGGAATGAAATTGCTGTCTGACAACCACTACCCTTCAGCAACTTCCCGAAACAACTACTCTACCCAGGACTTGGTCACGGCGGGAGACACCCAGAAGGACAGCAGGGAACGCTTTAGGGATGTCAACAAAGCGTCCCTGAATAGGTCAAACATTCCCCGTCGACTCATGGGAGACCCTGGCTTGTGGCCAAACCCAAATGGAGAAGGTCCACCCGGGAAGCCACCGGACAAATTGGGAGATTTTATCAGGAATGTGCAGAGGCGGAGTTGAGCTGTTTCCCGTGAACAGACAAACCTCCAAAGAGCCCACCTTTCTAACCCTCCAAACACCAGCGGCCCCGCATGCAGCAGAGTCTGCAGATCACGCACTGGACCCATCGAACCACAGTGGATGTCAGGCATCCTTGATCCCGAGGGACTGCCTTAAGAAAAGGAACCTTCAGCGTCAGGTGTTGTCAGCTGTTTGATAATCCAGAGGCCTTTATTTAAGATTGTAAGTGTAATAATGGCACTGCCAACATGATAACAAGTACAGAGGGCCTCCAGCAAACAGAAATACCTCGTGCAAGAATGATCGGGCTAACGTTAATAATTCTGAGCTTCTGAAAAATTGGAAGTTTGTTCTTTGATTCAAATACTGAGGTGACGACAAGGCACCCACTCAAGCAGCCCAGAAAGCAAATCGGTTCAACCTTTAAACTCCTCTCTCTCTCTCTCTGCTGACAGCACAGTTATGCTAAAAGGACTTGACACTTTGCCGCATCCTTCCAGCAAACTAATCCCGGCCACTAATCTCTCCTTCTTTGAATTGTGTCCACTTTCCACACAATTCTGTGAAGCACCTTGGGATGTTTTCCTACATTAACGATGGTGTATCAGAGCAAGAACATCCCTTGTGTGATCAAACCATTCAGCAGCTCCATAAAATATATAGAAACTCTTGAAAATTTAATTTAGAAAAAAAACACAGCAAGATACCTCATTTCTAAATGATTCTTCCATTTTAACTTCAATCTTCCTGAAGAAAAAGCAATTTGCAATGAACAAACTGAATGAGAAAAACATCATAAAAGGAAATGCATACTGACCCTTCATCTCTGCGTTTGAAGATCCAATTTTTACCACAAAATTGGTGGTTTATTATAAGCAGTCTTAGCTATTATAAGGTCAGGATATGAAATAGTGACACACTATACAGCGCAGTGTATAAGTCGACACAGCATATAAGTTGACCTCATTTCTTTAGCTTCAAAAATCATGTTTTTGCATATACTCGGTGTATAAGTTGACCCCCCACTTTTCAGCCATGATGTGCTATACTGTATATGTTATAGTCAGCCTCAATTTTTCACCCCACAAATGGATGTTTAATTACCGCTGAGTAAAAGGGATCAAGCAGGCAATATGGGCTGTGCTGTAAAGATGTGCGGGAGTTTAAGACACATCCACATAGAGCAGACCCCGCTCAGCAAGTGAGAAAGATGGCAACAACTATAATATGTCTTTAAGGGATAGCAGCATGCCATCACTGGAAGGGAAGTGTGTCATGTGATCCAGTTTCAGTTTCACTTTTGCCTGTGAGCAGAACACAGCACTCACAGCTCTGCTGTAGGTGTATTCAAGCTTTCTATCTTTGTCCAGCTATTCCTGTGTAGGTAGTCTAAATAAATGAACCTAAAATGTGTTTATCCAATCCCCTGAGTGATTGGTGCCTTTATATCATTATCACAAGAGTGATAACCCACACTGGTGGTTCACTTTTATACTCAGTGTATAAGTCAACCCCTGTTTTTGGAGGGATTTTTTGAGACTTCAAAGGTTGACTTATACACTGACAGCTACGGTAAATGTGTCTGCCATTCCTCATTGTGTAGCACTCTCTCCTCTGAATCAGAAGTTTATGGGTTCAGGTTCCACCGCAGAGATTTGAACACATAATCTGGGTGGACACTCCAATGCAGTACTGAGGGAGCACCGCACTGTCAGAGGTCAGCTTTTAAAAAAAATCCCACAGTGCAATTTGAAGAGCAGCAGGCGAGCTTTCCCCCCTGTGCAGGCCATTATTCATATCTCAACCAGAAACCACTGAAAGAGATTATCTGGTCTTTTAACTCATTGCTGTTTGAGGGATCTTACTGTGCATGAATTAACTGCTGCATGTTCTACGTTCACACAGTGACTACAGCTCCCATAATCAGCAATGAGATAGATACTACATTCTTTCCTGGGATGTAGGCATTTGTTGCCCAATCCTAACTGCCCTTGAACTAAGTGGCTTGTCACACTATTTCAGAGGGCAGTTAAGATTCATCCACATTGCTGTGGGTCTGGAGTCCAGACTAGGTAAAGGCAGCAGATTTCCATCCCTAAAGGACATTAGTGACCCAGATGGGTTTTTATGACAATCGATGATAGTTTCATGATCACCATCACTGAGACGAGCTTTTCAATTTTAGGTTATTAATTGAATTTAAATTCCACCAGCTGCCATGGTGGGATTTGAACCCTTGTCCCAAAACTAGCCCAGTGACATTACCACTATGCCACCATCTCCCCTGACTAGATAAGAGCCGTTTTCATTCTTTGCCTGAGGGAAGATTTTGACCGCCAATCTCCAGCTCTTCTTCAAAATAGCAGCCGCAAGGGGAGGGGGGGGGCCATGGTTTAATATCTCATCTGAAAGATGACACTTCCAACAATGCAGAAGCCTCTCAGTACAGCAGTGCAGTGCCAACCTGGACTATGTGCTCAAGTCCCCGCAGCAGGGCAGGAACCTACAAGCTGCTGACACAACAGTGAGAGCTGTAACTGAAAACAAAGCGGACATCTCCCACATCAAATATTTGTTTTCTATATCATTGTGCAAATGAAAGAACACAATTTTTCAAAATTCATTCATGGGATGTGGGTGTCACTGGCTAGGCCAGCATTTATTGCTCATCCCTACGTGCCCTTGAGAACATGGTGGAGCTGCCTTCTGCCTGGTTTACACTGCAGTCCATGTGGTGTAGGTACACCCACAGTGCTGTTAGGGAGGGAGTGCCAGGATTTTGACCCAGCGACAGTGAAGGAACGGTGATATATTTCCAAGTCAGGATGGTGTGTGAGTAGGAGGGAAACTTCCAGGTGGTGGTGTTCCCATGCATCTGCTGCCCCAGTCCTTCTAGATGGTAGTGGTCATGGGTTTGGAAGGTGCTGTCTAAGGAGCCTCAGTGAGTTGCTGCATTGCATCTTGTACATGGTACACACTGCTGCCAATATTCATTGATGGTGGAAGGAATGAATGTTTGTGGATGGGGTGCCAGTCAAGCGGGCTGCTTTGTCCTGGATGCAGTCAAGCTTCTTGAGTGTTGTGGGAGCTGCACTCATCCAGGCAAGTGGAGAGTATTCCACCACACTCCTGACTTGTGCCTTGTAGATGGTGGACAGGCTTTGGGGAGTCAGGAGGTGAGTTACCCGTCATGTGATTCCTAGCTTCTGACCTGCTCTTGAAGCCACAGTATTTAAATGGCTAGTGCAGTTCAGTTTCTGGTCAATGGTAACCCCCAGGATGTTGATAGTGCTGCATACTGTCTCAACATAAATCTCCATGTTTGGTTTGACCTCATTTGCTCATTGGAGAAAGCAAGCTGAAGCAATTTCTTTGTAAAGAAATAGCTACGAGGAAAGTATTGAAGAAGGGTCAATGCATTTAACAGTATTCTATTGAGAAAGAGGATAAGAACTGCTTTCTAATCCTATAAGAACTCGGAGTTAAATCATTCATTTTGAACGCTAATAGACTAATATGAGGTATTAGTTACTAAGTACAGCACTGTCTAAGTTTACAACCACAAAACCTTAATAGAAAAGGGAAACTAATCAAAAATTTATTGGACTGAAGAGTCTCCAAGCTAACATCTGGCTTCTTGTGAAGCAGAAAGTTTGCTTTCTTGGTAAATATGCCATAAGCAGATTAGTGCAGACACTGGGGATCTTAGATCAGATTCCACAGTGGAAACAAGAACTTCCACCTCCTACCTTCAGAGTGAGGTTGTCTGGGGGCCTCCGAGACAGGAGATTCCCATCGGGGGAGCATAAACCAGTTGACATGAAACGTCTGTTGAGTCCAGCTGCAAGTCAAAATTGAAGGAGACACACACTAGGCTGTAATCTAATATAGCAGCTGACCTGGTGCCAATTTTCAGTACAAACTCCGGTGGGGTTACATTCAGCACAGGTCACTTCAAGCCAAAACTGTACAAGGGTTGAGGAGCTTGTGGTGCCTGCACTCCCAATCAGGTTATTTACAAAGCAAAGTACAAAACGCTTCCAATGGAGTCATCAAGTCTTTATGCCTTTGGCTGTGCTGCGCTCACTGAGGTAGGAAGACTGCTCAGCAACGTGATATTGGCCAAGGATCGAGTATGTGTCACCAACCAATCTATTTTCACCCAGCCAGCAAATCTGGAACCTCAACCAGGCCACAGAACATGCACGGACCTAACACACACACACAAGAAGTTTGAAAATACACTCAGGTTAGACAATCTATTACACAGTCAAGTAGCAGACAACAACATAAAGGAATAGATTTCCATGGGATCCATGGACCCTGAGGGGGGTGCGTGGATGTTCAATGAGAAGCTCAGAGTTTGGAAACCTACCTTCTAAGGTCCTTGACTTTCAATTTATCTTATGCATAACATATGCAGCGAGTGCACATCACCTTGTGGTCCGTTCCCTCTTATCTACCTGCGTTCTTGCAAAAACACAACCATCGTGGTTGGGATCCACCGGAGTTTGTACTGAAAATTGGCACCAGGTCAGCTGCTATATTAGATTACAGCCTAGTGTGTGTCTCCTTCAATTTTGACTTGCAGCTGGACTCAACAGACGTTTCATGTCAACTGGTTTATGCTCCCCCGATGGGAATCTCCTGTCTCGGAGGCCCCCAGACAACCTCACTCTGAAGGTAGGAGGTGGAAGTTCTTGTTTCCACTGTGGAATCTGATCTAAGATCCCCAGTGTCTGCACTAAGTTCAGCATTTCCACTGATTCATACCTTAGCTTAAATCTCAGCAAAAAAACGCAGAAACTCGCAGCATCTGTAGACCTACCAATATCTAATCCATTGGGTAGCTGACTCAGTTTGGAAGCTCTCTTTTTAACAGCACTGGGTGCACCTACACCGCACAGACTGCAGTGGTTCAGGGCAGCAGCTCACCACCACTTTCTCAAGGGCAATTAGGGATGGACATTTGGCAGTGATGCTCATGTTTGTGCATCTCAAGTTCTTACCCACAGCTTGAAATTAGTCTGCCTTTTTCCATTTTAGTTTTGTTTAAAGCTACCCACTCCTATTTTTAAAAGATTAAAACTAACTCGACACAAGATTTAAAGCTGCTTTAAATTTGGATTAGGCTCAGGTTGGTGCTCAGGAAAGACCCTCTGGAACTAGCTGGATTGTTCTGACAGAGGGCCAGCAGGGACTTGACAGGTTGAACGGTCTCCTTCTGTGCTGTAACCATTTTATGAAATATCGGAGAGCTGTGAGAAAGGGAATGCAGGTCAGAGAGTCTGGGCCACAGTGTTAGCAGGTCCTATTTCCAACCCATTGCTCCATTCAGCTGCAGCTCATCCATGAGGATGGTTAATTTACCCTGTTTGAAGTGGTAAAGGCTTTTCATACTTTTAACAAGGAAACTGCCCTCTCATTCCCTCCAGAAACTGAATACTGCCTCTCCCCGCTATCTTGAAATTGATGAACGTTGTTTGACTGCTTTGAGAGATGAGCTCCAAGCCAAAGCTCCAGAGAGTTAGATAAAAGGCTCCAAGTCTCAGAGCCTTCGAAACTAAGGTTCTTGCATTAGGAGTAAATTAAAGCCAACCCTGCAGTCTTTGATCTGTCAGACACCAAAGCTGCCAACTGCCATAACAACAAACTCATTTCATGCACTAAGGGAGGCCTCTGAATCCAAGCTCCCTCATCGAAAACTGTTAATGAGCTACTTCGAATCTCACTGGAGAGATGAATCTTTTAGGCAATGCACTTGAACTTATGAGAACACAAAGCAGCATCATCACAGACACAGTGGAGGACCGATTGGAACAACATTTCCTCATGAGATCACCTGCACATTTTGCAACACACAACATGAATAGTGAGGTTGCTGACCAGTGAAGACTCATTTAAAAACAAAACCTGGTCTAACCAAAGCACCCAGCTGAACAAATCTGGCAAGTTTGCTCTGAAGTTGTCACAGGTTACGAGATGCCATGTCAGGAGCTGGTGGCATTAGCAACAACTTGCATTTATACAGAGCCTTTTCACATCGTTAAACACAGCAAGCTGCTTCACAGGAGCAATTATCAAATAAAATTTGACACTGAGGCACATGGGGAGTTATTAGGCCAGATGACCAAAAGCTTGATCAAAGAGGAAAGAGAGGTCGAGCGATGGAGAGATTTAGGGAGAGAATTCCGGAGCTTAGGCCCTTAGCAGCTGGAAGCACAATATGAAGGCACCTTAAAATACAACAACTGTGGTAACAAGTGCACTCCATTGTCAAAGAACAGTGATTATTCTTACAGAATGAATACTGACACCACTGTGACAGCCAATGAACTGGAGGCAGGGTGGGATTTACACCAGGACTCATGGCAAACACAGTCTATTGTACTACAAATGGCAAACATGGTCTATTGTACAAATGGCAAACGGGGTCTATTGTACAAATGGCAAACGGGGTCTATTGTACTACAAATGGCAAACGGAGTCTATTGTACTACAAATGGCAAACATGGTCTATTGTACAAATGGCAAACGGGGTCTATTGTACTACAAATGGCAAACACGGTCTATTGTACTACAAATGGCAAACACGGTCTATTGTACAAATGGCAAACGGGGTCTATTGTACTACAAATGGCAAACAGGGTCTATTGTACTACAAACGGCAAACACGGTCTATTGTACAAATGGCAAACACAGTCTATTGTACAAATGGCAAACACAGTCTATTGTACAAATGGCAAACACAGTCTATTGTACAAATGGCAAACACAGTCTATTGTACAAATGGCAAATGGAGTCTATTGTACAAATGGCAAACGGAGTCTATTGTACAAATGGCAAACGGAGTCTATTGTACAAATGGCAAACGGAGTCTATTGTACAAATGGCAAACGGAGTCTATTGTACTACAAATGGCAAACGGGATCTCTACAAACTTCAGCTTCCTGGTAAAAGAACAGAAAATGCTGGAAAATCTCAGCAGGTCTGGTAGCGTCTGTGAAGAGAGAATGAGAGTTAACGTTTCGAGTCCGTATGACCCTTCTACAGAGCATTTTGAGGAAGAGTCTGAAGAAGGGTCATACGGACTTGAAACATTAACTCTGTTTCTCTCTCCACAGATGCTGCCAGACCTGCTGAGTTTGTTTCCCCCCAGCATTTTCTGTTTTCATTTCAGGTTTCCAGCATCTGCAGTATTTTGCCTTCATCTTACAGCTTCCTGGTATCAGAACTGAATGGTCCACTTTGAACTTTAAGGTTATGCCCCCTTGTTCCGGACTCTATCACCGGAGGAGATAAACTTTTACCCCATCAACTCTTTTACCATCTTAAGTACCTCAGTTAGGTCACCCTTAATCTTCTATATGCAAAGGAATATACATCCGAGATAACTTTCTGTCCTTATATCACAGTGAGGGGACACTTACCTATGAAGAATTCACAGGCCCTCCTTTCTTACCTAGAATTTTGTGATCTGGTGTACAAGACAGAAAATAAATTCTGGAAAAGGCGAATTAATGGGTATTATATTTGTTATTAACCTTTAAGTGAAGAAATAATGGCTCATATTAAGGGAGAACTTAACTTTTAGCTTTTATTCATGCGGAAGCAATGTCTATTTATATTTATTGGCTTCTCCAGTGCAGTGTGCTTTTCCGATGTCCTCACTGTACAATGAACTTCCAAATTCCAATCGGTATCTCACAGGATTGATATAACCCTTCCTGCCATCCGTGGCTCAGTTGGTAGCACTGTCCGCTGGCTCAGAGTCAGAAGGTTGTGAGTTCAAGTCCCACTCCCCAGGGCTTCAGCACAGAAATCTGGGCTGACACTCCAGCGCAGTGCTGAGGGAGTGCTGCACTGTCAGAGGGTCAGTGCTGAGGGAGTGCTGCACTGTCAGAGGGTCAGTGCTGAGGGAGTGCTGCACTGTCAGAGGGTCAGTGCTGAGGGAGTGCTGCACTGTCAGAGGGTCAGTGCTGAGGGAGTGCTGCACTGTCAGAGAGTCAGTACTGAGGGAGTGCTGCATTGTCAGAGGGTCAGTACTGAGGGAGTGCGGCACCGTCAGAGAGTCAGTACTGAGGGAGTGCTGCACTGTCAGAGGGTCAGTGCTGAGGGAGTGCTGCAGTCAGAGGGTCAGTGCTGAGGGAGTGCTGCATTGTCAGAGGGTCAGTACTGAGGGAGTGCTGCATTGTCAGAGGGTCAGTGCTGAGGGAGTGCTGCACTGTCAGCGGGTCAGTGCTGAGGGAGTGCTGCACTGGGGTGAGCGCCGCCTTTCAGAATCGATGTCAAACCCGAGGCCACCTGCCCCCTCAGGCAGACATAAAAGATCCCATGGCACGGGTTCAAGGAAAAGCAGCAAAGTTATCCCAGGTGGTACTGGGGCCAATACTTATCCCTCAATCAACATCGCTAAAAGGCAAGATCAACGAGTCATTATCACATTGCTGTTCGTGGGATCTTGCTGTGGGCAAATTGGCTGCTCTGATTCCCACATGGCAACAAAGACTATGCTGAAAAAGTACTTCACTGTGGCTAAAAAGATTCACTGCAGGAACTCAGCAAGGCTCCTTAGACAGCACCTTTCAAACCCGCTACCCTCTAGAAGGACAAGGGCAGCAGGCACATGGAAGTTCCTCTCCAAGCCACTCACCAGCCTCACTTGGAAATATATCACCGTTCCTTCACTGTCACTGGGTCAAAATCCTGGAACTCCCTCCCTAACAGCACTGTGGGTGTACCTACACCACATGGACAGCAGCGGTTCAAGAAGGCAGCTCACCACCACCTTCTCAAGGGGCAATTAGGGATGGACAATAAATGTTGACCCAGCCAGCGACACCCACATCCTGTGAAAGAATATATTTTTTAAAAGCGCTTTGGGATATGCTGAGATTGTGAAAGGTGCCATAGAAATGCAACTCCCTGTCTTTTTTTAAGTTATCCAATTGTTGCTTAAACAAAACCACGATCTTCCTTCCCATTATCTGATTGCCCAAAAACAGAAAAAAATTGCATTTGTATAGCACCTTTCACGACCACCAACACCCCAATGAAGCAATTTTGAAGCGTGGTCAATGCTGTAATGTAACGTCCGTGAATCGAGAGCACCCGAACCTCTCCCTGCTACACACATTTACACTGCTCCCTCTCCTCTCAGCAGCATATCTGTACGTTGAGTTCATCAGAGCTCAGGTTAAATACTGGTTCGTTCAGGAGGAACTCTGCATTTCCACACTGAACAGCCTGAATCTATTCAGCTCATTTAACTTGGAATATGCATGCGACCTTTCGCGACCACTGCCGCTCCTCCTCCTTCACCACCCACCCCTCAACCCCCACCAGCTTCAAGCAGCAGTGACAGGCTGGAGAACCAGGGACAATAACATGCAGAGTTCAGCAACTCTTCCACAGCAAGCTTGTTCAAACAGAAGGCCATTGTCAAACTGCACTGCGGCCGGTCAGCCAAGTCCATAGACATATCACCCATGGCCAGAAAGTCTACCGCAGCACAGGACAGGACACTGAAAGCCTGTTTGCGATGTTACAGGAACACTGAAGGTAACTTTCACAGTGCAAGGTAGGCCGGAGGAAGCGGGGAAGAGCAGCTCAACTCAGCAAAGGACAAACACTTTACTTCTACTAAGCTGATAAGCCAAAGTTCTGAAGTAGAGTCACATGGACTTGAAACGTTAACTCTGTCCCTCTCTCCAAAGGTGCTGCGGGGCCCACTCGGTTCTTCCTGCATTCCTCTGCTTTTATAATGGAAAATGTCAAGTCGCTTACTAAAGGTAAGCTAAAAAAAACATAAATTGTAGACGAAAATTGAAATAGCTTTTTGCAGTTTTTGTATATTTAGAAGTCTTTCTCTTCAAGGTTTTTCAGTTTTTCCAATACTGACATCATCCCAATTACAACAACAACTTGTATTTAAATAGCACCTTTTATGGTAGGAAGACATCCCAAAACGCTTCACAGAGACACACTCATTGAGCAAATTCCACTTTTTAAAAATGTATTCTTTCATGGCTAGGTCAGCATCTGTTGTCTATTCCTAGTGGCCCTTGAACTGAGTGACATTTCAGAGGGCAGCTAAGAGATGGCCGTGGTTGTGGGTTTGCAATGTGCTGTCTAAGGAGCCTTGCTGTGGGTCTGGAGTCACATGTAAGCCAAACCGGGTATTTGAACACGGAGAATAATCTGCTACTGAAACGCATTTAATCTCTGTCAAAGGCTAAGGTGCGAAGCATTCCATTTGGCTGAACAATACAGACCATATGCAAGCACGTGTTAGCTTTAGATCCTAGAGTGGGGCAGAATAGGTTGATTTCAGACACTGCAACGATCCTAGCCCTCAATGCATCAGAAGTAGGCAAGGTGCGGGTTTCTGCTTCTGAACATTATTCAGTCACCCCTGGCTGGAAAGAGCATTTAAATGTCACTGTACCTCAGTTGGTAGCACTGAGTCAGAAGGTGCCCTCTTCAGAGCAAAATATCTAGCCCGACATGCACAGCGCAGTACTGAGGGACAGCTGCACTGTCGGAGTTGCCACCTTTCAGATGAAACATTAAACCAAGGCCCGATCTGCTCTCTCAGGTGAATGTAAAACAGAACCATATTGAGGAGCAGGAAAGCTATCTTCTGGTTTAACAAAAAAGCAGATTAACTGGTCATCATCAGATTATGGTTCTGGAATCTTGCTGTGCGCAAATTTGCTGTCCATTTCCTAGGTCACAACAGTAAGTATGATTTAAAAATATTTCATTGGCTATAAAGTGTTTTGGGAGGCCCTGAGGCTGTGAAGGGTGCTATATAAATGCAAGCCTGTTGCTCTGTGGACACAGAGCGAGCAGGCGACTGGGTTTTATTCTGGTGGATTTTGGCGAGGACCTTGCTTGCATTTCCTCTGTTGTCCATGTGTGATAAGGCAGCAACTTGGGTAAGGAGCTCAGCTGGTAGCACCAAGTCGGAAGGTGCCCTTCTCCAGAGCACAATATCTAGCCCATGCACAGCGCAGTACTGAGGGACAGCTGCACTGTTGGAGATGCCACCTTTCAGGGGAGACATTAAACCAAGGCCCCAACTGCTCTCTCAGGTGAATGTAAAACAGAACCAACGGAGCAAGAACACCCCACCTTCAGGAGACAAAGAACTAGAGAATTGACTAAAAGATAAACATTGTGCTGTGTAGTGCAAATTACAAGTTGACAATAAAGAATTTCTAAAATTGTCACCAATAATTACTCCAGTTTGTTCTAAAATTCACATAACGGATAAATCTTTTAATAGCAAACCATTGCCCTATGCATTTTTGGACTACCTCTTACATGTTACGCTGAGCTAATGTTATTTGAATCCTACTTTCATAACAAAATTACAATCAAATTATACCCCTCCACCACTATAAGAACAACATTCACTTTTATAATGCTTTTAGCAAAGTAAAACCTCACAGGTGGAGAGATGGAAATCAGGAATGCTCAAGAGGCCAGGATTGGAGGAGCACAGCGGATTGTAGAGCTGGAGCAGGATGGAGACACAGGAAGCAACAAGGCCATGGTGTCACTGTGCCAAGAGAACGGGACCCTCTAGTGCACTTAACATGCACGGCCCCAGTGGAGTGGAGATGTGAATCAGTTTGTAGATTTTTATAGTGACTCATGTAAAATTGGAATAAACAGATTATTGTGTGGAATAGTGTGAGGGAGCACAAATTATCACTTCACTTACTGTTTTGGTCCCAGGTTACACCTTCACCCATGGTTACAGCCCACGCTTCAGCTTATTGGGCAATTCCATGAAGGTGTCAGCTTTTGCAATCGGTGCCGGTTGCTGAAAGGAATGTCCGAGAGGTTTTCCGTCTCATACATCGAAATGTTGAATGGAAAACGATTACCGTGGGAGAATGTAGAAAGTGCAAACAACAGGTGAACTACCTAAACAAAAACAGAAACAGAAATACCTGGAAAAACTCAGCAGGTCTGGCAGCATCGGCGGAGAAGAAAAGAGTTGACGTTTCGAGCCCTCATGACCCTCATGAGGACTCGAAACGTCAACTGTGCTCTCCTCCGCCGATGCTGCCAGACCTGCTGAGTTTTTCCAGGTGTTTCTGTTTCTGTTTTTGTTTTGGATTTCCAGCATCCGCAGTCTTTTGCCTTTATCTAGGTGAACTACCTAGCAGGGGGCACACATGTAACACTGAGCGACAATCTGGGAAATGCTAAAAACGTGCAAGACACCTCGGATAAAGAGTCTTTTTTTTAAAAAAAGGAAAGATTATACACACAATTCAAGAAGTTACAGCTGACCTGATATTTATAGTGAAGTTCAGCCACATAGTCAGAAGCTTTGATACAACATTTTTCTGAAGCTACTAATAAATTTGACCCTTATGTAAAAAAAATCCCACAAATCTCCCTGTGAAGCTTTGTGTACAAACAGTCCACATGGCGTGACACAGCGTGAGAACCCAGCTTCCTGAACTGATTGCATTCAGAGCTGAACAACTCCCATGACTCGGTCCCGAATAGCACCTGGCCTGAAATGTTTGAATACAATGCAGTGGTTAAAGAGGACAAGGTGGGAGCCAGTTGTCAGGAAAGTTAGGTGACAGTGTCCCCTTGAAGCATTTTCTTTGTCTTCCATTGGAGCATCGGCCATTTGAGAGAAGAGAAAACAGGACCAGTTTTTTAGGCCGGGGGGGGGGCGGTATTTTTTCAGCTACCCGGACCCGGTGTCCAGTCCATTGTAGTTGATTTTGCAGGAATTACACACAGGTGCCTTCAGGGAGGACACTCACATCTGTTCAATGGTCCTCCCATTGGATCGGAGGATGTTGCTGATGGAAGGATGTGTTGGTAGGGCGAGGTGAAGATGGGGCAGGGTGAAGAGGGGCGGGGTGAAGAGGGGGTGGGGTGAAGGGGGGCGAGGTGAAGAGGGGGCGAGGTGAAGATGGGGCAGGGTGAAGAGGGGCGGGGTGAAGAGGGGGTGGGGTGAAGGGGGGCGAGGTGAAGAGGGGGCGAGGTGAAGGGGGGGCAGGGTGAAGGGGAGGCGGGGCGAAGAGGGGTGGGGCGAAGTGTGGGAGTGAAGAGTGGGGGTGAAGCTCGTGTGCAGCATTAACACTGGCATGGACCAGTTGAACCAAGTGGTGTTTCTATGCTGTAAATACTTTGCAATATTTTATGGAATTCCAGAATGCTTACTGTTGTTTTTGGGATCCTGAAATTCCAATCTGACTATTTTTTTTCTGTGGAAATCATAAATCAGTGCCTAGGAAGCTACTGCAAACTGTTTACAAAGCAGCAACCTTATCTACTGATTCAGATCATCATCATTTTCTACATGAATTAAACAGCAACTGGCTGTCATGTTAATGTGGAGGTAACTTGAAACATGTCAAGGATAAAACACAGACACCACCGGCATACTGAAATACAAGTAATTAGGATAACGTTAGCTGTCAGAATTTGTCAATCACAGTCCACGTTCTCAACTTCTTGCAATAAAGACAGGCAAGTATCAAAAGAGGGGCTGAGAACTCCGACCTAATCAGCATTAGCTTGGTAACTACTCTGTAAACAGAAACCTTCCTGAAGCCGGGTGAATAGTGTACAGCAGAACAACAAAAACAGTAACTGGCAGAGACAAGTAGTAACATGGGTAAGTGATTTTTCCCTACAATCTGGGTCAGTGGTTATGCCAAGGAGGTGGGACACAGGAGAAACATCTCATCAGCAGTCTGCAAGGGACATCACGATTACTCTCAGCAATGCAAATCATTTCAGTCGCTGCAGTGGTTACCAAAACAGCTCATATACAAAGTCAGTGTCTCTCTCACACACAGAGCAAGGGACACACACACACACACAGAGCAAAGGAGACACACACACACACAGAGCAAGGGACACACACAGACACCCACCCACCCCCACAGAGCAAGGGACACACACATACACACACACACACACACACAGACACCCACCCACCCCCACAGAGCAAGACACACACACACACACACAGACACACACACACACACAGAGCAAGGGACACACACACACACACACACAGAGCAAGGGACACACACACACACACACAGAGCAAAGGAGACACACACACACACACAGAGCAAGGGACACACACACACACAGAGCAAAGGAGACACACACACACACAGAGCAAGGGACACACACACACACACACACACACACACACACACACACACAGAGCAAGGGACACACACACACACACACAGAGCAAAGGAGACACACACACACACACAGAGCAAGGGACCACACACACACACACACACACACACACACACACACACACAGAGCAAAGGAGATACACACACACAGAGCAAGGGAGACACACACACAGACACACACACACACACACACACACACACAGGGCAAGGGACGCACATGTGCATACACAGTGTGTGGATGAGATTTAAAGGCTTCAGTTGTGCTCCCCATAACCTCTAGAAGTGACATTTCAGAAGTGATTCCACGGCTTTCTTTTTATTCATTCACAGGATGTGGGCTTCGCTGGCTGGGCCAGCATTTGTTGCCCATCCCTAGTTGCCCTTGAGAAGGTGGTGGTGAGCTGCCTTCTTGAGCCGCTGCAGTCCATGTGGTGTAGGTACACCCACTGTGCTGTTAGGGAGGGAGTTCCAGGATTTTGACCCGGTGACAGTGAAGGAACGGCCAATATATTTCCAAGTCAGGGTGGTGAGTGACTTGGAGGGGAACTTCCAGGTGGTGGTGTTCCCATCTATCTGCTGCCCTTGTCCTTCCAGACAATGGTGGTCGTGGGTTTGGAAGGTGCTGTCGAAGGAGTCATGGTGAGTTGCTGCAGTGCATCTTGTAGATGGTACACACACTGCTGCTACTGTCCATCAGTGGTGAAGGGAGTGAACGTTTGTGAATGTGGTGCCCATCAAATGGGCTTTGTCCTGGATGGTGTCAAGCTTCTTGAGTGTTGTGGGAGCTGCACTCATCCAGGTGAGCGGAGGGTATTCCATCACATCCTGATTTGTACCTTGTAGATGGTGGACAGGCTTTGGGGAGTCAGGAGGTGAGTCACTCATCGCAGGATTTCTAGCATTTGTCTTGCTCTTGTAGCCACAGTATTTATATGGCTCGTCCAGTTCAGTTTCTGGTCAATGGTAACCCCCAGGATGTTGATAGTGGGGGATTCAGTGATGGTAATATTGAACGTTAAGGAGCGATGGTTAGATTCTCTCCTATTGTAGATGGTCATTGTGTGGCACAAATGTGACTTGTCACTTGTCAGCCCAAACCTGGATATTGTCCAGGTCTTGCTGCATTTGGGCATGGACCATGGACTGCTTCAGTATCTGAGGAGTTGTGAATGGTGCTGAACATTGTGCAATCATCAGCGAACATCCCTACTTCTGACCTTATGATGGAAGGAAGGTCATTGATGAAGCAACTGAAGATAGTTGGGCCTAGGACACTAATCCTGAGGAACTCCTGCAGTGATGTCCTGGACCTCCAACAACCACAACTATCTTCCTTTGTGCTCGGTATGACTCCATGTTTGGTCACAAAAGTAGATTAATCCAATTTCCTCTCTCGCTGCTGTTTGATTTCGCTTTCCAATTGACTTAGATTAACTGCAGCAGAGGAATGACACCAATTACCTTCAAACATCTGTGTATGTGGGTCATGCACTGCAGCACAACGTGGTGTTCTATTTACCTCTTTCTGTGCAGGCTTCCTGCGCACACGCCCATGTTCTCCCCCATCCAATAAGCACAGACACACGCAGGTTTTGTTGGGCAAGGGCTATGGAGCCGAGCCAGGGAGATGGATTCAAGATACACATCAGCCATGATACAAATGAATGGCGGAACAACCTCAAAGGGCTGGAATGTCTCCGCCTCTCCCTAATGTTACCCATCCAAAAGAAATCATGACGTTCACCATAATAAAATAACAGAAAGCTAGAATTTCCAATAATAGACATCTGCTGATGGTTTGGCAGAACCTGGTAACCCTGCAGATTTCTAACAGTCTGGGCAGCTTTGTTTGAAAGTTTACGGGGTTTTATCTTTTGCACAGATCAGTAGCTTCACTCACCTCTGCGAGGGAAGGAGTGAATGTAGAAAACCAGGAATGGAGCGCAAGCCTTGACAAAGAACTTCAGAGCAGCCAATGAAATGCCTCCCTGGTCAATACAATGAGTTAGTGAGGAGTATCGCTGACATCAAATCCTGAACAATGTCCTCTTTCGTTTGCCGTATTAAGCTAACCGCTCGAAATAAAATGCAGCTGAATATACCACAGCAATCTCCAGCAGCTCTGGCATCAGATACCATGTGTCATATTTCTACGCATTAAGTCCCATGCATTTATAGCATAAGTTTCTATTTATTTTTAAACAGAATCATCTCTCTCATCTGTCGCACAGCTGTTGCCTTTCACCCCGACAAGAAGCTATCTTTTTCTAAACTCTGCCCTAAGGTGCATTCTGAGGGCCAACAACCAGCAAACAGACAAGGGCAACTAATGACGTTAAATCAAGGCCCTCAGCTGCCCTCTCAGATGGCTGCAAAAATCCCATGGCGCTATATTGAAGAGGAGCAGGGGTGCTCTCTTCCCCAGTGCCCCAAGCCAACATTTTCCCTCTCAGCTAGCACCTAATCTGGTTGTTTATTTCTTGGTTGTTTGTGGGAGCTTGCTGTGCACAAATTGGCTGCTACGTTTCCAACATTACAACAGTGACTGCACTTCAAAAGTACATCGTTGGCTGTGAAGCGTTTTCAGATGGTCCAGTGGTTATCTAAGGCGGTCTACATCCTTCAATATTTTCCTTTTCTTTAACCATTGTCTCTAGTGAGCTTTGATCAGACTGTTGTATTCACAATGTCCGCTCTATGCCATATTCTTCCTTTCCTACTCATGGCTCTCTCTCCCTTTTCTCCCATGGCAGCCATTCTTATGGAGCAGGTTCATCATCATCCTTGGGAGTGACTTTCTTTATGAATTCCGGTATGGGGAATGGGGTAGGTGTTGTAATGATTTACAGAAAGCGGCTTCAATTCCAGGGATCTACGGAAATTTTAAGGAACATCAGTTCAGTTTATGTGATTTTTATGGTTTTATCGCCTCATTGATTATTCTAAATGCACTGAAATAATTTTTAACATACACTTAATCAGAGTCAGATTTTTGTGGTGATATAATTTTTCATTTTCATTGTTAATTATTTATTTGTGTGCGATTTTCAGTGAACAAGAATTGTACCGCAATGAATTTCCACATGGCCAATAAAATCAGAATTGAATTTGTGCGTGGAATGGTATCATACACAAGGGTTGACAAATGAAGCCTTGCCCGAATTGTTCGTCTCCTTGGCTTTACCATTCAAATAGTGCCCGTCTTTACTTAAAACAATAAGGAAACAATTTATCACCTAACGCAAGACCTAGAGGCCCAATTACTCAGAAAACTAAACCATAAAACAAAGGAAATTTAAAAGTAAATAATACTGTCACCTGTGTCCACCATGTCCCTGGAAGGCCTCAAGCTGACTAGCCTCATCCTCCATTGCCAGGGCAACCTGGACAAGGGCTTAGCTGCGGATGAGGGATACGCCGCCTGAGAGACCCCTCCCCTGCCACTGGCCACACATCCATGATCTAAATAAGACCCGGCTTTTTTGTTTTATGTGCTAAAAAGTCACACAGGACAACGTTTGATCTGTTCAGGTAGCCACACACCAAGAATTACTTCAACCCCGTAAGGAGCTATACTAATTATTCCACATTTAGTAATAGCTTTCACAATTTTAGGATGTCCCAAAGCCATTTACAACCAATGGAATAGCTTTGAAATGTTGTCAAATGCAGCAGCCGGTTTTGCTAGCCAGCAAGCCCCACAAACAGCAATGTGATACATGACATGTGATACATGTGATACATGACATGTGATACATGTGATACATGACATGTGATACATGTGATACATGACATGTGATACATGTGATACATGTGATACATGACATGTGATACATGACATGTGATACATGACATGTGATACATGTGATACATGTGATACAGGTGATACAGGTGATACATGTGATACAGGTGATACAGGTGATACAGGTGATACATGTGATACGGTGATACATGTGATACATGTGATACAGGTGAGACAGGTGATACAGGTGATACATGTGAGACATGTGATACATGTGATACATGACATGTGATACATGTGATACATGACATGTGATACATGTGATACATGACATGTGATACATGTGATACATGACATGTGATACATGTGATACATGACATGTGATACATGTGATACATGACATGTGATACATGTCATACATGACATGTGATACATGACATACATGACATGTGATACATGTGATACATGACATGTGATACATGACATGTGATACATGTGATACATGACATGTGATACATGACATGTGATACATGACATGTGATACATGACACGTGATACATGACATGTGATACATGACACGTGATACATGACACGTGATACATGACACGTGATACATGACACGTGATACATGACATGTGATACATGACACGTGATACATGACACGTGATACATGACATGTGATACGTGTGATACATGACATGTGATACGTGTGATACATGACATGTGATACGTGTGATACATGACATGTGATACGTGTGATACATGACATGTGATACGTGTGATACATGACATGTGATACGTGTGATACATGACATGTGATACGTGTGATACATGACATGTGATACGTGTGATACATGACATGTGATACGTGTGATACATGACATGTGATACGTGTGATACATGACGTGATACGTGTGATACATGACATGTGATACGTGTGATACATGACATGTGATACGTGTGATACATGACATGTGATACGTGTGATACATGACATGTGATACGTGTGATACATGACGTGATACGTGTGATACATGACATGTGATACGTGTGATACATGACATGTGATACGTGTGATACATGACATGTGATACATGTGATACATGACATGTGATACATGTGATACATGACATGTGATACATGACATGTGATACATGTGATACATGACATGTGATACATGTGATACATGACATGTGATACATGTGATACATGACATGTGATACATGTGATACATGACATGTGATACATGACATGTTAACTTGTTTTACTGGCGTTCATTGATTGATGAGAACTCCCCTGACTCTCCTTTAAAACAGTGCCACAGGCTTTTCCACATCCAGCTGACTAGGCAGATGGAGCCTTGGTTTAACGACGCTTCTGAACGACAGCACCTTCTGACAGTGCAGCACTCCCTCAGTGTTGCACTGGGAGTAGCAGCCTAGGTTATGGGCTCTAAGTCTCGGGAGTGGGGTTTGAACCCACGGCTTTCTAGCTGAGACGAGAGAGTGCCACCGACCCACTGAGCCGAAGTTAGAGCCACTTTGAATCTGAAACACAACTTATTTAGCAAATTCAAAACCATGCTTAGGAGAAAAAAAAAGTGATTTTTCTGGCTCTGAAACATATCAGTTACAGGGAGGATTTAAGTAGATGAGCTACAATTTCCAGTTTTCTGGTACAGAGAATACCTTTGCTGTCCAACTGGATAGTCAACATCTCTCTCATTAACTTTGGCATTTAGCTCCAGTACTGCAGCCTGAAAATGATAAACTACATTTACATCAATTTATTCAGTCACTCCATATCTAAGTAAAGTATCTTAGATGATGCTCTACTAAGCTGTACTGGCCAGGGAGGTTGAAGAGTAAACCTATGGTCGACACACAAGGAACATCTCTGTCTAAACACCCAGAATAGGAAGGTGATTCCATGATAGTGACCATTTAGGAGTGTCCTTGCATGGAATTTAAGTCAGGATAGCACTGAGTTTGGGAAAAAAAGAAAGACTTGCATTTATATAGCACTTTTCACAACCATTGATTGAAGTACTTTTGAAGTGTAGTCACTGCCATGTTTTTATAATGATATAAAGGCACCAATCACTTGTAAGGGATTGGCTAAACACATTGCAGGTTCATTTATTAAGGCTACGCACATGAGAACATTTATACAAAGGTAGAAAGCTTAAAGATATCAGCATGAGAGCTGTGTGTGCTGTGTTCTGCTCACAGGCCAAAGGGAAACTGAGGCTGGATCACATGACACTTCTCTACTGATGACATGCTACTATCCCTGAAAGGCATATTTCACCAGCCATTGCAGAAATACAGGAAACTCAACAGCCAATTTGCTCACAGCAAGCACCCACAGCAATGTGATAATGACCAGCTGGTCTGTTCTTGAAATGTTGATTGAGGAATAAATATTGGCCAGGACACTGGGGATTAACTCCCCAGCTCTTCTTCAAAATAGCGCCATGGGATCTTTTATATTCCCCACCCCAGCCCCAGGCAGGCAGGTTGGGCCTTGGTTTCACAGCTCATCCGAAAGGCAGCACCTCCAACAATGCAGCAGCACTCCCTCAGCACTGCGCTGGAGACACAGCCTTGATTTTTGTGCACAAAGTCCTGGAGTGGGACTTGAACCTGGAACCTTGTGTCTCAGAGGTGAGAGTGCTACCAACTGAGTCACAGCTGACAGTTATGGCCATTATGCTGACCGGGTTATTTGCCCCAGAGAGGCAACCCATGCCTTTCCTTTGTTCAGAACTGGTTCACTCCTGATTCTCATTTCTGTCTTAGTGTATGTCCCTTGCCATGTCTAAAGCAACATTCATGACCACTTACCATTCTGTGTTTCTCCATCTCACCACCCAACGAAAATGCTACAACATTATCTTCTTTATCAGGAGTGGAAAAGTGGTGCATTTAAATGTTATTGATCTGAACCCATTGCTTTAACATTTGCTGTCTCCTTCCTGGGCTGCAAGCCTTATCAGTACCAGTCACCACATTTAAGCTAAGACTGGCTGATAATTGTCTTGCTCAAGCATGATGCTTGGCACCTTCCCAATTAAAGCACTCCAAGGTTTCCATGCTAATTGTCACCGAGAATGTACAGGCAGGCAATGTCGAGCACGTTATAAGTATAAAGTGAGAAGGTTCTGGAAGGTAGAAAGAAAACACAGTGCTCAAAGGATGAAAGCCAAGAATCAGAAAATATCCCAAAATTTGTCCACTGCAGAAACTGCTACCCAGAGGGTCACAATCACATGGAGTAGTTGAGGCAAAACTCAGATGTATTTAATGGGAAATGGCTTAAGCACATGAGTAAGAAAGGGAAAAAGACTTACATTTATATAGCACCTTTCACAACCACCAGACGTCCCAAAGAGTGGGGGGGTGGGGGGGGGTGGTGAAATAGAGATGAGTGGGAGGAGGCTGGTGTGAAGTATAAACAGCAACATGGACCAGCTGGGCCCAATGGTCCTGCTTAGACACTGTGGACATGAACTTTTCTATCTATGGCTTCAGCAATTGGTCAAATGGCGACTTGCATGGACTCCATCTATACTGGGTCTCCAGAGATGCAGTGCAGTCACTCAGCAGCTTCTTTACTGAACCCTATCAACATTACCTTTCTCCCTTGTGTTCACCTGGCTTCCCCTCACATAAATCCATTCTACTCACCCCAACCATTCCAGCTAGTTCCAGATTCTAATACTCCACTGGTAAAGAAGTTTCCCTCGAGTTCCTTATTGGATTTATTGGTAACCATCTGATATTGATATAAGCAATATATTTATATTTCTGTCGGGCTGGCAGGTTTTCTAAAGGAAATTTGTGAATCCGTTTTTTTTTTGTTTACAAGTCTGGCAGCTTTCACAGCTACTTCTGGTACCATCCGAAAAAAAACCTACCAAATGTATTCAAATGAGGGCAAACAGGAGGGTAAGTAGCTATGTTACTGGCCTGGTAATCCAGAGAGCTTGGTTAAAGATCTGGAGACCCAGGTTCAAATCCAATCCCACTGGGAAATTAAATTCAATTAATTAAATACATCTGGACTGAATAAAAAAACGAGAATAGTAATGGTGACTATGAAACTGGTGGACTGTTGTGAAAACCCATCTAGTTCACTAATGTTCTTTAGGAAAGAAAATCTGCCATCCTTACTCAGTCTGACCTACATTTGACTCCAGACCCAAGTTGTCTAGGGATGGGCAATAAATGCTGGCCTCGCCAGAGACACCCACATCCTGTGAATGATTGAAAGGAACCTGAATATTGTTGAGAAGAGAGACATGTTGCTGAAGCTTTTCATTTTGCACTCATCGGGACAAATGCAAGAATGCCAAATTTAAAACAATCACAACAATTTATACTGAAGGAAAAATGGGTGCTGATTGGTTGACAAGTCAAATCTGATTGGCCAAGGTGTTGCCATGGAGAAAGCAATGGGGAAAGAATAGGCTCCCCAAGCTCCCAGGTAGTTCAAAAAAAGGCGCAAGATTTGAACATATTAAAAAAGTTTAATAATCAATAAACCACCAGAGCTGTTATATTCTTGGGGTTTTGACTCTTGATATTTTTCTCTGGTCTGATGTTCTAATGTCTCCTGCTGTGGCTTGATGGAAAATTTTTGTTTGATAATACTTCTGCGAAGCACCATGGGATGTTAAACTCCAATAAAAAGTAGCACAGAATGGCAAGTTGACATCATTTTCTCTAATATTGAGAGGTTGTGGACAGTGTGTGCCGTTCAATTTTCAGCACACAAAACTTTGGTTGTGATTTTAAAACAGGCTTCTCTGTTTTGCTTATTGCCTCGGGCACAATTCTGCCTCTTGTTCTGCCTGACGCTTACAAACTACCGAAGGGACACATTCCAGGGCGTTACATCGAATGCCCATTACTGGGGACCACGACAAATATATTTTCAACCTGAACAGTTCCTTTCAAATGTTAAGCAAGGAATGTGGGAAAGCATAAATGAATATATAAGGGCAATTCTGAAACCTACAGGGAAAAGCGACACCTATAAATTAGCTTCTCCAGAAAAAACCCAACAGTCGAGTAAGCAGCTAATGGATTATTCAAAGCTTGTTTACCAAACACCGAGGGGATAAAAGAACGCTTATGATTTCTTTGTCTCCACACCCCCTTCTACTTTCTGCATTTGACAATTATAGAAGAAATAGAGTCCAACTCAATGAAACAAACACACTAAAAAGCACAACAAGGGGGAAAAAAATGCATCTAACCACCGTGGGACTTGTTGGAAAACGTCAATTAGAAAGCAGGCATTATTCTTGCTGGGAACAAAAGGATGTTTGACAAGGCAGATCATCACTTGATGTTCAAAGAAAGTCTTCATGAGATGGAAGGCCAAATTGTGGTAATTAAAGGAAATCTCCAGGCCCTCCAAAAATAACTTCTGTGCACACAGAACAACCTCCAATATCTGCTTCCCAGTATCAATTAATTATCATTATATTTATAATGCATTTTCTACCCAGCCTTTGTGGGGGGGAGGGGATTGGAGACTGATGGGCGTGGGGGGGAAGGGGAATTTTGATAATGGAATTTTTTCCACACACTGTCCAGATTACATCATCATCAGGTGGCTTGTTAATACTGACCAAAAATACACAGGAAGCCGGAAATGTCAACATGGGAGGGATTTTTAAAATTAGATTTTATTAAAAATAGATTCCTGGCTTGCTTAGCAGTGAAAAGGAAGAACGTTGCTCTGTGCTAAGAAAAATAATAGATATTCAAACCACAGGCCCAACTCCTAGATTTGCAGGGCTACAGGCAAGCAGCAGGATCAATCGGATAGCTCTTTCAAAGAACCAGGGGCAGCACCGATGGGCTGAATGGCCTCCTTCTGTGTTGCATCATTCTATGATTCTGCATCGGGAGGCAGCAGCAAGGCACATGACATTAATCCCTGTCAAGAGAGCAAGGGTACCAATCTCACCAGATCCAATAATGACGTTATCAGCAGAAGCCAAACCTCACAGAAAGAAGATTCTAATGGCTTCAGTCTGTGAGCTGGCTGATTTTCAATAATTATTCATTCATTTGGAACTTTAAAAAGCTGATGGCACTCAGGTGCACCACTGGTGTGGTACAGTCCCATGCCACCACGAGTGTGATGCCATGAGCTTGCTTTGCACACTTTGAAGGATCAAAAGTAGCAACAATGCAGTAACTAGCGAGAGAGCTTTCAAATGTCCGTCTTCCACTGAAGTAGCAAATGGCTGGAGGGCAAAGGCCACGCAGAGCACTCACTGCAGCACATTGGATCTCACTTTAATGTTCTATACATGACTTCATAACCACCCCCTCCCCACCCCGCCACTGTGTCAATTCTCACAAAGGCTCCAAATGGCTTCTGAGAGAAACCTTCCATTTTTATATTTTTAAAATTTCCTACCCTTTCTTACAGCCAGGAAATTCAGACCACAAACAACTCCCTGCGATGCTACGAATGCTACTTATCCCACAAGGGGATCCAATTTTGACTCCCTCCCTCAATCAGTCTAGCAAGGGCTTGAAGAGAAGATCAAATCTGAATGTCAATTTGGACGCTTCAACTCTCCTACCTGATGATCCTGTCACCCGGATCCTGAATCGGAAAAACACACTGGATAATCCCACTATTCTTTTGTTGGGTACGGTAACTTGCAAGTTGTTTAGAAAGTTCAGGGCTGCCATCGCTGATTGGGTGTATTATTTATCACATGACTTGCTGCCTCCAACTACCCCTCCCCCATACTCCCACCATTGGTGGTCCACAACATGTCGATCCTTGCATATTCTGCCTTCCCAAGCCAACTGAACAGACTCTTAACTGACCAATTGAGGTGTTTAAGAGACTAAAGGAATTGATTGTTTCTCTCTATCTACCCTATTTCTTTTGGTGGAGGGAATCCAGGAGGCTGCATAGCTTTAAAATTAGAATTAGGCCATTGAGAGGCGATGTCAAGAAGCACCTTCTTCACAAAGGCAGCGGAAATCTGGAACTCACTCCCCAGAAAAAGCTGTTGAGGCTTGGCAGGCTGAGGGGGGAGGCGAGCTGGTCAAGTGAACATTTCAAAACTCAGGCTTATAGATCTTATCTGAGGGTTTGGGGACCATGTTGGGTAAAATGGAATTAAAATGCAGGTCGGCAATGATCTAATTGAACCGTGGGGCAGGCTGCAGGAGTTGAATAGCCTCCGCTTGTTCCTCTGCTCCCAGGGTTGAGCAAATAATTGAAGGCAAGAGGTCAAAGAACTGCCTATTGAGAAGGCCTTTCAAGGTGTGGAGGAGAGGGTTAAGTTTTATAATGCAGGGCTGAGGTGATAGAAGAGTGGAGGAGCCAAATCATCAGAACAGTAAAGCCACAGAGCTGGGGATGTCAAAGAATTAGATGGAGCAAGGCCTTGTCAGGGCAAGGCAGTTAATAACAACCTTGAGGACTTCCACATATTTCAATGACATCTCACTTATTAGATAAATTGCAGATTATATTGAAGTACCCCACCCCACCCCACCTTCACACCTCTTCAAAAAAATAATGAGCACTGACTAATTTGTATTAATCATTTATGCAACTTTTTCATATCCAGGACCTGTCCAAAGTGCAAAGTTAAGCAATTCAGATTTTCACACCAGCACTATTCAAACACTTGATCCACATTAAACCACTATCAGTTCCAATATATACACACCTGTGTTGAGGTACACACTGGTCTGAGCCTCTGTGCAAGCTTGAAATAACTGACAATGATTCAAGCTTAAGGTCAAATGCTCATCTCGTCACCACATTGGTCTGCGAGTACACCAACAATGAACAGACCAAATAAAAGGCCTCTACTGGTCTCGCTGAGATTGATGTCAAGAGCAGGATGACTAAATTCAACAGAGTTAGGTTCTAATATGTTTAAGAACGCTTCATGAAAACTTGTGTAGTGTATCACAGTACTGAGACCCCAATGCTGGTACAATATACACAAAGATAGATATTGCTGCTAGCTTCCTGTGTGAGAAATGTTACATTCTGTGACAACTTTGTGCTGTTCAGTACTTGCACATGCACTTCCTTTGTTTCAGTTGCAATGAGATATGGACAAGAGGCCATTCAGCTTCTCCAGCCCATTCTGCCATTCAATTAATTAATGAATTGTCGCCATTTTAACTCTAGTTTTCCACATTCGTTCCATAGCCCTTGTCAAACAAAAATCCATCAATCTCAGTTTTGAAATTCTTCAACTGACCCTACCAGCCTTGACAACTTTTTGGGGCTGAGTGCTTCAGATTTCCACTCCCCTTTGTGCGAAGAGTGGTTTTTAACCCTTTAATGGACCCTGAACAGGTTGTACAGATGACCGTTGCCTTGCTGTTGGGCCACTGTGACTGGGAAGGACCCAGGTTTGACCCCTGTGCTGATAGCCAATCTCGTCAGCGTATTAATGGAGCCACTGTGTTTGCCTCTGGCACACTCAGTCTAAGGAGGGGAAAGGCAACCCAGAGGCTGTTGAGTTTCTACATGAGTGGCTTGCTTCAGCTGCCTAGTCCCCCAAGCTGTGAATTCCCTACCTAAACCTCCCCTCTTCTTCACCTCTCTTTCTTCCTTCAAGACGCTCTTTAAACAAAACTTTTTGGCCACCCATCCCAATATCTCCTCAGGTGGCTCTCAGTGTGAAATCTTGTTCGATAACACTCTTGTGAAGCGCCTTGGGGCATTTAATACATTAAAGGGCATTCTATAAATGCATGTTGTTGTATCATTAGCATCCAATATTATGGCTACTGTATATCAACCACACACTTTTTACCTGACGGGTTTACAAGAATGGGCAGTGTGCTGTTAAAATGAGTGCATTTTATCAGGCTGTTTACTATATAAGACTGTGCTAAAATGTTAGGTGTGATTTATGAGAACTGTTAGCACCTACCACAGTCTGCCTCTGTCCCTAGTTAATCCAGAGTCCATTACTTCACTGCTTTTAGTTTCAAATGTGTTTCTGTAAGTCGGACTTTCATCAAGGTCCTTGGTTTCGTGGATGTGGACCTAAACTGTTGGGTACCATGTGGCTACTTGAGTGAACATAGCTTTTACTTGAGTTGTGACACCTGTGAGATCTAATGAGAGGCGAACTTATTGAAAGACATAAGATTCTTAGGGGGCTTGACAGGGTAGATGCTGAGAGATTGTTTCCCTTTGTGGGAAAGTCTAGGACCAGAGGGAATAATTTCAGAGTAAGAGGCCGCCCATGTAAGACAGAGATGAGGAGAAATGTCTTCTCTCAGAGGGCAGTGAATCTGTGAAATTCTTTACCGCAGAGGGCTGTGGAGGCTGGGTTGTTAAGTATCTTCAAGGCTGAGATAGACAGATTTTTAATCAGTGAGGGAATCAAGGGTTATGGGGAAATGGCAGGAAAGTGGAGTTGAGGATTATCAGATCAGCCATGATCTCAGTGAATGGCAGAGAGGATTCGATGGGATGAATGGCCTCCTTCTGCTCCTACATCTTATGGTCTTATCTGTACAATAAACCAACCCAAAACAGGTGTACAGTGCTATATACACATTCACCTCAGCTCCAGTTAATAAAACAAAGCAGAAACACACACTTGGTGGCAACAATCTCTTTGGAAATTGCAGCAGCACAACAGCATACACGGAATGGTATCAATCATAGGAGGACTAGCAGGTCATTCGGCCCCTCAAACCTGTTCTGCCAGTCGTTTAGATCACCATTGATCTGTATTTTAACTCTATTTGCCCCCTTTGTTTCGATAACTCTTGCCTAACGAAAGTCTATCAATTTCAGTGTGTTGAAATTTTAAATTGAATCCCCCCCCCGCCCAACCCAGCCAGTCTCAGTAGCTTTGGGGAGTTGGAGGTGGGGGGGTGGGGGGGGTGTTGTGTGTGTGTGCAGTGGAGGAGTGTTCCAGATTTCTACTGCCCTTTCTAACTTACTGCCTTGCACAGTGGTAAAGCAAGGAATTCTGCAGATGAATTACTGGAATAAAACACAGTGCTGCACCTTCAGGACGCACATGCTGGGGACACCACTCCTCCACCCTGTTTTTTATAAAAAGCAAAAAACAAGTCATACCTAAGGAATATCTGTATGTCAATCCTGGTCATTTTTTAGCAACATCAGGACAAGGTGGTTTAGGGAGCCGGGCAACATTCACATTAATTTGCCCCAAACCAAATATTAAACCATCAGGAAATAAAAAGTGACAAGAAGATAAATAGGAGAGAGCTCAGAATTCTGGTGGTGAATCTGGAGTGTAACTCGAGGTAGAAGAAGTCACAAATCAACTGTTGGGAGAAGCTACAGCTACACAAAGACGCTGCTAGGAATGAGTTAAGTGCACATTAGGAATTCAGTGGCGAGGCACAGAGGCAGTTCAGTCCTGCTGTGCAGCAGCAGTAATAAAGTCAGCAATGCTGTCAGACCTCTATTCATCAAGAGGCAAGCAGACAGACGCTTGGGCAGGAACCAAACAGAAAATCAGCACAGCTACCTGACCCATGTCAGCTCATGAGAGGCAAAGGGTCACCGAATTAAGCCATAAAGTGACTGCAGACCAATGTCTGACACGCAGACAAAATGGGGAAAGGAGAAGGCTGCACGAAACACACCAAACACGGAAAGATGATGGTCCCCTAGTGCCGTGTGTGCAGAGTAACTCACCACAGGCAAAACCCTCTGGAACTTAAAAAACCCTCGGCTCCATCCAACGTGCTGCCTACACCAAGCATCAGTTGGAGAGATCACAGTAACACAGGCTCCCACATCCCCCACCCCCGGCACACCCCCCACCCCCACCCCACCCAACCACCACCCCCCACCCCACCCCGCTGGCCCACACCCCCCCGCACACCCCTCCCACCCCCCCACGCCTCGCATACCACCAACCCCCACCCCCTACACCACACCCCCCCGGAACCCCCCACACACCGCCCCCCCGTCCCCCACCCCACCCCACCCCCCGCACACTCCTCCCACCCCACACGCCTCCCACACCACCACCCCCCGCACACGCCCCCCGTCCCCCCTCCCACACCACCACCCCCCGCACCCCCCGCACACGCCCCCCGTCCCCCACCCCACACCACCCCCCCGCACACTCCTCCCACCCCACACGCCTCCCACACCACCACCCCCCGCACCCCCCGCACACCCCCCATGTCCCCCACCCCACACCACCCCCCCGCACACTCCTCCCACCCCACACGCCTCCCACACCACCACCCCCCGCACCCCCCGCACACGCCCCCCATGTCCCCCACCCCACCACCCCCCGCCTCCCACCCTACAACCCCCCGCACACCCCCCACACCACCACCCCCCTGCCCCACAACCCCCCACAGCGCCCCCCCGCCCCACACCTCATGCCCTCCCCCTCCCCCCCCCAACCCCCAAGCTAATTTCCAACCTCCTCCCACGAACATCAGGCCACAGGGAAAGCAGAGAGAAAAAGTACATCCATTCAGTGAAACCGACAGGGAGAGGGGGATAGGCAAAGAACGACAGCCTCCACCTGCCCAGGGAGCACACAGCCAGTGACAAATTCAGCAACATCTGCACAATTTTTTACAGCTCCGACCAGGTCGTGAGCTTATAAAAACCGACACTAAATCCTGCACATACCAACCACGTGAAGTCATCCTGTTGGATCGGGGGAGGCGGGTTTTGACCCTTGGACCCCGGCATTGCCACTCTCTGGCAGCACTGTTCATTCACAACATTGTGCACAGGCAGCTTTACTACACCCTGCTCAATGCTCAACTGTGTAGCTGCTACATTTTTTCACATCATGTTTGTTTTGAGACATGTAGAACATTTTGCCCAGAAAGGCTTCAGCCAAAAAAAGAACTTAAGCAAAGAATCTGATATTTAAAAAAAAAAAATTACACACAATTTCTCGTACCTGACAGATCACTTTGTCTCAAGGTTGTAGATTTTTGTTCACATATTTCTTGGAAAACAGCCAAAAGACTTCCACAAAGTCCTGTCATATGAACACCACTCAGTATTTTGGCAGAGTCACAGACCTTTATCTTTCAGTGAGACTAGTTGACACAAATGAGCAGCTTTAGCCCCGTCAATCCCGGGGTAACAGACAGAAAGTGAGATCCTTGTCAATGACCGACTGGAATCCTGTTTGGAAAAAGCTCCCATTAGCTCCTGGCCCTTTGCAGCAAACTTCATTTCACTTTCAGCGAAGCCTGCGCTCAAGCTGATTTGCAATGCTAATAGGAAGGGAGGTGGGGATTTAACTCCTCACCAGAGTTGCAGGGCTATCGTGTCCCTCGCTGCTTCTCAGCACCGCTGGCTGATTCATGGAAGGAGGAAGCAGCGGCAGCAGCATTCTCAAACCTAGCCTGTGAATCACATCTTCCTTTGCTGCCAAGGTGCAGGAGAGCTTGTGCCGCTCTTTTCGGTGGGGGGGGTGGGGGGGGGGGGTGGTTTGGACTCTGGTGCCTCGAGCCCAGCTGTCTGCACAATTCAGCTTCAATCTGAACTCTCTTGCCCGCTGGCCTCTCTGCTTTGCTTTCAATGGCAAGATCCAGCGGTGACCTGCCGACCCCCACCCCCAATGGTGTCCAGCAGATGGAAGCAGACCACAATGCTGCTCTGTAACCATGGGAATAAGCTGTTCTTGCCCTGAAGGAACTCCCAATACATTCCCTGGCGTTGATGCTGGAATTCATGGCCTGGCTTGTAGCTACAGGTATCTCCTGCTCTAATTAATCATTAACCCTTAAGGTTTATGACAGCATCAGAAGCCCCAACTTCTAATTAAATCTAATTACCAAATCGAACACACAATAGTTCACTTGTCAGCAACCAGGAACATGTTGAACAATCAGCAATGCTGCCTGACAGTTGTGCAAAGCAACAAGGTAGTGACAGGAAAAGTCCCGTGGTATCGTCAAAGGAAACTACTTTGTTTGTGTCTGTGGAGCACCTCAGGGGGCATCTTTCAAGAATCCCTCAGAGGAACCGCCTCAAAGAGCAGCACCTCTTATTGCGTATGGCATTTGGTGCAGAGGAAGATCCCACATTCAAGAATGAAAACAAATGATCGGTTACGCAATTTTTGGGTTTTTGTCGCTTTAGGGAGGAAGCCTTTTGTGCAAAGCAAGATCCCACCACACAGGACTGAGGTGAATGACCAGTTGTATAATTAGTCTTAAGGATTTTTGGTTGGGGGAAGAATTACTGGCCGGTGCTCTGGGAAAACAGAGCAGTGCAATGGAATCCTTAACCTCTGCTAAAAACAGGCAGACAGTATCGTGGGCTTCATGGAGGAGGCATTTTCATGGGATTGAAAATCAGTTCTAGAAGAGTGGGGGGTGGGGGGGAGGAGACGTCAGCTCCACCAGTTTACCTACCAGGCAGAAAAACTGAAACACCTCACTGAAAGAAGATCATCTTATGGAGATGAACCTGCGTTTTCCCAACATTACTCTCAATATAAGAATCACTAGTCCCAATTTCTTCTAAAAGCTTTAATAGTTGCAACCTTTTTTGGAAGTAACTTAATTTTTAAAAATTCATTTATGGGATGTGGGCATCGCTGGCTGGGCCAACATTTATTGCCCATCCCTAGTTGCCCTTGAGAAGGTGGTGGTAAGCTGCCTTCTGGAACCGCTGCAGTCCATGTGGTGTAGGTACACCCACTGTGCTGTTAGGGAGGGAGTTCCAGGATTTTGACCCAGTGACAATGAAGGAACGGCGATATATTTCCAAGCCAGGATGGTGAGCGGCTTGGAGGGGAACTTCCAGGTGGTGGTGTTCCCATGTGCCTGCTGCCCTTGTCCTTCTAGATGGTAGCGGTCATGGGTTTGGAAGGTGCTGTCTAAGGAGCCTTGGTGAGTTCCTGCAGTGCATCTTGTAGATGGTACACACTGCTGCCAGTGTGCATCGGTAGTGGGGGGACTGAATTTTGTGGACGGGGTGCCAATCAAGCGGGCTGCTTTGTCCTGGATGGTGTCAAGCTTCTGGAGCGTTGTGGGAGCTGCACTCATCCAGGCAGGCGGAGGGTATTCAATCACACTCCTGACTTGTGCCTTGTAGATGGTGGACAGGCTTTGGGGAGTCACGCAGTGAGCTATTTGCTGCAGGATTTCTAGACTCTGACCTGCTCTTGTAGCCACAGTATTTATATGGCAGATCCAGTTCAGTTTCTGATCAATGGTACCCTCCTCCTGGGGGCTAATAAGGCAAATGCCTTGTGGCTATATAGTATTGTTAACAGGACAAAACATTTCAAGGTGCTTCACAGAAGCATCATCAAATAAAATTTGACACCAAGCCCCAGAAGGATATATTTGGACAGATGACCAAAAACTTAGTCAAAGGTAGGTTTTAAGGAGTGCCTTAAAGGAGGGAAAGGTGGTAGTGAGATGCAGGGAGGGAATTCCAGAGCATAGGGCCCAGACAGCTGAAGGTGTGGCCACCAAAAATGAAGTGATGAAAATTGGGGATGCGTGAGTGGTCAGAACTGCAACTTACTTACAAGTTTTAGCACAACTAACAGTCGGGCAACTCTCCAATAGAAGGAGACTTTTTGGTGATGGGGGAGGGGTGGTTAGTGAGGTGAACGAAAAGAGGAGGCTCATTTCAGTTTACAATTGCAAGAAATTATCCTGCATGATGTGTGGTGACTCCCAGAATCCACTGCATAAAGTTCCAGTGCTGCAATGAATACCCTGCAAAGTATAACTGGTCTCGAGTACAGGCACAAAAGTCATCATTCATGGGTTAGAAAATAAGTTCTCAACCAGGAGATAGACCCTCAAGGATCTGTGGAAGATCTCAGGGGGATCATCAAGGTTATCAGGTTTCTGTTATTGGATCTGTTGACTCACTAACACAATAGGACTCATTTACTGCACTGATAACCCACTTCTCACAACGGAAAAAAAATAAGGTTGCCAGCATCGACTTTTGAAAGTTAATACAGAGCTACATGGTTGTGTGCCAACACTCAATAGGTCTAACTAGAGAGTAAAGTTTGTCAATCACTGGGTTAGAGTTTAAGAAATAATTGTCCATTTGGATCAATTTGGTCGCACCAGCTGCCTGATACCAGGCGATCAAATCCCAATCAAGATAGTAAAGATTTTCAGCAGTCCACCAACACAACTTGCAAAAACCCTTTCATGTTACGTTTCTTCCATTCTCTCCTTCCACATTTTCCCCTCCGGTTTTAAGGGCAGGTGTCTCCTTACCCATTTGAACGGGTAAGCAGATACTCTCTGGGAGTGGGCCTCTGTAATGACAGAACAGTGCCAGAGTTCAGGGTGAATCGGCCTTCACTCACCCTCTGCTGTAGAAAAGTACTCACCTTCGGCTCAGAACCTTTTCTTTCGGTTATTCTTTGGGGTGTGGGTGTCGCCGGAAAGGCCAGCATTTGTTACTCACCAGAACTTTCTCAGAGGGCAGTTAAGTGTCAACTACATTGTTGTGGGTCTGGAGTCACGTGTAGGCCAGACCAGGCAAAGATGGCAGATTTCCTTCCCTAGAGGGCATTAGTGAAACAGATGGGTTCTTACAACAATCGATGATAGTTGTCATGGTCACCATTAAATTTATATTCCGGGTTTAGTGATTGAATTTAAATCCTGTCAGAGCATTAGGCTGGGCCTCTGGACTGCTAGTCCAGTCACATTCTCACTACGCCACTGTCTCCCCTCTTGATAGCTGGGTTAAGTTACCAAGTGGGGATCTGCAGCTGTAAATAACCCCTTTGCTCCACCAATCTCTTCTACAGAGCGCTGCTACACCTATATCCATTACGCTGCTCAACAGGGCCCAGGTTTTTAATGCAAGGTTGGAGCTCAGGCTTTGCTGAGGTGATGATCCCAGCCCTACAATTATCATCTTAGCCAGCCAAGGACATCTTCTATAAGAGCTTTTAATTCATGTCATTACCACTAACTGCTGATATATGGTTGTCCTGCTGTCCACTGCAGTCTTCAAAGGAGCCAAACTCCAAAAAGCGTGCTGCAGCACAAATCCTAACTCTCCCACGCTGAAACCACACTCATTTCCCGTGGCTGGCCATACAGGAGCTGCCTTTGGGACATCAGTGCATTGTATCAGCAAGTAAAATCACTAGACAGATAAGAGCTGCCTTAATGCAGCACCTTTCATATCCTTGTGTGGTTTTGCAAGTGCTTCATGGCCAATCTGTCGCTGTTGTACCGGTAACCGATTTGCACACAAGGTTCCCCAAGCAGCAAATGAGATAAGCGACTGGCTAACCTGCTGTGGTAATGCAGCCAAGGAAGAAATGTTGATCAGGAAGGTCAGACAAGATCATCATCAACTTTAACTTCTCCTCCAGGCCACGCACATCCGGATGTGAACAAATACTATTTCTTCATCATGACGTGATCAAATTCCTTCCCTAACACGCCCTCATCTTTGTGTCTTCCATACATCTGACCCGGTCCAACCACCATGCCCAATAACATTCAGCGTGTACCCTCTGCAGATTGACTGGAAGTTCCTTCCTTAAATAAATGAAAATCGCACAGAACACCATTTAGCTGTGGGATTTGGGATATTTCTTTTCTGAACAAACCATTAAAATCCAGGCGTCTGCATGCAGCTCACAGAAGCCACAGCAGTAGCTGCCAATCACGCACAATCTGTCTCTTCCATTTACCATCACACTGCAGCGAGAGGTTTGCATTTAAAGCATCAAAATCTATCAGCTTCGAATATGTGTTTCCAGTGTAAGTGCAGGCACCCCAAGTGATAGGAGACAACTCACTGAATCTTAAATGTCAACATTAATGACACAAAAATGTGCAAATAACCAGGGAAAAGAGAAATTGTGTTTACGTTTTCTGATTGATTTACTTAAGGCAGACATATCAAGCTTTTTCCTTATTTTCAGGTGCATCTAAGCACTCTTATGTAAACGTCATTTAATTTTCACTGCAATTTAGCAGCCCTCCTTCCTCAAACAAGGAGGATTTCTGACATGGTTGAAATTAAAATCTCAGGTCTGTCTTCATTTGCTTACTAAAATTCCTTCCTGTCAGAATCAGACACAGATATAACCAATCATTTCGCAAGTCAGGAGTGTGGTGGAATACTCTCCACTTGCCTGGGTGAGTGCAGCTCCCACAACACTCAAGAAGCTCGACACCGTCCAGCACAAAGCAGCCCGTTTGATTGGCACCCCATCCACAAACAGTCACTCCCTCTACCATCAATGCACAGTGGTAGCAGTGTGTCCATCTACTAGAGTTGCTGTAGCAACTTGCCAAGGCTCCTTTGACAGCACCTGCCAAACCCACAAACCACCTCAAACACCTAGAAGGACAAGGGCAGCAGATGGGTGGTAATGCCACCAGCTGCAAGTTCCCAAGCAACAGACCATACTGACTTGGAACAATATCACTATTCCCTCACTGTCAATGGATCAAAAACCTGGAACTCTTAAGGCACTTAGGGATGGGCAATGAAGGCAGGCCCAGCCAGTGACACTCACATCCCATGAATGAATTTTTTAAAAATCCAAAAGCAGGTGCAGTTACCTGGAGACTTTCACCAAAGCCAGTCTGTCAGGACCAAAGGTCCATATATCGCCCACCACTAAGCAGCCTGTGCAACTTCAATTAGACACATTCCAAAGAGAGGCGACAGCTTGGCAACAAATCAGTTTTCTTTTCTGGGACAATTTCTAAATTATTAGTCAAATATGATTCCTAGGCATTGCCTCTTCATTCTATCTACTCTTCCCTGAGCAGCAAGTTAAGGATTCGTCAGGATGAGGACTTTAGCCTTAAAAGCTCACACAGACGAGCCCTCTCCCAGTGAAACCCACCACCAGATTGCCCCGACTTTCAGCACTCCAGACTCCGAGTCTGGCATTGGAAACAACCTCAACCTTACACGACCAGCCATTGGTCACAGCCAAAGTTGAAAGTGAACTTCAGCTGGACAAGGCTGCATAAAAAGAAATCCTTTATCTTGCAACATCAACACATTTCTAGAAACGCGCACACAAGGCAAGAGGACCCCCTCAATTGATGGAAGACATTTCCACTGAGTGAAAAATTCCTTGCGGATGAAAACACCTTCCCATTACAAGCCTCAACAGAAACACTTTTAAATCTTCCTTTCCATCAGCTCACTTTCAAACTCACCACTGTATCAATGCAATTTGCAAATCTGATCACATTAATTATTGTGGAGGGGTGGGGGGATGGAAAAGAGGGAATCCAGTCATACATAACTCACCTAACTCGGGCGTTCGGGGGTAGAAAGCACCGCAGGTGTTGTGATTTGACAAAAAATTCTTCCAATAAGAATACCCACTTTGCGGCTGCAAAAAACAATGCAAAGAAACCACGGATTAGCAAAGTCAATAACTCCCAAACGATTTCAAATATTTGTTTGGGAAAAGTCTCAGAAGCACGAGTCTGCTCCTGCACCAATAACTCCCTGTTAAATATTAAAGACAATTCCTACCGACTGGTAACTTGAAGTTTAACTCTTTGCAAGGCTTTGCTGCGATCCAGTGAATGTTCAAAATCTTTGAAGAGGGCTCAGCATCTCTCAGCAGTTACAGTAGCTGCTCCAGGGCTCACAGTTACAGAAGGACAGCAACGTCTGTGCTATGCTGTAGTTTTGAGACCAAATAGCACAGAGGCTGGAGATCTGAAACGCAGGCAGCAAAAATGCTGCAGTACCACACAGCGTGTCACCAACATCTGGAACATTAACTTGTCTGCTTTCCTCTCTCCCCCCTGGATGCTGACTGACATTTGCTGTTTAACTTTAATGGAATACTCCAGACAGAAGAGAGAGCAGTAGATATTGTTAAGTTCCCTTTCACAATACAGCATTATATGCTGAGGGTTTTGTGGCTCCAAACCTGGTTTCTTGAGCATCCCCAATTTTAATCGCTCCCGTACCAGGCAGTCTTGCGTTCAGCTGTCAAAGCCCCAAGCTCAGGAATTCCCTCCCTAAACCTTTCCATCTCTTTACCTCTCTCCTCTTTTAAGATGCTCCTTAAAACCCACCTCTTTGACCAAGTCTTTGGCCTGTCTGCCCTAATATTTCTTTCTGTGGCTCAGTGTCAAATTTTATTTTGTTAACGATCTTGCAAAGCCCTTTGGGGTATTTTGCTACATTAAAGACGCTATCTATATAAGCGCAAGTTGGCTGCACAAAACATATTCCTGATTGGAAACAGTCAGCAGTTTTAGATTTGGTAACAGTTGATAAAAGTGGATGCGAGCAAAAACTAAGCTTACGAATGTTGACTGTGATTTTGACCCCAGATCAATATTTATTCAGGAGCTGCCAATTCAGAACAAAATGCAGATTTTCCAAAGTAATGTTCAAACATACAAGCTGAAGGTGTCAGTGGGTAGCACTCTCTCCTTGGGAGCCAGAAGGTTGTGGGTTTGATTCCCACTCTGGGGACCTGAGCCTGTAATGTAGCCCAAAACTTCAGTGCCGGTACAGAGGGAGTGCTGCACTGTTGACAGTGCCGTTTTTTTAATGGGTCATTAAGCCGAGGCCCCAACTGCCCCCTTAGGTGGGTATAAAAAACTCCGACTGTGCTACTAGAGGAGCAAAGGAGCCCTCACTGGACAGGATAATGCAGGAAATGTGCCAGCTAATTTGTGCAGAGAAAGCTCCCACAAAGACAAACCTGATCATGACCAGATCTTTTATGTATAAAAACGACGTTGGTTGAGGGATAAATATTTGTTGGAACATCGTGGAGAGCTCCCCCTCCCCTTCTTTGAAACAGAGCTGCGATGGAATTTTGTTTACATGCTTTACACAGAATGGGAGAGAGCCGTGCCTGTGTTCTAGTATTCAGCAGTCGTGACAGAGGGAATTTTTACATCAAATTGATCTTAACCTACCAGGAATTTTTTTCCCCAGTACCGGTCCACCGAGCTGGTCACCCACTGGAACTTTGCCCCAGTAACCGTTCTTGAGGCGCGAGTGCTAGACAGCTGGCTATTCCAAGCCAACCCTCCCCTCAGCAGATATCCAAATTAATGCACTTTTCTGCAGAGGTCACCATGGCAAACAACAGCAGCAACCAATGAATGTTGAGGTCAACTGAGGCAGCCATCTATGAACTGTAGCCCACAGAGTGGAGCCAAACCTGGGGTCTTTTGGTGTGCTTGGGACAATTACAAAACTGAGTTGAGGCCTAATTTTCAAGCTGTGTTATCCCACCCATCTTAAAACAATGCCAATCAAAAATTTAACAGCAATCACTTTCTGTTTTAAGATCGAATCATAGCATCAGGATGCCATTCAGCCCACCATTCCAATTCTTTAAAAGAGCTTTCTAATTGGTCCCACTCCTGTGTTCCTCCCCATTGCTCTGCAAATACTCACCGTTCAAGTATTTATTCAATCCTCCCTTTTAAGGTACTATTGAATCTGTTTCTATCACCCTATTGGCTAGCACATTCCATAAGAATTTAAGAAATAGGAGCAGAAGTATGCCATTCAGCCCATCAAACCTACTCTGTTATTCTATAAGGTTGTGGCTGATGTTCTACCTCAATTCCACTTTCCCAACCCTATTCCAATATCCCTCAATTCCATTAGTATCCAAATACCCATCAATCAATCTCAGTTCTGAATATGCTTCAGCAATGAAGCATTCACAGCTCTCTGAGGTATGGAATTCCAAAGATTTACAGCCCACTGAATGAGGAAATCTTTCCTGATCTCAGTTCTAAATGGCCGATCCCTTATCCTAAGGTTACGTCCCCTGGTTTTAAACTCAGCAGCCAAGGGAAACATCTTATCTACATCCACCCTGTCACACCCTGGAGGAATGTTGTAGGTTTCAATGAGGTCAGCCTTCATTCTTCAGAACTCTGGGAAATACAGGCCCAGTTCCCTCAATCTCTCCTTATAAGACAATTGCACCATCCCAGGGATTAATCTGCTGAATCTCCATTGCTCTCCCTCCATGGCAATTATATCCCTCCTTTGATACGAGGACCAAAACTGTACACAATACTCCAGGTGTGGTCTCACCAAGGCTCTATTCAATTGCAGCAAGAAATCTTTACTCTTCTACTCAAATCCCCTCGCAATGAAGTCCAACACACCATTTCCCTTCCTAACTGCCTGCTGCACCTGCATGCCGACTTTCAGTGATTCATGGACAAGGAGACTCAGGGCCCTTTGGACACCTGCAGTTCCCAACCTCTCACCATTTAAGTGATATTCTGCCTTTCTAGAGATGGCTTTCAACATGTCGACACAACATATAAGACTATTCCGTTTGGCTCCGAAAATCACGTTTTTGTATACACAGTATAAAAGCTGATGCTCCTTTTCAGTCATGACATGCTGTACAAGGAAGAAAGACTTGCATTTATATCACGCTTTTCACAACCACTGAACATCTCCAAGTTCTTTATAGCCCATTGATGCACTTTTTGAAGTGTAGTCACTGCTGTAATGTAGGAAATACAGCAGCCAATTTGCGCACAGAAGCTCCCACAAACAGCAATGTGTCAGTGAGCAGGTCATTTTGTTTTTGTGATATTGATTGAGGAACAAATATTGGCCAGTGCACTGGGGATAACTCCCCTGCCCTTCTTCAAAATAGTGCCAAGGGATCTTTTATATCCACTCAAACAGGCAGATGGAGCTTTTAATCCAAAAGACAGCACCTCCGACACAGCACTCCCTCAGTACTACACTGGAGTGTCAGTCTTGATATTTGTGCTCAAGTTCTGGGGTAGGACTTGATCCTGGAACCTTGTGTTTCAGAGGTGAAAGTGTGAACAGCTGAGTCACGGTCAACATTATTGGCCTCCTGCATCTTGACTGAACGTAAGAAGGAGCATCAAGAGTAGACCATTCGGCCCCTCGAGTCTGCTCTGCCATTCAATAAGATCATGGCTTGTGTTTCAATTTCCAAATTCCCATCTAACCCCAATAACATTTGATTCCCTTGCCTAACAAGAATCTGTCTCCCTCTGCCGTAAAAATATTCAATGACCCCGCCCCCACCACCTTCTGAGGCAGAGAGTTCTAAAGTTGTACAACTCTCAGAGAAAAAAACTCATCTCTGTCCTGTGGAGGCATGAGTCTAAGCAGGGAAAGAATTGGGCTCAGCTGTGATGCCCCACATGGTCCAATTGCCCTCCGTACATCAGCCAGCTCATACACACTAGTGACAGGCGCTTGATACAGTGCAAGATGGCAGTTTCTACAACGGACCTTCTGAGCAGAAGGGGAGAGGACAAAAATCAACAGAGCAAAACAGCTAAAAGTAGGGAAAAAGAAAACACAGTCATTTGTTCTCTTCTTCCTGAAACCTGTTCAAGTACAAAGGTTGAAAGGGTTAGAGAATGATGGATTTGTGCTTTTGGGCCATGTATTTTCAGTAAAGTGCTGGAAAGTGTCCAACTCCAGCAATAACCTAGCAACGCAAATGTAATACACTCTATTCTTATTACATTCAATCTGGCTTCGGTTGTTGTTAGAGTGGTTTAGGTAGGTGGCAAAACCTGGAAGGGCACCCAGAACTCCCACAGTGTATGTGCCCATGATTCAGTAAAAGGTGCTTGTTGACATGGCCGTGTATTGCTTTTTAAAACTGGGTCTCTCTGGCCTTAGAAAATTCGCCAACACATGTTTGCCTACATACCAACAATAATTACACTTCCAATCTGTTTAATTGGTCATGAAGGACCTTGGGGCCTCCTGAAGATGTGATAAAGTGCTCAGTACACACGGGATCATTCTTTGCATGCATCATACACACCCTGCTGATCAATCATGAGCAATGCCATGGCAATGCCAGCCATCCAGAATAAAGAACCAACCATGAACCATTCATGGAACATCCTTGCTTTCTACCTGATTCAAACCTTCCTTTCGTTCTTTTGAAACACACAGAGCTTACAAACAGGCCACTCGGCATATCAGATCCATGCTGGTGTTTCTGTTCTATACCAAGAGTCTCTCAGGCTTCTCCATCCCACTCTATCTGCATATCCTTCTTATATATATCCAGAATCCCCTTAAATGTATCTGCGCTATATTCCCCTTAAATATTCCTTGTGGTAGTGAGTTCCACATTCTAACCACCCTCTGGAGAAAGGAGATTCTCTGGAATTCTTGGCTGGCTTTATGGGCAGCTATCTTGTATTTTGGCTTCCCATCTAACACACAGGACCAAGGAATAAGTGCGTTCAATTGTACAAAATGCTGGTTAGGCCACAGCTGGAAAATTGTGTACAGTTCTGGTCACCACATTACAGGAAGGACATAATTGCTCTGGAGAGGGTACAGAGGAGATTTACAAGAATGCTGCCAGGGCTGGAAAATTGCAGCTATGAGGAAAGATTGGATAGGCTAGGGTTGCTTTCCTTAGAACAGAGGAGTGACCTAACTGAGGTGTACAAAATTACAAGGAGCCTAGATAGGGTAGACAGTAGACAGTTTCCCCTTGCTGAGGTCAACTACCAGTGGACATAGATTTAAGTTGATTGGTAAAAGGTAAAAGGGGATGTGAGGAAAAATATTTTCACCCAGAGGGTGGTGGGAGTCTGGAATTCACTGTGTAAGTCGGTGGTTGAGGCTGAAACGCTGAATTCATTTAAAAGGTACCGGGAGCTGTGCCTGACATGCTGTAACCTGCAAGGCTCGGACCAGGGGCTGGAAAATGGGATTAAAATAAGCGGCTAGTTACTTTTTCTGGCTGGCACAGACATTATGGGCTGAATGGCCTCTTTCTGCACCATAACTTTGCTATGGTTCTACGGCTAAAGTTTCTGAAGGAACATTCGCAAAATCTTGATCGGCGCTCTTGGGGGAAAAAGGAGGGAATTCTGCTCTCATTTTCTCTACAATGTCTTTTTTCCGAAGAGCTGAATTAAGACAAGTGGCTGTGTGTCAGGTGAAGCTCAACTCTTGCTAGCCCCCAGTTTCACAATGCTGAACAGAACTAACTCAGGCTCTTAATGATTTACAGCAGCCAAAGGAAAAGAGTCAGCATTTGCCAGTTGCAAAAAGTGAGGGGATTGGGCCGGGGGTGGGTGTGGGGTTACAGTGGCAAGCAGTGGAGGGAAATAAATGCACAATGCCGGGGACACTTCCACTTCAATATCTGCCTCGAAGCTGCCACATTTTCATCAGCAAGTTCCCCCTCCCCCCGCCGCCTAATTTGTAAAAACAAGCTGTCAAACAACCCGAGAAAAATGCTGAATTTCACCATCAAATCAATATCTTTCTCCACAGGTGAACAAAGGGCAGCAATTTTTAACTACTGTGTCTCAAATGAATTAATGAGAACTCGCGTGATGCTGCAAATCTGCGGAAGGAAAAATATCAAACTTTATCCATCTCTCTGTATCTTGACAATGGGACTGAAGATCCATTTACAGGTTATCCATTGGCGCATATGTTTTGTCTTGTTGCCCTTGATCTCACTGTCGTTTCGAAAGCTCTCAAACAGCAAAACAGCTTCAAAAGGTACAAGATTAATCAAGTACAATCCCCGGCCCCGACTGTATTGCCCCTCAGACTAAAACTGTGAAACTGGAGCGCAAGTGACATAGGCTTAATCATACAGAGCGTCTGGAAAAATCATCAATTTTGGATCCGCACTTGCCAACAAAAGCAGGATTTGACCGCGCGGCAATTTTCTTTCAGCTGGTCTTGTCAGAGAGCAAGACCGAGGTTAATCTCAAACAGTTGGATGGAAGCGCGTAAACGTGAAATTTAGCCTTGAAAAGATCAAGTCAGAGGAACAGAAACGGCTGTCCTTCTGATTACACAGAGGAGTGCGAGCTTCAGAGTCGAGCATGTAACAGGATTTTGTTTTGTTTAAAAGAAGGGGGCAAGGGGAACCACTTCAGACGTTCACCAAGTGCGAGAAAGCTGACCGGCACACAGAAAGCAAAATCCCTCCGGTGATGTTTTAAAGCAAGACAACCAAAGCCAATCTGGTGAAAGAATTGTCACACTCGATGCTTTTTTTTTAAACAATGCAAATGATTCACATTCTTCAGCAGACCCTCCATTCATTAACCCTGCAAACACTGTCCTGGTATGAGAAACCCCAGGAAAAAAGAGATGAAATTCACTCATGACTGTAAATGATTTTTTTTTAAACTCCTCCAACACCAAGTTTCCTGTAACATTTTTTGCTGTAGCGTTTACCAGCTTGCTGTTTTATGCAGTTGTGAACAATCCTAAATTTGGCTGCAAAAGTTTTGCATTAATTTACAAACCAGGTTTCTTTCTTGTGACAAATCTCAAACCTCAGAACTGAACATACTTGGCGTGACTTCCATAACAAGCACAACGATGGCAGTGCAGGAGACCAGGGTGGAGTTGGGGGCTCTCAGTTAAAAGGTCATGTCTTTTGAATGAAAAGACACTTTCTCCTCCATTTCCCGTTGGCCCTGTTTCGATTGCTGATAGACCTCAAGGGGAGAGCAGGCAATTGTCACTTAAAATCTCGTCCAGGTCTCCGGTGATGTATGAATGCAGCAGGTAACTGGGCCTTTTGAGGCAGGCATGTTGCTGGATTAGACAGGGTGGAGAAGCAATGAGAAAGAAAATATTAGGACAATGTACCCCTCCACTCAGTATCCACCAACAGACTCGAGGGGCTGAATAGTCAATTATCGAAGGTCCCTAACCTCCTAAATAATGTTGGAAGGGCACACACATGAGGATCGCTGCTAAGGCCAGGACAGAACTCAGCTGCAATGCCATCTGCAGTTGAATAGCACACTGAGACTCAGCCTCCAGGTTCATAAGCATAAATAATGGCCCTTTGGCTATGCTACCAGAAGGTCTTTGTAACCGTGCCTGGTAAGGATTCGGCCTTCAGAGGCCGAGAAAGGAAAATTGGCAAGGAAAGCAATCCATGTTTCCTAACAATGTGATCCTCACAAAATCTGCCATAATGAAGAACAGGGTTCAAAAAGAGGAGCACATTGCTCCACAGGTGGGCCCAATAAGACCATTTTAAACCCACCCATTTCAATTTACACACCAACCCCTTTTCCCCCACAACCCGATCATTTTGTTTTCTTTCTTTACAACCAGGAAGTTATTTGTCTTGTCCAATGCTATTTGGCCACAGAAACCTTCGCCTTGCGACCACTGAAGTTGTGTTCCAGGTTATCTATTCAATCTGGACTCTAAGGGATAAATTACAAGCAGTGATTCCACAGAGTAAATCAGGAGCGGCGTTGGGAAACATTTCTAGGGTGGCGGAAGTTTGCAGCTTTCTTCCACAAACTGCAATTGATGTGAGTTTAATTGTCAATTTCAAAACTGAGATTGATAGATTTATGTTAACCGAAGGTATTGAGAGATATGGGCTAAAGGTGGGTATTACAGCGTTAATTCAAACATGCGATCACTGAATGGCAGAGCAGGTGTGAAGAGCTAAAGAGCCTCCTCCTGTTCCTATGCACCCATTCCGTCAATTCTCACTTCCCATTTACCTGCATCTACCACTCCTCCAGCCAGAACCCCATCGCCTCCAAACCCTTCTCAACTTGAACCTATGGATTCTCAGTATTTGACACCACTTGTAACAACAGATTACTGTAAAGGTCATGGGTACTTTTAAAAAACACACCAAGTGAAGTCAGGATTACAGTAGCGGTGTGACTCAGTGGGTAGCACTTTCACCTCCATGTCAGAACATTGTGAGTACTCCAGAGACTTGAGCACAAACTCCAAGAGCAGTACTGTTTTATGGGTGAGACTTCAAACTGAGGTCCTGTCTGCTCTCAGGTACACACACGGTACTATTTTCGAAGGGGAGCAGGGGAGTTCTCCAACCAGTGCACTGGCCAATATTTATCCCTCAAGCAATATCTTCAGGGAGGCAGTGGCTTAGTGGCAATCTCACTGGACTAGTAATCCAGAGATCCAGGCCGATGCTCTGGGAACATCGGCTCAGATCCCAACACAGCAACTGGCAGAACTTAAATTCAATAAAATCTGGAATGTAAAGCTAGTCTGAGTATCGGTGACTATGATTGTCATAAAAACCCATCTGGTTCACTATGACCTTTAGGGAAGGAAATCTGCCATCCTTATGAGTCCGGTCTACATGTCACTCCCTCCAGACCCACGCTGAACCTTAACTGCCCTCTGAAATGGCCTAGCAAGCCATTCAGTTCAAGGGCAATTAGGGATGGGCAACAAATGCTGGCTTTACCAGCGATGCCCACATCCCATGAATGAGAGAGAGAAAAAATATAGTAGGTCGTAAGCACATTGCTACTTATCAGAGCTAGCTGTGCACAAATGGGTCACCACATTTTCTACATTACAACAGTGACTGCATTTCAAAACCTACTTCATTGGCTGTAGCACTTTGGAACATTCTGAGATCATGAAAGGTACTATATAAATGCAAGTCTTTCTTTCTATTATCAGTTCAAAGGTGTATGTATTCAAATGATTGGCAAGACACCAACTGTCCTTTGTGCCTTGCAACTAGACCCAAGGTTTGAATATTCGATTTTAAAAAGTGTTCCAGTGGGTCTTGGGCAGAGTTTGTTCTCTGTCTGGTACTCCAATTGCTCCAAAGGAAGAACATATTGAATTGCAAGACTGCCAACACCTAGCACGGATCCATATTCTCAGGATGGTTGAATGCACACACACTGATCACTGTCCACTTGGTTCTAAGATCACTGCTCAGCAGCTGTGGGCATGACAGGAACTGGATCGCTATCAACTCCCACTGCCATTCAATCTCTGTAGGGATAAAAAACTTGGTTTACATGACCTCACACGATCAGGAATGCAGCAGAGAGGGAGTCAAAGGTACTGCTTTGTTGAGGTTTCTGATTCGCACCATCCTTGTGCTCAGTGTGTAATCCTGCAGATCGACAAAACAGACACCCTCCTTTGCTAGAGATCACTGCGAAATTGTGCATCAATTTGGCTGAAACTTGGACATTCGAGAAGCCTGTGTGAAAAGAAGCAAACTCGGAACATCCTTCTCATCATTATCATTGAGAGCTTAATATTCATTCACATGTTTCTCATCCATTTGCTTCAAGTCACAAATTCAATTGCACTCATGTGACGCTTCAAACAATGTTGATGAACCATCACAGGGAACAAACATTAGGAGAAGCTTCAAAACACCAGCCACCACACGCAGCAACCTCCCTGCACCGGTACAAGTTTAATTCACTTGCACTGGCTTTTTTCTTGAGTTTTATTAGTCTGTTAAACTAACTTAATTATTTGGATAGAATCTAGTAATCTGTACAGCTTGAGTCTGGGTCAGATGCAAAATTTCAAGCAATTTGTCCAACTAATTGACAGCTTAGTTACCGTAACTCAGCCGACATAGGGTTGCTCAGAATTTTAAGCACTGAAACAGCCCATTCGGCCCATCTAGTTGATGCTGATGCTTATGCTCCACACGAGCCTCCTCTCATCTTACTTCATCTCACCCAATCGTCACATCTATTTCTTCGTACCCTCGTGTCCATGTCTAGGGAAGCTAGATAGTCTGTAAGAAATAGTTCCAAAATAGCAAATGTATGGAAGCGCATTGTGAGCAGCCTTAAATGAGAAATGTGCCAATGGTCACATAGGTTTAATTCAAAAACCATTTTTAAAAGGCAGTTGTTTCAATTTATCCAAGTATGAGGCTTTATAAAACACAAAAAAGTACTAATGTTATAACAGGTGCGCTAGGGCTAAAAGGATGCCAGGTGGCCAGATTTCTATAGTAAACAGCTCTTTGTATTACTTACATTGTACTCGAGAGTAAAGTTAACCAAACACCGCTGGTAGCAATCTAGCTTCCTCCTCAATTTTTTGTCTTGTGCCCACAACAGAAGACAATTTCTTTTCAAATCTGCCCATGTGCCATGCACAGGAACAGGAGTAGGTCAACCAGCCCTTCCAGCTCACAATAATAAACAATATTCCAAGATAATGGCGTAAGTGCCACAGAGCGTAGGCGGAATTTTCCGCTTCAATTTGCGGCCAGCGGAATGGCAGGCGGGGAGGGGGGAGGGGGTTAGAATTCAACGGGAGGGGCAGAAATGGAGAATCGTAAATCCCAAATCCTTCCGGAGGCCGGCATGGAAACAATTTGCATCCCACTAATAGGATCTAAAGTAAGGTCCGTCCGGAATCATCACCCCCATGCCCGATTTACTGTTCCACTGACAGGAAAACATGCCAGCCCAGGGCACGTCTGAACAAGTGTGACGTGAAGCTGGGACTTACCTTTAGTGCCAAGCTCAGGCTGTGAGCATCCATGGAGATGATGATGCTGGATGCCTACAGCGACTGGGCCCTAGAGAAACAGACACTCTGCCTGGTGCATGGATCCTCAGGCACATGAGTCTGCGGCAAAGCAGCACTCAGACAGTGGGAGGTCTCCACGTAGCAGCTTCGACTGTTGAGCGTGTGAGGGGGCAGAGGGGACTGGTAGGATGGGAGGGCGAGGGTGTGTTGGTACCAGGAGAAGGGGCGGCGGGGATGGTTGGTGAGTACATCGAGGCAAACACAGACCCTAGGGGTGAGAAGGAGGAGATCATGGAGGTCAATGTACACGGGGCTGGGATTTTTAGGAAGGTAGGGAATGTGCACATTCACCTCAACAGTTGTGAAAGAAAAGGGTTCAGGCTCTAGGGTAATGGTGGGGAGGTCAAAGGTGATGTCGGGGGTCGACTATGATGGGGAAAGGACATGGGTGACTGGGGGAGGGGAAGGACAGCGGAGCTCATCAAGAACTTAATAACTACCATGGTGTGCAAACTGTATTGGATGGGCACAGGTGCTGCATGGGAGTGAGGTCAGGGGGTGGGCGGAGATGCAGCTCAGCTCACATGGAAAGCTGATAGAGAACCCCAGCAGACAGCATTGAAAATGCTCAGGACAGTGAGATGAGTGTGACAGAGGAAGGCTCTGTGTGTGTGGAGGGTGCTTGCACAAGGCTCTGAAAGGCCCTGCCACACACACACTTCTCCCTCCAGAATCACTCGTGGTCTGACTGCTTGCAGCTGAACTGCTAGTGGGGCTGGTGCAGGGGGAGGACTCGCAAAGCCTGTAAGTGAAGCCTAAAGACAACATTACACATTATTCAGTGAAAGCGAATATATTTTCAGATTATAAAGTGACAAAATGTATTTACCTGCACAACCAACTGTGATCAGAAATTCTTAACTTTTCTAGGCCTACCACTGCCTCTAGGTGCTGCCCTGACATCCGCAGCAGGGGTGGAGACGGCCTGTGCAATGGTCGGCCCTGTTGCCGCTGATGATTTCGGTGTGCATCCTCTGGAGAGCCAAGGCCTTCAGGGCCACAGCTTGCTTTGACTGTCCTCCTGTGGGACAGCTGCTCCCTCTGCGGTGACATAGGGCGAGGTTGAGGGGGTCACAGGCAAAAGGGACTGAAGGGAGCAGGCAGCCTCTGAGAATCCTAAGCGGGTGACCCAGGGGTGTCCAGCTGCCACTCCTCCCTTCAGGTGCTCAAGGGCCCCAGACTGACTCCTTGAGGGGAAGGAGCCCCTGGAGGGACACCAAGGTGCCCTGTTTCTCTCTCACGTTCCAACTGCAGGAACTCACCCATGGCTCCGGCGATGGAGTGCAGGTCTGCACACATCTCATCGTCCTGCTGGACCAGGGTCTCCATGGCATCCGCCATCCTCCCCATGGAGGTCTCCATACATGTGGGCACCACTTCATCAGAGAGCAGACAGACGCACTCCTCCGACTCACGGGTCACTCTTTTGAGGGCTTCCAACAGCTCTGTGTGATGTTCCCACGCCTTCTGCTGACTCTCTACAGTGAGCTGGAAGGCCGAGTCCAGAGGCTCATCATCTAACTCAGGCCTCGCAGACGCCTCTTCCCCAGCAGTGCTCCAAGTGCCGGGGAGCTCGGCTGAACCTGCCTCCTCCTGCTGTGGACATGTGTCCGTGTGGTGACCACCAGATTGTGAACCCGAGTCTGCTCTGGATCTAGGTCCCACCGAGGTGTGTGTCCCTGCGCTGGTGGAGGGTGTGGGTAAGCGCTGTGACAGGTCTTCCAGGCTGCTAATTTCCAGCTCTTCAACAAAGGAGGTGTCCTCTTGGCTGGAGGTGAGAACCTGGATGGAGCTGAGGGACTGGCTGGCTGAGGGTGTCAGTCACTTGGCAGAGCTGCCTGTGAACCAAAGTTAAGATAATTAGTGCACAGCAGCAGAGCCAAAAACAGGAGGGCGAGCACCCACAGTTGTGTTGAGAGGGGGATGACCTGGGTGCAGGATCCTTGCGAGGGTGTTCATCGCTGACCTCACTGTCGCTGCAGGCATGGTCCATGCCCACGCCAGCCAGCACAATTGCACACCCCTCAAAGTCAGTGAGGAGCCTAATATCAGCTACTCCACCACTGCTCCCCCCTCCCCCGCACCCCAGTCTGGGACCTCTCCCTTCTGTTGTGAGTCAGCTTCTCCTGCATGAAAACAGATGGAGAGAGTGAGAGTACAACGCTTCCATGGTAGGTGATAAGGATGTGCAGAATGTTTGTGTGGTGAGCGGAGCCATGGACAGGATGAGGATACGAGCTCCAGAGAATATGATCCCGATGGAGATGTGAGAGTGTGTGTGAGAGTTAGTGGTGTTGTCCCTTGAGGTGTGAGATCCCTGTGGGTGTGTGATGGGTTTGGGAGTGAGAGTTGAGAGTGATGAGGTGGTTGACTTACCCTGGCGGAACGGATGAGATCATTCAACCTCTTCCTAAACTGGTTGGCTGACCTCCTCTGTGCTCTGATCATGCTGCCTGCTGCTGCCAGTGCCTCTCAGGCCAGATTGGTGACTCTGGTGGACCTCCTGCAGCCAGAGTGGGGTAGACAACTTTGTGACGTGCCGTCCAAAAGGCGTCACTAAATCTGGGGCTTGCCGTCTTCTTTGCTTCCAGGACCCTCTGTCGCCTAGAGCAGCCCTGGTCTGTAGGCATGAAGTCGGCTGTGTCCCCGTGCGCTTTAAATATGGCGCCCAGAGCGAGGAGGTGCTGAGGTCACGGTGAGTCGGGTAAATCCAAGCCCTCTTGCCAGCGATCCAGCGGGTTTACCGTGAATGCATTATATTAATGGGATGGGACACACCAGGAAGCGGACTTTACGGCCTGTGGGAAAGACAGTTTTTCATGCTCATTACCACACTTAGTGCAACTCTGAGATGATTCCGCCGTGTGTGTGGGATCCCCAACACACCCTCCTGTCTTCTCTAATTACTGGAAAAGGGTGCACTGGCAGAACCTTACAAACAGGCTAAAAATTAGCTGTCATATTTATGTTCAAGTTTGAAAATTACATGGAAGCAATAAGCCATCAATTAATATCAAGAAAAGCACTTACACATCAACAATCTAATCAAATTAAAATATCTTCTTTCAAATGTATTTTTTGCATTGAGATAATCTGCAATGCTTTTGGATCAAACCGCCTGTTATTATCATTCACATATGACATTGAACAAGGATATCATTCATATGTTGATCTCATGGGAACGAGCTTCACAAGTGAACTGAACTGAATTAAGAATTAAGGATGTTGAGCAAAATCTCCAGCACACAGCCCAGGCTCAAAAATCTCTTAATGGAAAGCTGTTGATCATTCTGGTGTGAAGGTATCAAGGGAGGGAGATGTTTACACTCCACATTTGTCCAGGTTTCACATATTTCTTAGCGTCCAGGCCTTATCTATGCCAATGGTTATGTTTCACATGAGCCTTCTCTTGACTTACTTCATTTAATCTTATCAAGATGTCCTATCCCTTTCTTCCCCATGTACTTATCTAGCTTCCCCTTAAACCTATCTATTCTACTTGCCTCAACTACTCCTGCGGTAAAGAGTTCCACCACCTCACCACTCTCTGGTATCAGATTCATCCTGTGACAAAACTTAACTGTAATAACCTTCCAATGAGCATGCTGTACTCTTGGGTCCCCAATATTATCTCTATGTACCTATAAAAAGTTCATGTTGATTTTATTTCCCCCTGCCCTACACATGGTCATGGAACCACAAGTCTTGCTCAGCTGGCTGAAACTGCAGGGATAGGGAAAGCGACGTTCCCTCACTGACTCCCTGTGGGGATAAGAACAGTCCGTTCACCTCCAAACTCTGCCAGCACGGTGGAGAACTTGCTGGAGGCAATAGGAGCTCTGGAGGAGACCCAACATGCTCCATCGCTGACCTCCACTGGCAACCTTAACAATTCTTAGTCACCACCGCTGCAGAATTGTGTCTGAGTAACACAATGCAAGTGACAGCACAGACTCACCACAACATGAGGCACCCAGGAAGTGCATTTCAGTGAGAGGACTATTGATCCTTTCTGAGAGTGTAGTATAGATGGAGAGCATACAGAAAGAAATTGATGAATTAGTCCATCCAAATCACATTGCCCTCCATGGAATCATTCTTCATGTATTATGTACCTCATTTTTCCAGTTAAATAGACACAAATACTTTTTGTATCTGCCTTTCAGGCTGTTGGCTTTACAAATTGCCCATTTTCAGAGATCACACTATTGCCATTTGGTTGAGTTCGGGAGCATAGTTGTTGTTGCTGGACTAGCAAACCAGAGAACAGGACTCATGGTCCAGAGACAAGAGTTCAAACCTCACCCTGACAGCTGGGGAATTTAAATTCACTTAATGAAATAAACCTGGGATAAAAAAAATTACTATCAGCAATTGTGACCATAAAGTTAAAAGATTGTCAAATCCAGCTGATTCATGAGTGTCCTTTAGGAAAGGAAATCTGCCAACCTGACCAGGTTAGACCTATATCCTGTGGACCTGGAGTCACAACGGGGGTGACTTTCACTGCCCTTTGAAATGGCAGTTGTGTTAAAGGCAGCTCATCGTCACCTACTCAAGGGCAATAAACACTGGCCTTGCCACCAATCCTGAGAATGAATAAAAAGATATCCTCTCAAGCTACCAGCCTTTGTCTTACCTCTCTCTGTAATCTCCTGCAGTCCCACAGTCGACCCAAGATATCTGTGCTCCTCTAATTATGGCCTCTTGTCTATTCCTAATTATAATCACTCCACCATTAATGACTACGTCTTCAGTTGCCTAGGCCCCAAGTTCCGCAATTCCCTCCTTACACCTCTCAACTTCCTTTAAGGACTCCTCAAACCCTACCTCTGGGAGCAAGCTTTTGGTCACCTGACCCAATATCTCCTTATATGGTTCGGAGTCATATTTTGTTTTATCATGCTCCTGTGAAGCACCTTGGGATGTTTCAGCGTTAAAGGCACTATATAAGTATGAATTGCTGCTGTTGTTCTTCTGTCCCCAATGGAACATGCTCTTTAACCAATTCCAACTTTGTCCTGGTTGAAAAAGCAATAAGTTAATTGTGCTTAGGGAAGAATTATGACTCTACAACTGTAAGGGCGACACTCCTGCTGTTTAAATATTTGATATTACTTATTTTAGAATTTCCCTCCTCTCTCACAGACTGTATGGAAACATTTGATTTCCTGGTCACTCTGTCCCTGCCTCAATGCATCTGCTGTTGAAATTCTTATTCCTGCTTTTGTCACCTCCAGGCTCAACTATTCCGGGCTGGTCTGTTATCCCTGTCCCACGCCCCAACCCCTGTCCATAAACTCCAGCTCATTCAAAACTCTGTTGCTCTATCCTAATTCATATCAAGCCCCGTCCATCCACTATCCACTGGCCCTGCGTTCGCTGGTCCAGCAATGCCTCAAATTTAAAATGATCATGCTCGTGCTCACACGATCCTTCTAACTCTGAGGAGAGGCTGCGGCCAACTGAGCCAAGGCTGGCACTGTTGGACCATTATCATAAAACCCCCTCCCCCACCTTCAACTAATTTTCACAGTCAATTGAATCAAGGAGAAAGAGTCAAGGAAGTTGCCGCGGGAGGCAATTAAATCCCACGCCAGGGTTTACCCAATAACTCAAGTGGCGAGACAGAAGTGAATTATTGTCTGCTGCACTGGGGAGAGATAGATCATACCCTACAGCTCTTCTACAATGTCTGCTATTAATAGCACACATTAGGTGATCATTATCACCTCATTAAAATGATAAATATGGGGTCACACTCCAGTGTAGCACTGAAGGAATGTCACATTGTCAGAGACGCCATGCTTTGGACAAAGCTTTCAAACCGAGCTTCTGTCTGTCTGCTTGTTTTTTTTATCCGTGCGTGAGATGTGGGTGCCACTGCCAAGGCCAGCATTTGTTACCCATCCCTAATTGCCCTTTGAGAGCAATTAAAAGCCACCCCCATTGCTGCGGGTCTGCAGTCACATGTAGGCCAGACCGGGTGAGGATTGCAGTGAACCAGATGGGTTTTTAACGACGATTGACCATAGTTTCACGGTCACCTATACGGAGACTAGTTTTTTAAAAAAAAAAAATCCACATTTATTTATTAATTGAATTTAAATTCCACCAGTTGCTATGGTGGGATTCAAAGCCATGTCCCCAGACCATTAGGCTGAGCCTCTGAGTTACTAGTCCAGTGACCACTATGCCACAACCTCCCATTATTGTGTCAGTTCGGCTTGGTATTAAAGAACCCCACAGTACAACCGAGGAACCAAAGCATTCTTTTGGGGTCCTGGCCAACATTCTGCTCCCCTCCAACCCCCAAATTAAAAGATCAGCCGGGCATTCATTCCACCATGGTTTATGGGATCCTGCTGTGCGCACAACAGTGGTCGAGTTTGGCACTGTCAGTCAGAGCATCCAAACTCCTTGAAGCGTTGTCAGACTGCCCCCTACAATGATGAGCCAGTGATTATTCTTCATTTCCAACTGACAACATTAAATTTTAATTTGAAATGAGAGCCAAATTGATGTTTGGATTGGAACCCATCATGGCAATCCCTTGATCCCATGGCAACACCTCTTCTCAATTTGTGGCATCATCATCAAACAATGAAAAATACTCTCTGGAAACAATATCACAAGTGATATCACAACTGTCTGTAACTAACGATGAGCGCGTAAATGCTGACAGCAGTCCAATAAATTGGAAACAGATTCATCATTATATAATTTTGAATCTAACACAGAACAAATGGCACATGAACATTCAAGGTGGGAAACTGGATACTTACTGGACAGATATGTCTGGAGATGTACGCTATCTCTCCTGGAGGTATGTGATCATGTTGGGCTTAAACATTCTTTTCCCAAATTGTCTACTAAAGAAATGCAACCAAATGAAGGCATCACAGTTGGACCCAATCTTGTCCGAACCAAACATCCACAGCTTCTAGTAGGAATGGCCAAGTTCAAGAGAGAGGAGCCTAGTTGATTCCCCCCCCAACCCACCCTGCACCCTTTGTTAGCTTCCGAGCCCTGTGATGTTGAGACTAGCTGCAGTTTTCACACTGTCTTTCTTGTTCTCTTCAGCTAAAACTAAGGAGTGAACCTGAAGCCTTTCTTGGTTGAAAGGCAGAACAGCACTTCTCCCAGCAAATTCACGATTCAAGCCATCAACAGAATCAATTTAATTCTCACAATTTCCAACCTGTTTGTACATAAACCTCAGAGGAGGTCGAGGTAAAAGGTGACATCATTTCAAAAAGAAAGCAGGATAATTATTCCTGGTGTCCTGGCCAACATGGATCCTGCAATGAATATCATTATAAGATAAATCAGCTGGTCCTTACCACATTGAAGTTTGTAGGAGCTTACTATTCAGAAATTGGCTGTTGCATTTCCTACATTACAACAGAGGCTAAAATTCCAAAGTACTTCACCGGCTGTCAATGTTCTTTGGCATGCCCTGGGGTCATGAAAGGCACTATATAAATACAAGTCTTTGTTTCTTTCATGAGATAACCATCAGGGACTCCCACTCTATAGCAACTCGAAGCTGTCTCTCAAGCTGTTTCATAACAATGATTGTTCAGCTTGGTTCCTGCAGTAATCTCCAGAGCATCACTCTGTACACAGCCTCATTATAAAAAGTAACCATTGCTCTATCTGTCCATTACCTACAACAATAACAAATGCCAGTTATTAACCCACTGCCGGGGCTATTTTGTGTTTGGCTCTCCTGATAAGAAGTAATTTCTAATCTTTTGTTTGTCTATTTTACTGAAAATCTATTTGACATGGAGTCAAACAAACAGTTATGTTTGGCCACCCCTGGGGTTCATTAAAAGCTTGCAATACCTTAAACCTGAGCTCCATCCTTCATCACTGCACTGAAACGCACCTTTTCTTCAATCAGAAAGAATATATTCCCAGTAAACTCAAGTCAGCCATTGCGACAGCCACAGCACGTTTACCTTTCTGCATCAAGGCAGCTCCTTACGAATAATGTCTTGCCCAGTACAGCAATGAAGGTATTACAAATTTTAAAGCTATAGTTTAAAAGGTGGACACCAAAGGCTATTTATGATGGCTGTAGCATATCATGCAATTTGGCAATATTCCGCTCCGAACAGTACTGAATCTTAAGGCAATTGTCTATAATTAAACATGGGCAAACAGCGCCACTTGTGAACATCACATATCCCTTCTTCAGGATGGACCGTCAACAGAGAGGACAAAAGCATACCAGCCGACTGGTCTTTCTGCTTCACCATGAACAACAGAGACATCGAAATTCAATGTTAGACAAAAATGAAGTGGATCGCATCGACCTTTCATTGTATTGTTCTGGCTCCACAACCCAGACACAAAGACCTTGGCTGTCTGAAACTCTCAGGGTCTGAAAAGCCACAACACAGGATGTTTAGCGGCCTAACGCACTACCATATTTGGAAAAGGACTTTGGACTTGTAACAGATCACATGGATAAGGCAGCTATGCTTGCTACCTAAAAATTCTTCTAAAAATAACAGCAGAAACTGTTCTGGGACAGATACCATCAGAAACACCATCTGAAATGCAAGACAGCCAGGCAGCCAAGGTAATAAACAGTTATACCTTGAAAGTGGGAGAAGGATTCTACCCCCTCAACCTGTCCCAACTTCAGGTTCAGTTGAGAGGCAACCTCCTGGCAATTCAACTATGGGAAGCC